>NC_138778.1:207928292-208280792 GCF_965119305.1 Pelophylax lessonae
GAGGGGATGAGAGAGAGGGGGGATATGAGAGAGAGAGAGAGAGAGGGGATGATGAGAGAGAGGGGGGATATGAGAGAGAGAGAGAGAGAGAGGAGAGAGAGGAGAGAGAGAGAGAGAGAGAGAGAGAGGGGGGGGGATGAGAGAGAGAGAGAGAGAGAGAGAGAGAGAGAGAGAGGGGGGGATGAGAGAGAGAGAGAGAGGGGATGAGAGAGAGAGAGAGAGAGAGAGAGAGAGGGGATGAGAGAGAGAGAGGGATGAGAGAGAGAGAGGGGGATAATGAGAGAGAGAGGGGGGATAAGAGAGAGAGAGAGGGGGATGAGAGAGAGAGAGAGAGAGAGAGAGGGGGGGATGAGAGAGAGAGAGAGAGGGGGATGAGAAAGAGAGAGAGAGAGAGGGGGATGAGAAAGAGAGGGGGGGTGAGAGAGAGGGGGGGGATGAGAGAGAGGGGGTGAGAGAGAGAGGGGGGGATGAGAGAGAGAGAGAGGGGGATGAGAGAGAGAGGGGGGATGAGAGAGAGAGGGGGGATGAGAGAGAGAGGGGGGATGAGAGAGAGAGAGAGAGAGAGAGGGGGGGGGGATGAGAGAGAGAGGGGGGATGAGAGAGAGAGAGAGAGAGAGAGAGAGAGAGAGAGAGAGAGAGAGAGAGAGAGAGGGGGGGGATGAGAGAGAGAGAGAGAGGGGGGGGGACATGAGAGAGGGGGATGAGAGAGGGGGGACATGAGAGAGAGAGAGAGGGGGGATGAGAGAGAGGGGGGGTGAGAGAGGGGGAATGAGAGAGAGAGAGGAGAGTGAGAGAGAGAGGAGAGTGAGAGAGAGAGGAGAGTGAGAGAGAGAGGAGAGTGAGAGATAGCGAGGGGGGGGGTGAGAAAGAGGGGGGGATGATAGAGAAAGAGAGGGGGTGAAAGAGTGAGAGGGATGTGAGAGAGAGAGGATAAGTGAGAGAGAGAGAGAGAGAGAGAGAGAGAAGGGGGTGGGTGAGAGAGAGGGGGGATGATAGAGAAAGAGAGGGGGTGAAAGAGAGAGAGGGGGGTGAGAGAGAGGGGGATGATAGAGAAAGAGAGGGGGTGAAAGAGAGAGAGAGGGGTGAGAGAGAGGGGGATGATAGAGAAAGAGAGGGGGTGAGAGAGAGAGGGGGATGATAGAGAAAGAGAGGGGGTGAGAGAGAGAGGGGGATGATAGAGAAAGAGGGGGTGAAAGAGAGAGAGAGGAGAAGTGAGAGAGAAGGGGGTGGGTGAGAGAGAAAGAGGGGATGAGAGAGAGGGGGGTGAGAGAGGCGGTTCTAGCAACCAGTGGCCAATAGAGTCTCAGGTGGAGGGGGTGGCTTTTTTGCTGCCCCCCTGCAAAGTGCTGCGCTAGGCCTGGGCCTTGTTGGCCTAGGCCAAAATACAGCACTGCATAGAGCATGACAGGTCAATTTGGTTTGTAAGCAGACTGGTTGTGCTTGGAGCCAAAGGAAATACATGGAACAGTATGTTTCTTACATTATATGACAGCACTGGGCCAGTCAGTGCAAACTCAAGAGATTCCATAGCCCTGTTCCAACTTCAACTCCAGCAACTCGTAGCTTACAGTGGACATTCTTTAATTCTGGTAACTAAACCCAGTAGTGGGGAAGAGAAGAAAAATCTTCCTGTTTAAGCATTCTTCACCATGAGCTTCCTTTCCATCCTACACATGTGAAACTTGCTTTGGAATGACCGGCCAATGACATTGAGAGTTTTTTCCCTTTTGGATTACACACTGCTGCATACCACGTGGTGTCATTTTGGAGTTCCAAGTGTTGTTTCCTAAGGCTTGATGATCACCCTGGTCATGGTGATCCATAGTTGCCAACATTTGAAAAAAATTTCCAAGGAACACTTTGCAGCACAGCTATCAATTACTTACCACACCCACTTCCCTGAAGCTCCACCCACTCTGCATAATGAATCTCCGCCTACTTATCAGATTAGAGGGTCTACTCAATAAAGAGAGAATTACAGGAAATCGAAAAAGGGAATTTCAAACTTAAGGCCAAAGTAGCAGAGTTGGAATAATTCTCCCATTCAGCTGCACTACTTCTGCCTAAAGTTTAAAATTCTCATCACAATTCCCTGCAATTCTAAAGTGTGAAATGTGCTCAGGTGTGACCATCCAAAAAATGGAATATGGAAATATAAATAAAGTGCGAGGTGTAAATAAGTACATTGCTGGGACAATGTAAATTACCCGGGACTGTTCCTGCAAAAACGGGACAGTTGGCAAGTATGGTGATCCACAGCTTCTGGTAAGAGGCACATTTATCTGGTGGAGGTGTTGGCTGCTCACCTAATGACAAGATATATAGGCACACACAGCAGAATGGGGGAAGTTTGAATATCTTTACCTGGATTCTGTTACTGCATTCTGATGGACATTGATACTCTATGAGTGCTCACATTTTTAGTGCTGCATTTTATATTTTATTGTATCTTATCACTGTTTTATTGATGCTAGTGGCTATTACTTTATAAGCGCGGTTTTCTTTCTTTTTATATTTTCTTATGTGATGTAAACAGCAGCCAGTCATCCGCTGTTTTTTTCTCCTCACGCTCTCAGTGTGAGGGAAAAAAAAGCAGATCGCCGCTGCTGTCAGGGGGACATCGGTCTCTAAGAGGAGAGGGGAAACTATGCCCGCCAGTGCCAACTACCAGTGCCATCTACCAGTGCCCACCAGCACCACCTGCCAGTGCCATCTATCAGTGCCCAAAGCGGCACCTACCAGTGCCCACCAGCGCCATCTACCAGTGCCCACCAGCGCCATCTACCAGTGTCCACTAGTGCGACCTGTCAGTGCCCACAGAGGCACCTACCAGTGCCCACCAGCGCCATCTACCAGTGCCCACCAGCACCACCTGCCAGTGCCCACTAGTGCCACCTATCAGTCCCCACAGCAGCACCTACCAGCGCCATCTACCAGTGCCCACCAGCACCACCTGCCAGTGCCCACCAGCACCACCTGCCAGTGCCCACTAGTGCCACCTATCAGTGCCCACAGCGGCACCTACCAGTGCCCACCAGCGCCATCTACCAGTGCCCACCAGCTCCATCTACCAGTGTCCACTAGTGTGACCTGTCAGTGCCCACAGAGGCACCTACCAGTGCCCACCAGCGACATCTACCAGTGCCCACCAGCACCACCTGCCAGTGCCCACTAGTGCCACCTATCAGTCCCCACAGCAGCACCTACCAGCGCCATCTACCAGTGCCCACCAGCACCACCTGCCAGTGCCCACCAGCACCACCTGCCAGTGCCCACTAGTGCCACCTATCAGTGCCCACAGCGGCACCTACCAGTGCCCACCAGCGCCATCTACCAGTGCCCACCAGCGCCATCTACCAGTGTCCACTAGTGCGACCTGTCAGTGCCCACAGAGGCACCTACCAGTGCCCACCAGCGCCATCTACCAGTGCCCACTAGTGCCACCTATCAGTCCCCACAGCAGCACCTACCAGCGCCATCTACCAGTGCCCACCAGCACCACCTGCCAGTGCCCACCAGCACCACCTGCCAGTGCCCACTAGTGCCACCTATCAGTGCCCACAGCGGCACCTACCAGTGCCCACCAGTGCCCCACCATGAGTGCTGCCCATATGTGTCACCTACCAGTGCCTTTCATTGCCCATCAGTGCCACCCATCAGTGCTGCCTATTGCCCATTAGTGCCACCTATCAGGGCCCATCAGTGCTGCCTCATCAGCGCACATCAATGAAGGAGAAAAATTACCTGTTTACTAAATTTTATAACAAACTATTAAGAGCCGGTTCACACTGCCGAGACCTCTAAGTCGCCTCATAAGGGGCGACTTGTTAGCGCGACTTTACGCGTATTCAGCGTGACTTGTATGATAGACGACTTTGTATTTGGCCAATCAGAATATGATGGTTCTGGGTCATACTCAATCACACAAAAAAAAGTTTCTTAAAAATTGTCATTTTTGATAGAGAGCCAATTATTGGGAAAAAAAAATGAGATTTCTTTGGATTTAGTGTCTGGGGGGGTCTAAAAAGTGTACCTGTGAAGTTTCAGCTCTGTAATATGTCCAGAACCAGAAAAAAAGATAATTTTTCTTATAATGTAGGGCTCCTCTCCACCTGGGCGTTTTTGCCTGCCTCCAAAGACGCCCAAAAAATGACCGATAAATGCCTGCAACAAAAATGCCCAGGTGGAGCGGAGCCATATCCCTGTGCTACTAAAAATTCTAAGAAAAATTATCTTTTTTTTCTGGTTCTGGACATGTTACAGAGCTGAAACTTCACAGGTACACTTTTTAGACCCCCCAGACACTAAATCTAAAAAAAGTCACGCCTACCTCCAAAAATGCCCGATAAATGCCTGCAACAAAAACGCCCAGGTGGAGAGGAGCCATATGCCTGTGCTACTAAATATGAGTAATCTTTTTTTCTGGTTCAGGACCATTTTAATGGAAAGTTGGATCACAAGTCGCTTCAAATAAGATAAGGAGGCGACTCCCATTGAAGTCTATTGGCACAAGTCGGATACAAGTCGCCTCAAAGTAGTACAGGACCCTTTTCAGAAGTCGGAGCGACTTCAGTAGTGCCAATTAAGACGGCTCTCATTGATTAACATTGCTTTTGTTATGTCAAGCGACTTGGGGCGACTTGAGGGCACACAAGTCGCCTCACAAGTCGCGGCAGTGTGAATGGACTCTAAAACAGTTTTGTTTTTTTCAAAATTTTTGGTGTTTTTTTGTTTGTTCAGCAAAAAATAAAAACCCCAGTAGTGATTAAATACCACCAAAAGAAAGCTCTATTTGTTTGAAAAAAATGATAAAAATGTAATTTGGGTGCAGTGTTGCATGACCGTGCAATTTACTATAAAAGTGCAACAGCGCTGAAAGCTGACAATCGGCCTGGGCAGGAAGGGGGGGCTTGGGCAGGAAGCCTATGCCACTTTGAGCTAAAAGCATGTGTGTGCATGAGGCCATAGAATAACATGGAGGGGTGTTTATAAGCTGCAAATAAAAAACCTGACGCTCCTAACAGCAGCTGTAAAAACGCCCTGTGTGCATGAGGCCTAACAAGCATGCTTTACTGCATATACACATTGATTGTACGGTTGTGGGTTTGGTAACACTGAAGAACACGGCTAAATTTAGTCTGGGCATCTAAGCATTAACAGCCTCTGGGATAAATGTCATTCAAAGATCAACTACATCCAATCTGATATTCCAGCTTTGCAAGGTTGCTGGAAAGGTGAATCCCATGTTGGCGTCTTCTGCATCATTGGGGGACTCCAGCAACAAGATACGTTATGGTTTCTTCAAACGGTCAAGACAGAGCCAAAATGGTGGTGTAATATTCCCCCCGCCCCCCCCCCCAATGATTCCACGGATGATTCCCCATCATGTAAAATAAACAAGTAATCAGAGAATACAGATACAAGAATTGATACCTTTGTTATGACCTTGTGGGAAGGGGGTTGGTGCCAACAAATTGAAAAAGAAAAAGATCGCTAAGGTGTAGAGCTGCACGAATAATCGTAAAAAAAAAAAAAATGGCGATCTCGATTCACCTCCCGCGCAATCTTAACCGCTTGCCGACTGCTCACAGTATATTTACTGCGGCAGTCAGCCCCTCACAGGCAGAGCGACGTAGGTCTACGTCGCTAGCCTGTGAGGCTCTGGAGAGCGAGCGAGCGCGCGCCGCCGGAGGCGCGGTCACGGACCCCCCCCCCCCCCCGCGCGTGTGACCGGCAGACCTGATGTCCGCTGGTCACTCGGCGAATGTCGGGGAAGAGGGAGAAAGTCAGTCGGCTGATGTAAACAAGCCACCTGTCATTCTCCCCTGATCACACGGTTCCGTTGATCATTGTTCCTACAGCTCAAGCCACAGCCAATCACAGTTAGAATCACGCCCCTAGGGACACACACAGCCCCTCTCAAATAAAGTTAACCTCTTCACTACCAGTGTATTTTTACAGTAACAGTGCATATGTATAGCACTGATTACTGTAGTAATGTCACTGGTACCCCCAAAAGTGTCAAAAATGTCAGTCAAGGGTCCGATCTGTCTGCCGCAATGTCGCAGTCCCGCAAAAAAAAAAAAAAAAAAAAAAAAAAAAAAAAAAAAAAAAAAAATCGCAGATCGCCGCCATTACTCGTTAAAAAAAAAAAAAACACCAAAAATGACAGAAATCTTTCCCTTAGTTAGTAAACGCAATAACTTTTGCGCAAACCAATCAAAATACGCTTATTGTGATTTTTTTTTACCAAACATAGGTAGCAGAAAACAAATTGCCCAAAAATTTTAAAAAAATTTTGATTTTTACATTTTTTTGGGGGAATTTCATATAAAAAAAAGTGAAAAATATTGTTATTTTTTCAAAATTTACGCTCTTTTTTTGTTTATAGCGCAAAAAGTAAAAATCGCACAGGTGATCAAATACCACCAAAAGAAAGCTCTGTTTGTGGAAAAAAAAGGACATAAATTTTGTTTGGTTACGGCCTCGCACGTCCGCGCAATTGTCAGTTAAAGTCGCACGGTGCCGAATCGCAAAAAGTGGCCTGGGCGCAAGACAGCAAAATTCTCTGGTGGTAAAGTGGTTAAAATTTCTTCTCCAGCGCTGCCATCTCAGGTGTGGGCAGCTGAAGCCAGCGCGCCCTCTTCTGCGTCCTCTTCTGTGACGTCGGAGTCACAGAATGCCCTGCACCGGCCCCGCTCGTCACTTCCGGTGCAGGCGCGGCTTCCCAGCACAGCTTCTAGGCATGCCCAGAAGTTGTTTAGCAGGGAATGCCGCGCCTGCACCGGAAGTGATGAGTGGGGCCGGTGCAGGCGCATTGACTCCTGGGAGCGATCACATTCAGCTCCCAGGAGTCATCGCAAGCCGGAAGAGACGGCGCGGGCCGCGGCCGCAGAGGGAGGAAGTGGAAGGAAGGTAAGTATTATTTCTTCTATAATAAGGTAAGTGAACAAAAAAAAAAATAATAATTCGGTCACGGCGGAATACCGTGATCTATTGATCTGATGGCGTGGGTGGTGTCGGGCCGGGCGGTCTCCCCCCCCCCTCCTTCTCCTCCTCTTCTCAGTCCAGTCACCCTTCTGCTCCCCCCGTTTCTTTCCTCTTTCCCCTCTATTCTACTGACTCTAATCTGCCTTGTCTCTGGATGACGCGGATTGGACTTTCTCGCTTTGTTTCCTCGCTCACTTCTGGATTTACCTTCTTAGGCATGTTTCTTTAGTTCTCTGTTCGCTCCTCTTCCTGAAGGAAATACCTATATCGTTCCCCTCAGCGGCCGCTGAGCATTCGAGTGACTGTCTGGGTGATACCCCCCACGCACCTGTAGCCGGCCAGGTGATAGATGCCGGTGGGTGCTGGGAATTGCCTACGGACGGTCCTTACACCCAATGTCATATTTTGCATTATGTATCTCTCTGTGGCGGGCTCTCGGGGGTTAACACAGTCATATTAAGTTATTTTATGATATCCATCTTCATGTTCCAGTTCCTTGTCAGCACGATATCTTATTTCATGTTATTCAACTGTTGGATATGTATTTTCTATTTTCTCCAGATGTCATTTAATGTATTCCTCTGTGGGATTTGTCATATGCCTTTTATATTTTCTTCAATAAACGAATTTTATAAATTCGGGAGCATCCATTTCTTTTTCAGGTGACACTCAGCAAGTGGATGGCCCAAAATCTATTTTTCGAACTCCGCTTTAACTTGGATCCAATTAGGCAGGCCTTTGCACTACATAGTTGAAGGTAAATTTCAAGAAAATTGTACAATGTATGGCCAGCCTAGGCCTCTTACACACGATACTCCTGTTTAACCACTTAAGCCCCGGAGGATTTTCCTGCTAAAAGACCAAGGGGTATTTTGCGATTCGGCACTGCGTGACTTTAACAGACAATTGCGCGGTCGTCGAATTTGACGTCCTTTTTTTCCCACAAACAGAGCTTTCTTTTGGTGGTATTTGATCACCTGTGCGATTTTTTGATCACGCGCTATAAACAAAAAAAGAGCGACAATTTTGCAAAAATAACAATATTTTTCAAATTTTTTTATATGAAATTCCCCCCAAAAAAAATGTAAAAATCAAAATTTTTTAAAATTTTTGGCCAATTTGTTTTATCCTACCTATGTTTGGTAAAAAAAAAAAAAAATCGCAAAAAGCGTATTTTGATTGGTTTGCGCAAAAGTTATCGCGTTTACTAACAAAGGGAAAGATTTTTGTCATTTTTGTTGTTTTTTTTTTTAACGCGTAATGGTGGCGATCTGCGATTTTTTTTGCGGTACTGCGACATTGCGGCAGACAGATCGGACCCTTGACTGACATTTTTGACACTTTTGGGGTTACCAGTGACATTTCTACAGTAATCAGTGCTATACATATGCACTGTTACTGTAAAAATACACTGGCAGTGAAGGGGTTAACTTTATTTGGGAGGGAGGGGCTGTGTGTGTCCCTAGGGGCGTGGTTTCTACTGTGATTGGCTGTGGCTCTAGCTGTAAGGACACTGATCAACGGATCTACATACTAGATCCGAGTGATCAGTGTCTTTACAGCGAGGAGAATGACAGGCAGCTTGTTTACACAAGCTGCCTGACATTCTCCCTCTCCCCCGACGATCGCCGAGTGGCCGGCGGACATCGGGTTCGCTGGTCACACGCGCGGGGGGGGGGGGTCCGGGAGCGCGCCTCCGCGGGCGCGCGCTCGCTCCCCAGACCCTCCCAGGCTAGTGACGTTAATTAACGTCACTCTGCCTGGCAGGGGCTGACCGCCGCAGTAAATCTACTTGCGGCGGTCGGCAAGCGGTTAAGCATCTCCTTTTTACAGGCGTAAATTTCAGGCGTATTTGTCTTATTGGAATGCGCGCATTTTCGCGCATATGCGTTCGCGCAAATTTAGGTCTTTTCGCACAAATGTATTCTCGTGTTTTTGTAAAATATGCAAATTAGCATTTTTAGATCAACAGTAGGTTTGTGTGCGTTCATTTGTTCTCAAACCGCACGTATTTGCGCGCATTAGGCATAAATTACTGTCCATAAATGCAGATTTTTCTATTTTGTTCTTACTGAGGAATGCACGGAGCTCATTTACGCGCCTGTGTGCATAGGCACATTACAATGAATAAGCTGCAGTTTGCAAGAGGCCTTAAAGGCTCAGTGCCAGTTCACATGTCTCGTTTCCACTGAGCGGTACGGTTCGGTACAGTTTAGTACGGTTTGGAAGGGTACACCTTGATCAGGCTTGCGTTTCCACCGCCAACAGAACCTCAGCTCAACAGAACCTCAGCTCAACAGAACCTCAGCTCAACAGAACCTCAGCTCAACAGAAGTAGCTCCACCCTGTTGGTACGGTACTATTGCGCTTGGTACCCCAACGAAAGGGTCCCAAAAAAGTGGTACGGTTCGGAATTAGGGTACCATTCACAACTTTTGACAATGGAAACGGGAAAAATTGCGTACCGAACCAAACCGCTCAGTTGAAACGAGGCAATCTATCGCAGCGCACTGCTTTGCAAATCACATGCGCTGTCTGTGTGATGCAAATTCAGCCATACAGATTGTATGACTGAATTCGCATCGCATTCAGGCACAACTCTTTTTGGGGTTCACAGCTATGCAATCCAATTCATGTCCAAACTAACAGTTAGCACTGCGATATGCGCACTGATCTGCCACATTGGTTGTCATTACAAGACAGCCGACCGTTGGCTATGGACGCCGGTACCGGGGTGATGCCTCTAGCTGCAGGCATCACTCCGGTACAGCACTTTTACCGAAATATCAGTAACCTCAGGGGTCGATTCCGATATATCGGGGCCCTAGATCGGCCCTCGATATATCAGCTTTGCTGATAATCGGTAACATATACGTATATATTTTAGCAGAGACCCTAGAGAATAAAATGGCGATCGTTGCAATCTTTTATGTCACACCGTATTTGCGCAGAAGTCTTTCAAAAGCAGTTTTTTGGGAAAAAACACACTTTAATGAATTAAAAAAATAAAAACTAAACAGTAAAGTTAGCCCAATTTTTTTGTAGAATATAAAAGATGATGTTACACCGAGAATCGTGATCTTTATTCTAAGCAAAAAAAAAAAAAAAAATCAGGATTCTCGTTTTATCCAGAATCGTGCAGCTCTACTAAGGAGATGTCCAAGATATAAGAAGTGGAAATGGAGGATTCAGGCCGTACATTTCTACATATTGCTCTGCACATGGTGAAGGGATAAGAAATGGAGGAAAGCAGCAAACGCTCACCCATAATGTCCTCAGGGAGGGTTGTAAATCCCCTCAGGCCTAGGCTTTCTAATGAGCCGCCCCTCCTCCCAGCCATCTGCTGCTCAGTGTAGTACAACGGATGGTTTTCTGCAGATACTTCAGGCCTTCAGGTCACAAACTGAACGGAATTGTCTAAGGCCTGGAGGTGGTGACAATGTGTTGTCCCATGCTGGTCATAGATGGCCATTGAAAAGTAAAAATGGAGATCATACTTTTCATTGGCTAATAGACTATACACTATATCACCAAAAGTATTGGGACGCCTTTACACACACATGAACTTTAATGGAATCCCAGTCTTAGTCCATAGGGTTCAATATTGAGTTGGCCCACCCTTTGCAGCTATAACAGCTTTAACTCTTCTGGGAAGGCCGTCCACAAGGTTTAGGAGTGTCTATGGGAATGTTTCACCATTCATCTAGAAGCGGATTGGTGAGGTCAGGCACTGATGTTGCATGAGAAGGCCTAACCCTCTATTGGGTTGAGGTCAGGACTCTGTGCAGGCCAGTCAGGTTCCTCCACCCCAAACCCACCCGTCCATGTCTACATTGGCTGCAGCTATAGGATTCCACATGCATTACTCTGAATACTCAAACAGCAATATAAAGTGCATCATATAGTATATATAAAGTACATCATATAGAGTATATATATATATATATATATATATAAAGCGCATCATATAGTATAAAGTACATCATATAGTACATATAAAGTGCATCATATAGTATATATAACGTACATCATATAGAGTATATATAAAGCGCATCATTTGGTATATACAAAGCACATCATATAGTATATATAAAGCACATCATATAGTATATATGAAGCAGATCATATAGTATATATGAAGCAGATCATATAGTATATATAAAGCACATCATATAGTATATATAAGGCGGTAAGCACATTAGGCGTGCAGACAAGAGGATAACACTGCGATGATCTTGGCCTTATGGCAGTGACGGAGTTATGAAAGAGAGAGAGAGGAAACCTTTCGGAGATAATCCATTTTCTCTGAGATCGCTCCTTGCAGACCAAAGCAGCCGATCACCGCTCTTCTCCTGCTACAGACAGCAGCAAACATGGTCTGCAGTGCAGCATGTACAGCCTGTTCTATGGAGCATGTTCACTAAGGATGCTGAGCAGCCAATGGGGGCTATTCAATGACGTACTGCATGCAGCATCCAGGGGGGGCGGTGACCAATCACAGGCTGGCTTTCAGGAGATAATCTGTGCTTTACAGCGCATCCCTTACACTCTGCACTGCATTATTAAACAGGACAATGTATAGAAGACTTGGATCTCCTGCAGAGAGGACAGCTAAGCCAAGTTTTGTGCTGGGACTATGGAAGTGTAAAAAATAAAATGCTTATTGCAGGAAGGCACATAAATAAATCCCAGAGCTTCAAACTAATAAGATGGGTGAGTTCCTAAATAAATACAAACAAGAGATATTTAAAGGACAGGACCACACAAAACTGGATACCCAATTCTGGGTGTACAAGACTGAATCTCCCCTCCACTGTCTGATGGAGATTTCCAGATTAAAGAGACCCTCTTGCTACAGAAAAAAAACAAAAACAAAAAAACAATAAAATAAAAACAAAATAAAGCAACCCAAAAGAGGTGGGCGGTGACTACAAGCTTTGCTCTCTTGAAGAAGTAGAAGCTACACTAAGAGGACACAGAGGGGACATATCAGCCGGTGGGAGGAGCCACAGTGCCCAGTGGGGGGGATACACTATGTGCCACACCCAGATGTGTCAGATACCAATGGCGCCTGTAGCTCTCTACCACCTGCTGACCGCCAGCAGTATAATATACTGCAGCAAGTCGGCGCTGTCCCGCAAAATCACGTAACTGTACGGCGTTTCACGTGACCCCTAGTGGGGGAGCGCACGCACGTGCTGATTGGCTATAGGGAGTTCAGCTGCTCCTTCACCTTATTTAACCACTTGCCAACCAGCTGCCACAGATACACGGCAGCAGGTCCCTGCTAATCACCATAACCGTACCCACGCAGCACCCATTTACCAGCGGGGAAGCTGATCAGAGGGTCCCGCAGCCTCGATTGCCACTGGGCACCCGCGATCACTCCCCATGGAGACAGAATGGCGGTCTGCTGTTGTAAACATGGCAGACCACTGTTCTGTCCGTTATGAACACAGGGATCCTGTGTTCCTCTTATTAGGAATACAGGTCTCTGTGTACATGCAGCAAGCCCATCCCCCACACAGTTAGAAAGCACCCTCCAGGGCAGTGGTGGCGAACCTTGGTACCCCAGATGTTTTGGAACTACATTTCCCATGATGCTCAACTACACTGCAGATTGAATAAGCATCATGGGAAAAGTAGTTCCAAAACATCTGGGGTGCCAAGGTTCGCCATCACTGCCCTAGGGACACGTTTAACCCTTTGATCGCCCCTGGTGTTAACTCCTTCCCTGCCAGTGTCATTATTACAGTAACAGTGCATATTTTTAGCACTGATTCCTGTAGTTATGTCACTGGTCCCCCCAAAAGTGTCAGTTAGGTGTCCGATCTGTCCGCCGCAATGTTGCAGTCCCTCTAAAAATCGCAGATCGCCGCCATTACTAGTTAAAAAAAAAAAGGAGTATAAAAATTACATAAATCTTTCCCCTAGTTTGTAGATGTGATAACTTTTGCGTAAATCAATCAAAATACACTTATTGGGATTTTCCTTTAGCAAAAATATGTAGCAGAATACATATTGGTCTAAAATTATTTGATTTTTACATTTTTTTTTATTAGGAATGTTATATAGCAGAAAGTAAAAAATATATATTTTTATATTTTTTTTTTCAGAATTGTCGCTCTTTTTTGTTTATAGCACAAAAAATAAAAACATTGCACAGGTGATCAAATACCACCAAAAGAAAGCTCTGTTTGTGTATTGTATTTGTATTTGGGTACAGCGTCTCACGTCCGCGCAATTGTCAGTTAAAGTAACGCAGTGCCGAATCGCAAAAAAAAATGGCCTGGTCATTAAGAGGGAAAATCTTCCGGTCCAGAAGTGGTTAAGGGCTCATTTACACTTGAGTCAACTTTAACAAATATTAAAGCACAATAAATACCTCTTCTGTGATACTTTTTTGAAGCTTAGCAAATGCTCTCTGTGTTTTGATTTTCCCAACTGTTTTAAAGAGCCCCAACAGAACCCTGGCTCAGTAGTACCCCCGCTCAGCAGATCCCCAGTTCATTGGTGCCCTCGTTCAGCAGATCCCTAGCTCAGTATTACCACCAGCTCTGCTGATGCCCCACTCAGTACCCCAAGTTTTGCTGATCCCCTGCTCAGTAGTAGCCCCCAACTCTGCTGATCGCCGCTCAGTAGTAACCCCCAACTCTGCGGATTCCCCGCTCAGTAGTAACCATCAGCTCTGCTGATCGCCGCTCAGCAGAAATCCCCAGCTCTGCTGATCCCCGCTCAGTAGTAACCCCCAACTCTGCCGATCCCCCACTCAGTAGTAACCCCCAACTCTGCGGATTCCACGCACAGTAGTAACCCCCAGCTCTGCCGATTCCCCGCTCAGTAGTAACCCCCAGCTCTGCGGATTCCCCGCTCAGTAGTAACCCCCAGCTCTGTGGATTCCACGCTCAGCAGTAACCCCCAGCTCTGCCGATCCCCCGCTCAGTAGTAACCCCCAGCTCTGCGGATTCCACGCTCAGTAGTAACCCTAAGCTCTGCGGATTCCACGCTCAGTAGTAACCCCCAGCTCTGCGGATTCCACGCTCAGTAGTAACCCCCAGCTCTGCGGATTCCACGCTCAGTAGTAACCCCCAGCTCTGCGGATTCCACGCTCAGTAGTAACCCCCAGCTCTGCGGATTCCACGCTCAGTAGTAACCCCCAGCTCTGCGGATTCCACGCTCAGTAGTAACCCCCAGCTCTGCGGATTCCACGCTCAGTAGTAACCCCCAGCTCTGCGGATTCCACGCTCAGTAGTAACCCCCAGCTCTGCGGATTCCACACTCAGTAGTAGCCCCCAGCTCTGCGGATTCCATGCTCAGTAGTAACCCCCAGCTCTGCGGATTCCACGCTCAGTAGTAGCCCCCAGCTCTGCGGATTCCATGCTCAGTAGTAACCCCCAGCTCTGCGGATTCCACGCTCAGTAGTAACCCCCAGCTTTGCCGATTCTCCACTCAGTAGTAACCCTCAGCTCTGCTGATCCTCCCCTCTCTCTGGTCCTTGCTCACCTCCCGCTATATTGCTCCTACACTGCTCACGCATGTGCCATCTGCTAGATTCTGCTGCTTTGGTCCCCCATCTCAGCTGATCCTCCTCTGCAGAGTCCTCTCTGTTTGGAGGCAGGCATTGACATCTAACAAAAATGCTTGAAATCAGCCAAAAAAGAAGCTCATGTACTTTTTTGAGCTTCAGGCATTTTCGACAAAATGCTCATATGTGAACAGGGGCCATTGAAATGAATAGGATTTTGCTTGTTGGGCATTCTGAGACTTCAGAGATGAGCATTTTACGAGCTGAAAAACGCTCAGGTGTGTACAGGGCCCAAAGGTAAGCATTTCATATTGTGCTATGAAGGGATGCATGCTAGCACATTATGCTATTATTTTGCAGGGGACATTTTTTTTTTTTAATTGCAGCTGGTTACTACCACTTTCAGCTTAAAAAAAAAAAAAAAAAACAAGTCTGGAAAAGGCTCTTTGGAGGGTGAAGCAGGTGAGGGATGGATAGTTTGTCTCTTTGAGATAGCGTAAAAAAGAGAAAATAAAAGACTTCAGCTACCGACTTCTCTTCCTTCTCCTCCTCCCTCCCAGTGGAAATCAATGGCGCTGTCAGAGCAATTCACCCTTCTGTGAAAGAGTAATGGGGCACAGGCTGGGTCATTAACCTCTTCCCTACCACGCTCCACTCATCCATTATCATCCCCTGTTCCATGGGGGAATCAAGCGGCATTTTATGCATTCCTTATTTATATAAAGTTTTCACAATTACAATACGCATAAAAAAAAACATAGAAATATTTAAGACACACAAACCTAGGCATCCATGTACAAAACGCAGATCGGGTACCACCATGAGTCCAGGTCTACAATATTCTACAACATAAACCCAACTTGGGCCAAAAGTATAGCCCAACAGACTTCAAGAGAGGAGATAGCTTGTCTGTCCATCAATAGCCCATCATGAAACCCAATGCAATGTGGAGAGAGAGGTATACGGGATGGAGGTGAAGTCTAAACTGCAAGCCATATGCAGAAATGAAGGGTCCCTGTAATGAGATAAATATGCAGCCTGCTATGGCTTCACTCTTCTACCTGCCAGGCTAATCCAAGGGCTGCAATGCTTTTACAACCAATGGACCTGGAAAAAGAAATGTTGGCTGAAACGTTGCGCTGGGTCAGTGCAAAATCAGCATGGCAGCCAGGCCAATTTTCAGCTTTCAGCGCTGTCACACTTTGAATAACAATTGCGTGGTCATGCAACACTGTACCCATATGACATTATTATCATTTTTTTCACACAAATAGAGCGTTCTTTTGGTGGTATTTAATCACCGCTGGGTTATTTTTTTGCTACACAAATGAAAAAAGTCCAAAAATGTGAAAAACGAAAAACAAAAAACGGGTTTCTTAGTTTTTTGTTAGAAAATTTCGCAAAGAGGGAGATTTTCTCCTGCACTGATGTGCGCTGATGAGGCTGCACTGATAAGCAGCACTGGTGGGCACTGATGAGGCAGTGCTGGTGGGCACTGATGAGGCAGCACTGGTGGGCACTGATGAGGCACCATGGATGAGGCAGCACTGGTGGGCACTGATGAGGCAGCATGGATGAAGCAGTACTGGTGGGCACTGATAAGCAGCACTGGTGGGCACTGATGAGGCAAGATGGATGAGGAAGCACTGGTGGGCATTGATGAGGCAGCACTAATGGGCACTCATGAGGCAGCACTGGTGGGCACTCATGAGGCAGCACTGGTGGGCACTGATGAGGCAGCACTGGTGGGCACTGATGAGGCAGCACTGGTGGGCACTGATGAGGCAGCACTGGTGGGCACTGATGAGGCAGCACTGGTGGGCACTGATGAGGCAGCACTGGTGGGCACTGATGAGGCAGCACTGGTGGGCACTGATGAGGCAGCACTGGTGGGCACTGATGAGGCAGCACTGGTGGGCACTGATGAGGCAGCACTGGTGAGGCAGCACTGGGGGGCACTGATGAGGCAGCATGGATGAGGCAGCTCTGGTGGGCACTGATTAGGCAGCACAGATGAGGCAGCTCTGGTGGGCACTGATGAGGCCGCATGGATGAGGCAGCTCTGGTGGGCACTGATTAGGCAGCACAGATGAGGCAGCTCTGGTGGGCACTGATCAAGAGGCACTGAAAAGGCTGTACTGATCATTAAAGAGGAGTTCCACCCCCCAGGAAAAAAGAAAAAACAAAGTCAGCAGCTACAAATACTGTAGCTGCTGACTTTTAAATATTAGAACTTACCTGTCCAGGGTTCCTGACGGCACCCGAAGCCGATTTTTGTATCGGCTGTCGGGTGCTGCTGCCGCCCCCATTAAGGGTAAGGGTACTTCGCAGTGAAGCCTCTCGGCTTCACAGCTGGTTCCCTACTGCGCATGTGTGATGCTGCTCTTTCTAATTGGCCCAGTGGGGGAAGGAAGAAGGAGGGGGGCCGAATTTCGAACGGACAGCACCGCGGCACTTTCTCCCGGAAGTGGGGGAAGGGTACCTGTTCAAACCAGGTACTCGTTCCACCCGAAATGTGCCAAATGTACCACCTGAGGGGGGGGGGGGGGGGGTGGGAAGCATATATGTGGAAGTTCCACTTTTGAGTGCAACTCCGCTTTAAAGCAGAGTTCCGGCCACAAAAACATTTTTTCAATAAAAATCCCCCCGGGACAGTCAGGGCTAGTACATTCCACAATGGATAGCCTCTGTACTGTCCCGGGTCGCACTTACCTGCAAGAAGAAATACTTACCTTGAAAATTTCTTCTCCAGCGTTGCCATCTTGGATGTGGGCAGCTGAAGCCAGCGCGTCCTCTTCTGCGTCCTCTTCTCCCAGAATGCGCCTGCACCGGTCCCGCTCGTCACTTCCAGAACGGCGCCGCATTCCTCCACAGCTTCTGGATATGCCCAGAAGCTGTTTAGCAGGGAATGCGGCGCCGCACCGGAAGTGACGAGCGGGACCGGTGCAAACGCATTGATTCCTGGGAGCGATGACGTTCAGCTCCCAGGAATCATTGCAAACCAGAAGTGACGGCGCGGGACGCGGCCGCCGAGGGAGGAAGTGGAAGAAAGGTGAGTATATTTTTCTACAATAACAAGCTAAGTAAAAAAAAAAAAAAAATCGTAACTATCCATTTCCTTTTCAGGTGACAAATAGGAAGCGGATGGCCACAAAATCGATTATGTCGATTTTGTGGCCGGAACTCCGCTTTAATGTAGCTGTCCCCTTTCATACTTGCTGGTTACCGGCTCTCCTCTACTCATGCTGCGACAGAGTGAGGAAAGGATTGCAGATAACCGGCAAGTGTGTTTAAATTGTGATCACATGGTAAAGGGCCGCTCTGTTTGGCACTTTACCCCAATCTGTGATCAGCTTTGTCCAAAGGACACAGCAATGACAGAGCGCAGAGGGTGCGCAGTTCAGGGACAACGTCTATAGATGTCCTCCCAGAATTAGACGACCGTGCTGTAACCGTCATTCGGCTATAGCGCGGTTGGAAAGTGGTTAAAGCCAAATTCCATGTTTAATGTTCCTTTAAATAGTTTGCTTGGCCCAAACTAAATATTTACTGCAACAGGTGTGCTGTATGAACTATATGCAGCCCCAGCTACAAACACCATTCATCATTTTAGGCCAATTTGTATTTTGCCACATATTTTTGGTAAAATGAATCCCAATAAGTGTATTTTGATTGGTTTGCGCAAAAGTTATCGCGTCTAAAAACTAGAGGAAAGATTTATGTCATTTTTATTTTACTAGTAATGGCGGCGATCAGTGATTTTTAGCGAGACTGCGACATTTTTACCCCTAACTGACCTTTTTGACACTTTTGGGGGGGGACCAGTGACATTACTGTAGTAATCAGTGCTAAAAATATGCACTGTTACTGTAATAATGACACTGGCAGGGAAGAGATTAACACCAGGGGGTGATCAAGGGGTTAAATGTGTACCTAGGGGGTGGTTCTAACTGTGTGGGGGCCAGACTTGGTGAATGGAAACAGGGCTCCTGTGTTCCGAGATAACAGGAACACAGGAGCCCCGTTTCAATCAGTGACAGATGAGCAGTGTTCCGTGTTTACAATGGCACACCACCTTTTGTCAGTCCCTGCAGCGATCGCCGGGTTACTGGCGGCCACCGCAGGCCGCCGGTCCCGTTGCTTAGCTGCAGGGCTTAAGAGCGAGAGTGCGATCGCCCTGCCAACGTGCAGGTGCGCGTCCGAGACCGGCTCCCGTGAGCCGCCGTACTGGTACGGTGGTTTGCGCAGGAGAGCCAGACTGCAGCATTATACACTTAAGCCCCGGAAGATTTTACCCCCTTCCTGACCAGGGCCTATTTTGCGATTTGGCATGCGTGACTTTAACGGACAATTGCGCGGTCGTGCGACGCTGTACCTAAACGAATTTGATGTCCTTTTTTTCCCCACAAACGGAGCTTTCTTTTGGTGGTATTTGATCACCTGTGCGATTTTTTGATCATGCGCTATAAACAAAAAAAGAGCGTCAATTTTGAAAAAATAACTATTTTTCACATTTTTTTATATGAAATTCCCCCCTAAAAAAATGTAAAAATCAAAATTTTTTTTACATTTTTGGCCAATTTGTTTTCTGCTACCCATGTTTGGTAAAATAAATCACATTTTTGATTGGTTTGTATTTTGATTGGTTTGCGCAAAAGTTATTGCGTTTACTAAGGGAAAGATTTTTGTCATTTTTGCTGTTTTTTTTTTAATGTGTAATGGCGGCGATCTACGATTTTTTTTGCGGGACTGCGACATTGCGGCGGACAGATCGGACCCTTGACTGACATTTTTGACACTTTTGGGGTTACCAGTGACATTACTACTGTAATCAGTGCTATACATATGCACTGTTACTGTAAAAATGACACTGCCAGTGAAGGGGCTAACTTTATTTGAGAGGGAGGGGTTAAGTGTGTCCCTAGGGGGCGTGATTCTAACTGTGATTGGATGTGGCTTGAGGTGTAAGAACAGTGATCAACGGTCCTACATAGCAGAACCGTATGATCACTATTCTTATACAGGGGAGAATGACAGGCGGCTTTGTTCACATCAGCCGCCTGCCTTTCTCCCGCTGTAACGGACGATCGCAAGTGCCCGGCGGACATCAGGTCCGCTGGGCACACGTGAGGGGGGGGGGTCCGTGAACTAGCGTGGGCGGGAGCGCGTCTCTGGCAGCGCGCGCTCGCCCCCTAGAGCCTCACAGGCGAGCGACGTAGTCCTACGTCGCTTTGCCTGTGAGGGGCTGACTGCCGCAGTAAATACTGGGCGGTCGGCAAGTGGTTTAATCTGCGGCGGCTGGTCTTTAAGCGGTAATCAACATTACATATTTTGCAATCCCTTTGCTGCTAGCATTAGTAAATAGAAAGAAGAAAAAGAAAAAACGTTTCACTTTTTTTTTTCTGGCTTCATTCACACCTGAGCGTATTGTGTTCAGGCGTTTTTTTGGGCTTTTTTCAGGTGTTTTTTTGCAGGTGTTTGGAGGCAGGCAGTGACATCTAACAAAAATGCTTGTTATCTGCCAAAAAAGAAGCTCATGTACTTTTTTGAGCTTCAGGAGTTTTGATTCAGGCGACAAAACGCTGATATGTGAACAGGGGCCATTGAAATGAATGGGATTTTGCTTGTTGGGCGTTTTGAGACTTTAGAGATGAGCGTTTTACGAAAAACACTCAGGTGTGAACAGGGCCTCCGTGAATTCCTGGTTTCAAGGCATCAACAAATGTCATACATCCTGGGAGTCTTCAGGAAAGAGGGAGGGGTTTTCTCAGCTAAGCACACCCTCCTGTCTGCATACCTGAGCCAAGGGCAGATGCACCCCAGGTAGTAAATGGGGGGGGCGATTTTCAAAGTGATTTCTCAGCACAATAAATAATGGAGACATGAATGGATGGGGGAGTTTGTTTTGAATATTATAAATGAATTAAATAGCCTTTTCAGCTTGTGGTGCTCAGATGCATTGTAGTTTTGACTTTAAAGGAGAACTATGTGCATTATGCTAAACAGCTTCTGGGCATGCCCAGAAGCTGTGCAGGGATGACGCGCCTGCACCGGAAGTGACGAGTGGGGCCGGTGCAGTGCATTCTGGGATGAAGAAGACATAGAAGAGGACGCTCCGGCTTCAGTTGCCCACACCTGAGATGGCAGCGCTGGAGAAGACATTTTCAAGGTAAGTATTTCTTCTAAAAGGTAAGTGCAACCCGGGACAGATCAGAGGCTATCCATTGTGGAATGCACTAGCCCTGAATGTCCCGGGGGGATTTTTAGCTAAAAAAAACTTTTCCGAGGCCGGAACTTCGCTTTGAGTACCTTTTCCCACTTGCACACAGAAATAACAGTTACAAATAGCTGACAGATTCACTGTAATGTTTAACCACTTCTCGCCCAACGACATCCTGGACTTTGAGTGGGGGTATCTAAATGATGGGTGCAGCTGCAAACATCATTCAGATATTTTCTTTTTCAGCCGGGCGTTTCCCTGCACCGTAAGGAAAATCATAGTGGTTTATGGTTTTTACAGGCGGAAGGAGTGGACTCCCCTCCGCCCTCCGGTGCTTCTACCAGCCCAAGAAGGAATTCGCCAGCATCAGAAGTTTACCATTGAGCTGACCAAGGACCAGATGGTCCCCCGGTCATCTCTACGACCATTAGAGGCCGGGCATGACGTTATGACATCACGTCCGGCCTCAGCAGTTGTAAACACTGCCTTTGCCTCGGCTGGGAAGCCAAAATCTTTTTTTTTTTTTTTTTGTTGTATCTCAGGCTTTCCAGCCTAGAGGAGAGATGTGGGGACTTACAGACCCCAGATCTCTCTGTAAAGAGGACCCGTCATGCCCTATTCATATTACAAGAGATGTTTACATTCTTTGTAATAGGAATAAAAGTGATTTAAAAAAATGTAACTGGAATATAAAAATAAATAAAAATGTAAAGGGACCCTGTCCCCACACACAGAAGTGTACAGATACGTACATTGCGCCCACATATGTAAACTGAGTTAAAAATCACATGCGAGATATCGCCGCAAATGTTAGAGCGAGAGCAATAATTCCACCAGACCTCCTCTGTAACTCTAAACTGGTAACCGAAACATTTTATTTTTTTATGTATATCCCTGCCAGCTTTGTCCTGCCTCTCATTCTAAGTCCCATTATTTTTCTGCATATTAGGGATGGAAACGCATGGCAATCCCCCCCTGCGTTTCATATAAAGTCCCAAACCCCCCCCCCCCTCTTTTTTTTTGTATAAATTTTTTTTTTAAAGCATCGTCTATGGAGATTTTTTAACTACCAAAGTTTGGCCCCATTCTAGGAGCGTGCACAATTTTAAAGCGTGACATCTTAGATATCTATTTACTTTACGTAACAATCTTTCACAATATGCAAAAAAAAAACTAAGCTAACTTTAGTGTTTTTTTTTTTATTTCATGAAACCATTTCCAACCCCCCCCCCCAAAAAATAAAATAAATAAAAGTATAAAATTTCTGCGCAAATACCGTGCGACATAAAAAGTTGCAAAGACCAACATTTTATTCCCTAGTGCAGTGATGGCGAACCTTGGCACCCCAGATGTTTTGGAACTACATTTCCCCATGATGCTCAACTACACTGAAGAGTGCATGAGCATCATGGGAAATGTAGTTCCAAAACATCTGGGGTGCCAAGGTTCACCATCACTGGCCTAGGGTCTCTGCTAAAAAAAAAAAAAAAAAAAAAAAACATAATGTTTGGGGGTTATGATGATTTTTACATGTGGAAGTATCCGAAGTCGCCGGGTGGCAAGTGGTTAAAGCGGAGTTCCGGGCACAAAATCGATCTTTTTTTTTTGTGCCCGTCCGCTAGTTCCCCTTCACCTGTAAAGGAATTGGATAGTTAAGTTTTTTTTTGTTTTTTTTACACTCACCTTGTAATTAAAGATCGTAAATACTCACCTCAGTGTACTTCCTCCCTCAGCACCGCGGCTCTGCCGTCACTTCCTGTCTTGCGATGATTCCTGGGAGCTGAACGTCATCGCTCCCAGGAATCAATGTGACGGCAACCGGAAGTGACGAGAGGGGCCGGTGCAGGCGCATTCTGGGAGAAGAGGACGCGGAAGAAGACGCAGAAGAGGACCGCGCCGGCTTCAGCTGCCCACAAGAGAGATGGCAACGCTGTGGAAGAAATTTTATAAGTGAGTATTTCTTCTTGCAGGTAAGTGCGAACCGGGACAGATCAGAGGTTAGCCATTGTGGAATGTACTAGCCCTGACTGTCCCGGGGGTATGTTCACTGAAAAATGTTTTCTGTGCCCGGAACTCCGCTTTAAATTCGCTTTACCACAGCACTAACACATTCCTGCCCTTTAGCTTTGAAGTTTTTGTGTATTATTATTTTTATAGTAAACTTTGCTCTGAAAAACACATTGATCAAGGAAGCGGATACCTACAAATAGTGCGCCTGGCTTTGGCAAGAGAAACTCCTTCCAGCCAGTGTTAATTTCGTCGACTAAAACCGACTAAAACGTTTTCGTCGACTAACACAATTCAGATGACTAAAATACGACTAAAACTAAAATGGCATTTTAGTCAAAAGACTATAACTAAATCGAAATTTGCTGCCAAAAATTAACACTGGTGCATGCTCAAAGCATAAATAATAACATATTAGATTTTTCACTCCAGGACCAGCAGTAGTATATAATGAGTTTGGAAATTGCAGAGAAATGCTTAAATAATGCATTACAAATTACAATTGAACTACACCCATTTGATTATAGATGACTAAAATTAGTTTTAGTCGACTAAAATGTAAGGCGTTTTAGTCGACTAAAATATACTGGAGTTTTAGTCGACTAAATATGACTAAAACTAAAACACTTGCAGAAGACTAAAATGGGACTAAAACTAAAATGCCATTTTAGTCCTAAGACTAAGACTAAAACTAAATTGAAATTTGCTGCCAAAATTAACACTGCTTCCAGCTATAGTGGAACAGTCAGCAGGGGGTGCTAGTTCATTCAGTACTATTAGAGCAACACAGAATACAGAGGCTGTTCATACATGGGACCCTAGTTAGAAGCACGAGAGTCCTTCCAATCCCACCCATTACACTACCTGCATGTGCTTATGTGGGTCTCCTATGAGTACACCAGTTTCCTCGCACACTCCAAAGACATGGACCTAGTATATATACAGTATATATACATGGGAGGCAAGGACCTTAGATGAGCTCACTGATGTGAATGTACTATATATATATATATATATATATATATATAAAGCTTTTCATAAAAATTGTTGGCACTACATAAATGCCTGTAATAAGACGTTCTTCTTGAAAGTGTGTTTGGTTGCATTTCACAAGCCCCTCCCCCATACAGTTAGAAAACACTCCCCCTAGGCTCACATTTAACCCTTTGAACACCACTTCGAATGTCAGTTCGCACTAGAGCTGCACGATTCTGGCCAAAATGAGAATCACGATTTTTTAGCTTGGAATAAAGATCACGATTCTCTGTGTAACAAAAAAAAATTGGGATAACTTTACGGTTACGTTTTTTTTTTTTTTATTCATTAAAGTCTATTAATTGCGTTTGAAAGACTGCTGCGCAAATACAGTGTGACATAAAATATTACAACAATCGCCATTTTATTCTGTAGGGTCTCTGCTAAAAAAATATATAAAATGTTTGGGGGTTCTAAGTACTTTTCTAGCAAAAAAAAATGATTTTAACTTGCAAGCAACAATTGTCAGAAAAAGGTCCAGTCTTTAAGAGGTTAAACTTCCTTTCTCCCTGGCAGAGGGAAGGGAAAGATACAATGTAATCATTTTGTTTATAGTTACTGGGAGGCTTTTTTTTTTTTTTCCACAGCTGTTCTCTCTGCTATGCAAAGAATCGAGCAAATGTCAGGGTTAGATCGTCAGGGGGGGTGAATCGAGATCACGATTTTCATACGATTAATCGTGCAGCTCTAGTTCGCACTGCGATATGTGAACTGATCTGGGGGTGTCGCTAACTTTGAATTGACACCCCCCCCCAGCGATTCACATATGGCAGTGTGAACTGCCTGCGCTGGGAATGCGATGTGGGACCCCGCGGGCAGGGCAGCCATCAGGGGGGGACAGCCCATACACATGTAAGGGGCCCAGGCGTTCCAAGGGGCCCAGCTGCCCAGGCCCCAACCAAGGAGACCGAGTAGTTGCAGCTGTAGTAACTAGCAATTGCTGAAACATAGCGGCTGCAGAGTAAGCCGATGCAACTGAAGGGATGTCTCTTTGCTGGATTGCGCTGTCTCTTTGTTGAAAATAGGAGGCTGTCTCTTTGCTGGATTGGGATATCTCTTAGCTGAACATATGAGGTTGTCTCTTTACAGAATTGGGATGTGTCTTTGCTGAATATATGAGGCCATCTCTTTACAGAATTGGGATTTTTATTTGCTGAATATATGAGGCCGTCTCTTTGCTGGATTGGGATATCTCTTGGCTGAATTTATGAGGCCATCTCTTTACTTGATTGGGATGTCTCTTTGCTGAATATATGAGGCTGTTTTTTGCTGGATAGGGATATCTCTTTGCTGAATATATGAGGCCGTCTCTTTACTTGATTGGGATGTCTATTTGCTAAATATATGATGTCGTCTCTTTTTTTGGATTGGGATGTCCCTTTGCTGAATATATGGGGATGTCTCTTTGATGGATTGGATTCATTTGAATTTATTAAGTTATAAGAGTGTTAAAATAGAAGTGGGTGCACTGAAGGACTTGGTGGGATGGCCAGTAGGCGATTCAGTGGGACAGCCAGAAGGCGGGCCCTTTGGAATGTTGTTGTCAGGCCCAGAGGGGCCCAAGCCTAAAGCTGTGTAAGGGGCCCCAAAATTTCTGATGGCTGCCCTGCCCGCGGGAGATTCGCAGGGTTCCCGCAACGCATATGCGTGAGCTGGGACTAAATCATCAACCATGTGAGTTGCTAAGGCCCCTTTCACACTTATTCACACTTATGCAACGGGATTTTACGGCGCAATTTTGACGCGATTTTGAAAGCAATGGCTATGGCTCAAAACGCAATCAAATCGTGGCAAAGTAGTGCAGGAACTACTTTGAAGTCGGTGCGACTTCAAAACGCACTGATATGAATGGGGCTCATTGAAAATAATGGAAAACGACTTGTCATGCAATTTTGCGGTCCAAAATCGCAGGACAAGTCGCACTAGTGTGAAAGGGGCCTAAATGTTAAACCTTCATAAAATGTAACCATATTGCTACACTTAGAGGCGCCGCTCTTCTCTTTTATACTCAGCTGTGACGTGACGCTTCTTGTATATCAAGACATCGCTTGTTTTATCAAGTCAGAATTTATAAAAAAAAAAAAAATGTGCTCGTCTTGCAAAGCGTTTCAAACAAAGTTACTCCCAATCCCATGTTTTACTGTATATCTAAACATATTCCCTAAAGTAGTAGTTGCCAGCTTAGAAGGTTGTGGCCCCTGACACCACCAAAGGGCCACAAATATTATTCAGTGAATGTAATGCTAGAGAAGTGTTAAAGAGTGCAGAAATATTAGAGGAAATGATGGTCAGACATTGAAGTATACCACAGGTTTGGTTGTAGACTGAAGAAACAGCAGGAGACTGTGGACACGTTATATAAGGCTTGTTAATATTTCACAAATCACCCATTTACATATCAAGAGGCTGAACTAGAGCTGCACGATTCTGGATAAAATGAGAATCACGACTTTTTTGCTTAGAATAAAGACCACGATTCTCGGTGTAACATCGTCTTTTACATTATACAAAAAAATTGGGCTAACTTTACTGTTTAGTTTTTTTAAATTCATTAAATAGATATTTTTTTTTTTTTAGCAGAGACCCTAGAGAATAAAATGGCGATCGTTGCAATCTTTTATGTCACACGGTATTTGCGCAGAAGTCTTTCAAACGCAGTTTTTTGGGAAAAAATACACTATATATCTATATATGTATATATATCTATATCTATCTATGGTTTGTGGTTCTAAGTTATTTTCTAACAAAAAAAAAAAAAAATGATTTCAACTTGTAAGCAACAAGTGTCAGAAAAAGGCTGGGTCTTTAAGAGGTTAAACTACCCTCACTTACAGATAGAAATTCATTCCTTTAGTGTCGATTCACACTATGTCGGATCCGACTTAGGGGGCGACCTGTGAAGTCCCGTGCACCGCGACTTCGGCGCGACTTGCACGGCCTTCATAAAATGAATGTCTATGCAAGTCGCTCCAGGTCGCCCTGAAGTAGTACAGGACCCTTTTTCCAAGTCGGAGCGACTTGTGTCGCTCCTATTAGAACCGTTCCTGTAGCAGTCAATGGACCGCGACAGTGCAAAACTTGTCAGGCTGACCAAGTCGCCTAACAAGTTGTACCAGTGTGAATGGACACTTAGAGCAGGTTCACACTGGGGCGACTTGTCAGGCGACTTGGTCGCCTGACAAGTCGCCTGCCATAGATTAGCACAGGACCCGTTCTAATAGGAGCGACACAAGTCGCTCCGACTTAGAAAAAGGGTCCTGTACTACTTTGGGGCGACCTGGAGCGACTTGCATTGACTTCAATGATATGAAGTCCGTGCATGTCACTCCGAGGTCGCGGCGCGCGCTGTGCACCACCGCAACTTCACAGGTCGCCCCGGCAAGTCGGGTCGCCTGTATGTGAACCGGCTCTGAGTGCTGGTTCACACTCTTGCGGCTGCAGCGATCGCATGTAATATCGGAGCGCACTGCTCCTTCATTACATGCGATCGGCTGTGCGGTGCGAGTTCAGCCATACACTTTGTATGGCTAAATTCGCACTGCACCAAAGTCGCACAGGACCCTTTTTTTCAGCCGCATCAGGATCGGATCGCACAGTGGTTCACACTTGTACGATCCGATCCTGTGCGAACTGTAAAGATCGCACTGCGATATGCGATCAAACTGGGGGTGTCGTTAACATTTCATTGACACCCCCAGCGTATCGCATATGGCAGTGTGAACTGCCAAGGGTGCTTTTGCGATGCGGGAACAGGCTGCGAATTCGCAGCCTTCCCGCATCGCATAAGTGTGACCCGACACTAAAAAGAAAGAAATGATACATTGTAAAACAATGTGTTTATAGTTATCTAGCAGCCTTAACAATGTTGAGGCTCTTTTTGTTTTTGTGACAGCTGTGAGTGAGCAGAGAACAGCCCTGTGAGAATGGAGGACATGCTGCTGTTTTAGGCCCCTTTCACACGGGCTTTCTGATCCACCTGTCAGTTTTTCAGGTGGACCTGATTGGACGCTCCAAGCATCTCTATGGAGCGGCGGATGTCAGTGGTGACATGTCCGCTGACATCCGCTGCTCTCCAATCCGATCCTGTCTGTGAAATCCAGTCTGGAGGATTGGATTGGATCTGATAAAAACGGACAGGCAGTCCATTTTCATCCGATCTCCAATAGAGGAGAGTGGGGATCTGACAGGTCTGTCTCTGCAAAGTGATTGGAGACAGAGCTGTCATCTGCCTGCTCAGGGGTGGATCGATCCCCGCTGAGAAAAACGGAGTCCGCCGAGCGCACCCTTAGGGTCCTTTCACACGGGCTTTCAGGCAAGTGGACTCTGTTTTGCTCAGCGGGGATCGATCCGCCCCCTGAGCAGGCGGGTGAAGTCTGTGTCTGCTCACTTTGCAGAGACAGACCTGTCAGATCCCCGCTCTCCTCTATGGGGAATCGGATGAAAAACTGACCTCCTGTCTGTTTTCATCCGATCCGATCCTCCAGACGGATAGAAAACTCTATTTTACGGACAGGATCGGATCGGAGAGCAGCAGGTGTCAGCGGAGATGTCACCACTAACATCTGCTGCTCCATAGGGGATGCATGGAGCATCTGATACGGTCCGACTGAACAACTGACAGGCGGATCGGAAAGCTGTTGGTAAGGGAATCAAGATCGCAATTTTTTTAACGAATAATCGTGCAGCTCTAGGCTGAACAAGAGAAAATCACTAGATTCCCCCATTCATGGTAAACGTGTGATTGAGGCAATCTGCACTGCCTAAAAACCTGAAGTGTGACTCCATCTGATAGGACATGGTCACCCTTCTCTCCATGATTCACCACCTAGAATTTAGCATGAATGGACGCTGAGCCAGGTGGTGCCCTACCAGGTAAGCTATACCTTGAATTGTCAGCAGGAATCAGCCAGAATTTGAGCCATGTTCGGCTGGAAATACACCCATACAGGTTCTAGTAAAAATTGTCACTTGGAAGGGGAACTGCAGTCGAAGTGCTGGATAAACAAACGCTGGAAGGATTTGTGTAGAAGGAAGTCAGGGCAGATCATACTGAGGGAGATTCATTGCACCATCAGAGGTATTTAAACCTCAGCCCTTATTGATCTTAAAGCAATAAACATTACATGCCTTTCATGTCTGAAGATTGGAAGTAAAGACATAAATCAGTAAAGAGCTCCGATTTTTACTAGAGAAGCACAATACTGATAGCATTGTGGAGAACAAATCCATCGCACATTCCTGAAGCAGGGTTCTACAAATCCCAGGCGCCAGGTCGCCATGGTGACCAGAAGTTTCTACCTAGCGCCTGTCTTGAGCTGCTTGCTCGGGGGGCACTCACGCAAGCTCGCTCCCAAGCCACCTGTGTGTGTCTATAACAGCCTTTTTCAACCAGGGTGCCTTAAGGTTTTTAGGCAAAATGCCTAAAAATTGCCCAAAAATTGCATACAAGCCGGTGTGTGGATAAATCTACCTTTTAGTTACACAAAGCCACAGCTTTTCATTGTACACCACTACAACCTTCTAGCTGCTGGCGTCCTAATGACCAATGGCGTCATCAGTTGATAAGGAGGATGTCAGTTGCCTGCATAGCATCCTTGTTTGCCCCTCTCCATCAGCATTGAGGGCACCTTAGTTGAGCGATGGAGAAAAACTGAGGGAGAAGAGAAACATTGGAATACTAGTCAGTACCAGTTTGCAAAAGTGCATTTGTTTTTGGAAGAATGAATCACCTCTAATGTTGGGTGTCCTACATGTGGATGTTGCTGCATTATGCAAAACTATTAGAATAGTTTTTACATTTTTAGAATGGGGCGCCTCAAGACTGTTTAAAGGGTGCCTGGAGACTGTCCTTAATTTTTGAAGGGTGCCTTTACTGAACAAAGGTTGCGAAACACTGGTCTAGAAGACACAAAGTGCATCTCCGAACCCTTCTCACTGGCTGTGATTGACAGCGGCGGGAGCCAATGGCCAATCAGTCTATGAGGAGGGAGAGACACTGCTCAAGTGCACAACACTGGATCGAGATCGGGCTCAGGTATTAGGGGGCGCTGAGAGGGAAACTGCACCTAGCCTTAAAGAGGAAGTAAACCCTCCTCAGGAAGTTGTACCTATAGGTAAGGCTATGTTAAGGCTTACCTATACCTATAGGTACTGTAAATATCTCCTAAACATGTACCGATTAGGAGATATTTACCTTACATGCAGCCAGTGACATCACTGGCGCATGCGCTCTGAAGGAACGGCCGCTGGTGCCGTTCCTTCAGAGCCCCGTGCCGTGACCGTCGGCTCCTGCGCGCATGCGCGGGAGTGACGTAATCGCGGGTTCGGCCAATAAGATGGCCGGATGCCGCGATCCTGGAAGACGGGCAACTGAACAGGTCACCCGTCATACAGGTAAGCGGGCAGCACGGCGGGGGCTCGTTCTTAAGGTAAGTATTTCATAATGAGCTAGTATGCGATGCATACTAGCTCATTATGTGTTTCTCTCTCAGGTTGGAAAAAAAAACTTTTTTTTAATGAGTTTACAACCTCTTTAAGCCTCGTTCACACTGGTGGGTCGTGTTTTTACCGCTTCCCAACCACCTATAAACTATAGGCTCGCTATCGTTTTTGGCACTGTATATTAACCCCCGAGCCACACTCGATTAAATGAATAGCCTAAGCAGGCAACACAAACACATCACATTCTAGCCTGGAGTGGCCAGTCTATAACAAACCAGTAGGAATGGGCTCGGGCGTGTTCGGGATCCCATGTGCCCGATCCCGCCAGAAAGCCGACACTGCACTCATCACAGGCAGTGAGACATTTCACAGGCCACAGCTGACAGATCCAGAAATGTCTCACTGCCTGTAATTAGCCGTGTACAGTATCTGCTTCCTGGCGGGATCGGGCACATGGGATCCCGAACACGCCCGAGCCCATCTCCAAGGCTACGTTCACATGTGGGCGTAGCGGATCATGGGCAGAATCACCGCGATTCTGCCCGTGATCCAGAATCATTGCAAATTGTGGGACGCCTGTGCGATGCCCGAGATTTGCAATGGCCTGCCGAATCGCGGTAACATCGCGCAAACAGAATCGCGGGACGCATGACGACCAAAAAAGGTACAAGAGCTTCTTTTGGGCGTCATGCGTCCCGCGATGTTACCGTGATTTGGCAGGCGGAGATCGCGGCAACATCGCACAGCGTTTGGGGTGCTATTGCAAATCACGGGCATCGCACAGGCGTCCCGCGATTTGCAAGGATTCTGGATCGCGGGCAGAATTGCGGCGATTCTGCCCGCGATCCGCTGCGCCCACATGTGAATGTAGCCTACAAACCAGCACAGAAGCTCTTTATCGGTGTATGCCTGGGGAATGAAAGCAAAACCCCCAAAAAAACTAATCGCTGTCATTTACGCACGTTTCCCCATGAAGATGACTCGATCTGCCAGAAATCCAATGAGGTCCTATTTTCCAGTAATAAAGCTAACACAGTGCCTATGCCCAGTTCTCCTCTGCTGGACTACAGAACAACCCCCCCCCCAACCCCCAACATACAGGGGAGACAAAATATGGAGAAATCTGCATGCATTTCAGAGATGTGCTGCAGTATTTTTAATTTTATTTTTTGTTTGTTTTTTTGCAAAACCATTCCACAGAGCAGGGAAGTAAACATGTTTGTTGTTTTTAGGCCCCTTTCACACTTGTGCGACTTGTCCTGCATTTTGGGACTGCAAAGTCAAATGACAAGTAGTACCACATGATTTTCAATGAGTACCGTTCAGATCTATGCAAAACTTCAAGTTGCAGCGACTTCAAAGTAGTCCCTGCACTACTTTGGTCTGACTTTGATGAGACTTGAGGTCCAAAGACTTCAAGATTACACAGGCATTGCTTCAAGTCGCACGACTTTTAGGTCGTACAAGCGTGAAAGGGGCCTTAACCACTTAAGCCCCGGAAGATTTTACCCCCTTCCTGACCAGGGGGTATTTTGCGATTCGGCACTGCGTGATTTTAACGGACAATTGCGCGGTCGTGCGACACTGTACCTAAACGAATTTGATGTCCTTTTTTTCCCACAAACAGAGCTTTCTTTTGGTGGCATTTGATCACCTGTGCGATTTTTACTTTTTTGTGCTATAAACAAAAAAAGAGCGACAATTTTGAAAAAATAACAATATTTTTCACATTTTTTTATATGAAATAAGCCTGACAGATTCTAAATGTTATAGCCACTAGCAATAATCATTGTGTCCTAATGGAAGGGACAGATTCCCTCCTGCCCCCTTTGCTGGGAGAACACAATGGCTATGCGGGAAGGATTCCGCCACCAACACTTAGTGCCGGTTCACACTATTGCGATGCAGGAACACTGCGAATATACAGCGTGTTCCCGCATCGCATCCACAACACGGGCAGTTCACACTGCCATATGCGATACGCTGGGGGCGTCAATTCAAAGTTAACGACGCCCCCAGGATCAGCTCGCATATCGCAGTGCGATCTGACAATTTGAACAGAATCGGATCGCACTAGTGTGAACCCCAATGCGATCAGATTCTGCTGTGGACCAAAAAAAAGGGTCCTGTGCGAGTTCAATGCGATTGTGGTGAAAATTCAGCCCTACAAACTGCATGGCTGAATTTTCACCGCATAGACATCGCATGTGATTTTTAGGAGCAGTGCGCTCTGAATTACATGCGATGTCTGTGATCGCAATAGTGTGAACCAGCACTAAGAGTCGGTTCACACACATGTGATGACAGACATTGCATGCGATTCGGAGCGCACTGCTCCTAAAATCACATGTGATGTCTGTGCAATGCGAATTCAGCCATATTGTATGGCTGAATTCGCATCGCATTCGGACCAAACTCACACAGGACCCTTTTTTGGGTCCTTACCAGAAATTGGTTCCCATGGGTGTTCACACTAGTGTGATCCGACTCATGTCCGAACTGACACTGCGATATGCGAACTGATCTGGGGGTGTCAACTCTGTATTGACACCCCCAGCGATTCGCATATGGCAGTGTGAACTGCCTGCGAGTCGGGTGCGATGCGGTGATTCGCAGTGGATTCGCAGGGTTCCCACATCGCATATGTGTGAACTGGCACTCACTGTGTTGATGGGGGAATTAAGCGGTTACGGGTTGCAGGACAGAAAAATCACTCCGCTCAGTCTATGGCGGGCCTTATAGGCCTTTTTCCTCCCACAGCCTGTGATTGGACAGTGAAAGGAAAATGAGCAGACTGATAAGCTCATCGTTCTGTCACTCTGCTCTCTCCTCCTATTACATTAACCACTTAAGGACCAGGCCTATTTCTGACATTTGCTGTTTACAAGGTAAAATCTGTATTTTTAGCTAGAAAATTACTTTGAACCCCCATCATTATATATATTTTAGCAAAGACTTTGGAGAATAAAATGGCGGTTGCTGCAATATTATATGTCACACGGTATTTGCGCAGCGGTCTTTTTGGGAAAAAATACACTTCACTAAATTCAAATACACACAGAAAAAATACCTGCGCCCCCTATAGGACACCTGCAGCCAACTCAAACACTGGAAGGTTTAAGCAAAATGGATACACACAAGAGCAGCGCTAGTAAATTAAATAATAATGTTAATAAAATATTGATGCTACATTAATAATGTCCATACAGAATTGCACAGTTTTGTTGGTTTTAGGCAGTAGATGTAAGGCTGTGCATTCTTCACCCAGGTGCTTGATAGGGCATAAAAGTGTGACACAACCCAGCCACCACATACTGACTCTTACCAGCGGGTAGAGGAGTACACAGCAGCATGCCCCCTGAAGACGTCGTGGTGACGAAACGCGTCGGGAGGAGCTTGCTATGCGTCACACCCGGTAGTAGGAGGTCAGCCATGTTTTTGGTGGTAACCTATGGAACGTTGTCCAGCCTATGTTCCTATGCTTATGATACCTTCGTTTTAAGGTGAGTGCATGCCTAGCTGTTATAACAAAGGTGTTCTGAGATACTACGCTATGGGCTGTTTCCTCTTGGTGTCTCACTAAATAAAAAAAAAAAAAAAAAAAAGAAACCGTAAAGTTAGCACACTTTTTTGCATAATGTGAAAGATGATGTCACGCCAAGTAAATAGATGCCTAACATGTTATGCTTTAAAATTGCACACACTCGTAGAATGGCGACAAACTACAGTACCTAAAAATCTCCATAGGCGACATTTTAACATTTTCAAACAGTTAACAGTTAGTTTAGGGTTACAGAGGAGATATTTTGCTAGAATTATTGCTCTCACTCTGACGATCGCGGTGATATCTCACATGTGTGATTTGAACACCGTTTAGAATTGCAGGCGTGACTTATGTGTGCTTTTTCTTTGGTGTGCAAGCACATGAGGACACTTTAGAAAAAAAATGTTTTTTCACTGTTCCTTTAAAAAAAAAAAAAAAAAATCTGATCACTTTTATTGCTGTCACAGGGAATGTAAACATCCTTTGTGACAGTAATAGGCAGTGACAGGCAGTGTTCCCTTTAAGGTGCGCGGACGCGCAGTGTAAATTGCTTCCCACGCAAGCACCTAGTTAGACGGCGCAGCCGCAGACGGGGCGGCCAGGGAGCAGAGCGTGCGCCCCGAGAGCACGCCCATTGTGCGACAATAGTGAATGAAAATTCGCTATTGACATACGGATCCTCCTCCTGGCCAATCAGGGAGCGGGTCAACTTCATGCCATTGGCCGAGGAGGAGGCGCCGGGACTCGGGAGGATGGAGACGCGGGAAGCCGGGGACTGAAGAGTGACTGACCGTCCGTGAGGTAAGTGCACGGGGTCACGGGGGGGGGGGGCCATGTCAACGCTGGTCAAACACCAGAGGATCCACTCAGGAGGTCGGAAGCTGTTCACTTGCTCGGAATGCAGCACATCCCTTACCCGGGCCGCAATGCCGACTTCCTGCTCCACCAGCATGTTAACGCAGGAGAGAAGCTGGCATCTCTGCATTGATTGGGGGCATTGCTGTGGGCACTCTGCAATTTATTGGGGGCATTGCTGTGGGCACTCTGCAATTTATTGGGGGCATTGCAGTGGGCACTCTGCAATTTATTGGGGGCATTGCAGTGGGCACTCTGCAATTTATTGGGGGCACGCTGGTCACTCTGCATTGACGTCCCCCCCCCCCCCCCATTGCTCAGTCTAAAGGTTTGCGCTCAGAATTTTTTTTATTTGCTCAGCACAAATCCCTCCTTTGCACTTAAAAGTATTCAAAACCCCAAAATCTGCATTTTTGAATACTGTCACTTTTTTAAAATCGGCGCCGTTGGCAGGCGAGTAAACTGGAAGTGACGTTGCTTCCGGATTACTTAAGAGACCTGATCAAAGCCAAATCTGGCTTTGTTCGGGACTCTGACCAGCTGGCGAATATGCCGGCTGGTCGCTCGGGTGGGATGGGAGATCTGGGCAGAGCAGCGGTAGGTTGGGGGGGGAGGGTAACACGTGCAGCCGCATGAGTTATCGCCAGAAAGCCGACCGCTGGCTCTAAAAAAAAAAACTTTAAATGGGGTGATGCCTCTAGCTGTAGAAGCGGTTGTATTGGGGTGATGCCTCTAGCTGTAGAAGTGGTTGTATTGGGGTGACGCCTCTGGCTGCAGAAGTGGTTGTATTGGGGTGATGTCTCTGGCTGCAGAAGTGGTTGTATTGGGGTGATGCCTCTGGCTGCAGAAGTGGTTGTATTGGGGTGATGTCTCTGGCTGCAGAAGTGATTGTATTGGGGTGACGCCTCTGGCTGCAGAAGTGGTTGTATTGGGGCGACGCCTCTGGCTGCAGAAGTGGTTGTATTAGGGTGATGCCATTAGCTGCAGAAGTGGTTGTATTGGGGCGACGCCTCTGGCTGTAGAAGTGGTTGTATTGGGGTGATGCCATTAGCTGCAGAAGTGGTTGTATTGGGGCGACGCCTCTGGCTGTAGAAGTGGTTGTATTGGGGTGACGCCTCTGGCTGCAGAAGTGGTTGTATTGGGGTGATGCCTCTGGCTGCAGAAGTGGTTGTATTGGGGTGATGCCTCTGGCTGCAGAAGTGGTTGTATTGGGGCGACGCCTCTGGCTGTAGAAGTGGTTGTATTTGGGTGATGCCTCTGGCTGCAGAAGTGGTTGTATTGGGGCGACGCCTCTGGCTGCAGAAGTGGTTGTATTAGGGTGATGCCATTAGCTGCAGAAGTGGTTGTATTGGGGCGACGCCTCTGGCTGTAGAAGTGGTTGTATTGGGGTGACGCCTCTGGCTGCAGAAGTGGTTGTATTGGGGTGACGCCTCTGGCTGCAGAAGTGGTTGTATTGGGGTGATGCCTCTGGCTGCAGAAGTGGTTGTATTGGGGCGACGCCTCTGGCTGTAGAAGTGGTTGTATTGGGGTGATGCCTCTGGCTGCAGAAGTGGTTGTATTGGGGCGACGCCTCTGGCTGCAGAAGTGGTTGTATTAGGGTGATGCCATTAGCTGCAGAAGTGGTTGTATTGGGGCGACGCCTCTGGCTGTAGAAGTGATTGTATTGGGGTGATGCCTCTGGCTGCAGAAGTGGTTGTATTGGGGTGACGCCTCTGGCTGCAGAAGTGATTGTATTGGGGTGACGCCTCTAGCTGCAACAATCACCCCGGTACAACCACTTCTTCAAGCCGACATACAGGTAAATCTGTTTGCGGGAGGTGGTTAACACTGAAGCAGAACCAACTGGCACCCTGTGCTGATTCTCCCTCTCGCAGCCCTTCTGTGCAGGGACTGCAAGTGATCCACACCAGTCATGTTCAAGTGCTTACAAAGCTTCCATCTATGGCTATGCAAACAGTGTAAGAACTTGAATAAACCCCGGTTTGCTTGTCTATGAATGACACATCGTATGTGTGGTCAGCCCCAACAAATACTATTTTCTAAGCGGATTACCTGAGAGATCTGTGATAATGAATATGTCATTACAGCAAAGTGACAATTCAATGAAGGAAACCTGGACAGCCTTGGCCAGCACAGAAAAAGACCAGAACTCCAGCCGCACCCCAGCCACCAAAGTGTTCACATCCCGATGACACATTGCCTTGTGTGTTTGCTCAAGGAGCGGCTCGGACAGGTGGATATACCAGTGGTAGTGGGAAAAAAAATTAAAGAAGGACTTACACCAAAATAAAAAAATAAATAGCCCATTAAAAGATTAAATAAAACAAAATTCCAGGAATTCAGCCACTTTGTAAAAACTGCAGGCACTCTAAGAGTCCAAGGAGGTGCATGACATCTCCTGAACTTACCTCAATTATTTATATCTAACAGGTTTATGGCTTCGGCTGGAGCATACACTGACACTCGTGGCTGTGAGAGAGGAGAGAAAAGACATACAGAGCAGCTATGCCCACCCTCCCCTCTGCTGCCCATTCAGAGAAGCCTTTGTATTTTGTGAATGAGTTCACATAATGCAAAGGCTTCTGTGATTGGGAAGGAGGAAGAGAGGGGCACAGCAGCTTCACCCACTCAGATGTCAAAGATGCTTAGACCTGAAATATCATCGTGGTCTCCGGGAGAGCAATATAACTGTCAGATGTAAAAGATAGTCCCGGAGATATCATGCAGCTCCTTGGATATAACTCATAGTGTGCTCACACTTTTTACTGGAATTCAACTTTAAAGTGTAAATTCACCTTTACAGAAAATCTGTAAGGGGACCTTTTACTGGACCCGTTCCCCCTTCCCTCCAGGTCCCAAGATGTCACACCTTTAGGCACCGGGATGGCGCTTCACCGGTCCAGTGATTTGAAATCCACATGGCTTAATCTCCTATCCGTACCTCTCTGCGTGTACAGACAAGAGGCATTCTGATTGGTCCATGTGACGGTGCTGACCAATCAGAAATCAGGTCTCAGGGAACCCCTGCTAAAAATGACAAAATTTACAACTCATGATACATTAGTGTGATGGTCAGTGGGATGAATGTTCCTTACTCTTGTGGTCACTGGGAAGAATTACCTTCTTCTTTTAGATCAATGCTAAAAAGATCAATGGTGTCAGGGGAACTTATCGGAGAGGCAGAAATTTCTCATTGCCCAAAGAACCCCTAGCAACCTCAGGAGGAAGCCTAGGGTTCCACGGAACCCTGGTTGAGAACCACTGGTCTAGCCCATCCCATCAGCACTGTGAGGAGAGGAGAGAAAGCCAGAAGGAATCCCTGGATTGTTAAAGCGCCATCCTGGTGCCTGACAGTGGGGCACTGCGGGACACTGGTACAGAGGGATGGGTAGGCGATCTAACTCCAGTGCTACAAAAGAAAAGATGCATGCACCTTTTTTGTGCAAATGCGGTGCGATTTGAGCCATAGGAAATGAATGGGCTTGAATCGCTCTGCAAACAATGGCATGTAATACGGTTCTTCCAGGTAGCGGATGCGAACGTGAGCCACTAGCGGTACCGCAGACTCTATGTCCGCCGGGACCCGTTGATCCTTTGATAGAGGCAGAACGGTGATCTGTCAGTAGGGAAGGCATGCATATTGTGTTCTTGCAAACCATGGAGAAGGATCCATGCCTTCTAGTAAAAGCACCTCCCACAGTACACAGAAACACTGGCTAGGAACACATTTAACCCTATGATCGCCCCTGGCGTTAAACCCTTCCCTGCCAGTGTCATTAGTACAGTGATAGTGCATACGTTTAGCACCGATCACTGTATTATGGCGCTTTTCCACTGCATGGAGCCGAACGGTTCGGCTCGCTTTTGTGCTTTTCCACTGCTGGTACTGCATTGTACGGTGTAGGTACGGTTCGGTACGGTACGATACGGCGGCGCTTTTCCACTGCATGGAACCGAACGGTTCGGCTCGCTTTTGTGCTTTTCCACTGCTGGTACCGCATGGTACAGTGTAGGAACGGTTCAATACGGTACGGCGGCGCTTTTCCACTGCATGGAACCGAACGTTACGGCTCTCAAAAACAGTACCACCTCGATTGTGGTTCCAAGAGGTACCATACCCGGTACCATATCTCACAATCCTTTGCATGCAGTCACTACTAGCCACTGATTGGTCAGAGAATCCCAACCACCCTGTTGTTATCCCACCCACTTAACTTTAGTACTACTTGAGTGGAAAAGCAAACCATACCGTACTGCACCGAACCGTTCCAACACCGTACCATGCGGTACCATGCAGTGGAAAAGCAAACCGGGCCAAGCAGGGCCGAGTGGAGCCGAGCCGGTACTTGGAAGTGGAAAAGTGCCATTATTGTCACTGGTTCCCACAAAGTTTTAAAAGTGTCAGTGTCCGATTGTCTGCCGCAAAATCCCAGTCCTGCTATAAGTTGCTGATCGCCACCATAACCAGTAAAAAAAAAAATATAAAAATAAAAACATTCCATAGATTGGTTTGTGCCAAAGGTCTACAATCAATACACACTTATTGGGATTTTTTTTTTTTTGTTTAGCAAAAACAAAGTAACAGCTTACATATATACCTAAATTATTGAAGAAATTTAATTTTTTCATTTATTTTGCATATGTTTTATAGCACAAAGTGAAAAATGTTTCCCCCCCCCCCCCCCTCACAAAATTGTCAGTTGATAGCGCAAAAATGTAAAACCGCAGGGGACAAAAATTTTATTTGGGTACAGTGTTGCATGACCGCGCAATTAAAAAAAAATCGCAGTGCCACTTCGCAAAAAAAAAAAAAAAAAAACCTGGTCATGAAAGAAAGGTAAGGGGGGGATATTCCGCAAGTCAGGTGGTTAATGCATTTTGCTTTAATTTCTTTTTTTTCAAACAAGCGATGAATGAGGAGTGGAAGAAAGCATGGAGCAGATGTGCGAGTGAATGAGAGTGAGGAAAGTGCGCGGCCTCGGTGTGTGACACATGGGGGACGGAGAATAATGAAGTCACACAATAGATTATGTCAGAGATATACAGCAGGTCATAAGACAGACAGAGAGATTGTGAGTCATCGCTCGCCAATACCTAATAACCAGCAATCCCTTATATTACATTACATCTCCTGCACACCCTTTATATTTGAAGTCAGACTGAGTGTCTGCTCTGATCAGATAGAAAGCGTAAAAAGGGATAACCGGTCATAATTTGATATCCGATGGGTAAGGCTACGCCCCTTATCTATATTTAAACCTATGAAATGTCAAATCCAAAATGTACCAAGTATCTTCTATTCCCATAATCTTATATATACACACACACACACACACACACACACAATTATATATATATATAAAATCTTATATTCTTCAAAATCAAAAATTTTATATCCTTTGTTTTTTTCCACACATGTATTATATATGTTTGTGCATGAAACTGTGCACTATGGAGGATATTCCCGGGAATAGAAGACACCAAGCAGGCAGGTATAAATTGCTGCAACTTAAAGGCCATCTCCAGGCAAAGCTTAACTCTTCTCCCACCCATTCAATGGCTTCTTTTCCTAAATACCTTCTAATGCTCTTTTATACTCACCTAAGTCCACCATCTGTGTCTTTCACTGACACGGCTTCTGAGAGTGAAAAGTGTCCATGTTACGCAGGCAGTGATCTGGACACCTGAAGGAGGACCCCCTGCAGTATAGATAAAAGTTTTGAGACCTGGCATGTCATGTGACCACTGATTAAGGTAAGTAAATGGGACTTTAGCTTAGGTTCAGCCCCCTCGGCACGCCCATCGGAGCAGCTTCCTCGGCGCGCACATCGAAGAAGCCCCCCTCGGCGCGCAAATCGAAGCAGCACCCCTCGGCGCACATCGGAGCAGCTTCCTCGGCGCACATCGGAGCAGCTTCCTCGGCGCACATCGGAGCAGCTTCCTCGGCGCACATCGGAGCAGCTTCCTCGGCGCACATCGGAGCAGCTTCCTCGGCGCACATCGGAGCAGCTTCCTCGGCGCACATCGGAGCAGCTTCCTCGGCGCACATCGGAGCAGCTTCCTCGGCGCACATCGGAGCAGCTTCCTCGGCGCACATCGGAGCAGCTTCCTCGGCGCACATCGGAGCAGCTTCCTCGGCGCACATCGGAGCAGCTTCCTCGGCGCACATCGGAGCAGCTTCCTCGGCGCACATCGGAGCAGCCCCCCTCGGCGCACATCGGAGCAGCTTCCTCGGCGCACATCGGAGCAGCTTCTTCGGCGCACATCGGAGCAGCTTCCTCGGCGCACATCGGAGCAGCTTCCTCGGCGCACATCGGAGCAGCTTCCTCGGCGCACATCGGAGCAGCTTCCTCGGCGCACATCGGAGCAGCTTCCTCGGCGCACATCGGAGCAGCTTCCTCGGCGCACATCGGAGCAGCCCCCCTCGGCGCACATCGGAGCAGCTTCCTCGGCGCACATCGGAGCAGCTTCCTCGGCGCACATCGGAGCAGCTTCCTCGGCGCACATCGGAGCAGCTTCCTCGGCGCACATCGGAGCAGCTCCCTCGGCGCACATCGGAGCAGCTTCCTCGGCGCACATCGGAGCAGCTTCCTCGGCGCACATCGGAGCAGCTTCCTCGGCGCACATCGGAGCAGCTCCCTCGGCGCACATCGGAGAAGCTCCCTCGGCGCACATCGGAGAAGCTCCCTCGGCGCACATCGGAGCAGCTCCCTCAGCGCACATCAGTGCAGCCTCATCAGTACACATCAGTAAAGGAGAAAATTACTTATTTTATAACAAAGAAAAACTTTTATTTTTTTCAAAATTTTCAGTCTTTTTTCATTTGTTTAGCAAAAAAATAAAATCCCCAGTGGTGAATAAATACCACCAAAAGAAAGCTCTGTCTCAATAAAATGATAAAAATGTTGTTTGGGTACAGTGTTGCATGACCGCACAATTGTCATTCAAAATTTGACAGCGCTGAAAGCTAAAAATTGGCCTGGGCAGGTAGGAGGTGAAAGTGTCCGGTATTAAAATGGTTACGTTTTAAAAAAAACAAAACCTGGAAGCGGATTAGTTTCAATGCAGAGCTGCACCAGATTAGTTGGACACAATCAGTAAACCTGAACATACACTGTACGACTCTCACACAGGTCCTAAGGAGGCCGTCCCCCGCCCAACAACCCTAGACTTAAAAATCAAAAGAGGCCGACTGCTAAATTGTTAGGCAAAAAGCGGCTGCATCCAATCCAACTTGTCAATATACAATGGCTGCAGCAGGTGATCCATCCATCCGAGCTGCATATGGTGGATTAAGGGATAGGTTATTTTTTTAATTACATGTTTAACAAAACTGAGTATTCTTATTGGAGGGTACGTTCTATTTTAGGCTGATCAGATGTGTACTGGAAAGCAGATCCACAAGACTACACTTCCTCTTTAAACCGGAAAACTCGTGCCCATTAGAACTTAGATAGTTCACTGAGAAGGGGTGGCCGGTAAAAACTTCACGATTGGCCAACTCCTGAAGTGAAAATGACTTTGTGCGCCATCAGCTAAAGAGTCAAGAGAATTGGGTGAGAACGCAAAGAAAATCTTTGTGTATCAGAAATGACAAAAGCAAAGCGGAAGCGGAACTTCACTTGAAGAATGAAGTCTCACTAGTTTACACAACCCCAGCCTGCGATAGTTTGAAGTTATCTTTTTCTTTTTTTTGGGGGGGGATTAAGTACCAATTTTTATCCCATTCCCGCAATCTTCACTTAGGCAAGAATAACTTCCCTTGCCCCGCCCCCAGCTTCCACATCACTGCGGGAAGACATCGCTGAATGGCAGGCTACAGTATTTGCAGCTGCTGACTTTAACCAATTGACGACCACCCCCTGCCAATTTCACTGCGACTGGCTGGCTCGCCTGCGCAAACCGACATAGTACTACGGCGGTCACGCGCGTGGTGCTAGGGAGCGAGCTCCCGCCCCCACTAGGCAGCAGGGACTCTGATGCACGGGACCGGCAGCTGCGATTGCCGCCGGCCACCCGTGATCGTTCCCCGCTGAGAGAGAAGAACGGTCAGCTGTTGTAAACACAGCTGACCGTTCTTCTCTCTGGAATGATCACAGAGTCCCTGTAATCCTTCTATATAGGATAACAGGTCTCTATGTTCATTTCACAAGTCCCTCCCTCACAGTTAGTAAACACTCCCCTAGGCTCATATTTAACCCTTTGATCACCCATTAGGTTAACCCCTTCCCTGCCAGTGTCATTATTACAGTAACAGTGCATATTTATAGCACTGATTACTGTAGTAATGTCACTGGTCCCCCCAAAAGTGTCAAAAATGTCAGTTAGGGGTCCGATCTGTCCGCTGCAATGTCGCTGTCCCGCTAAAAATCGCAGATGGCCGCCATTACTAGTGGAATAAAATAAAAATGACAAATCTTTCCCCTAGTTTGTAGACACGATAACCTTTGAGCAAACCAAACACTTAGTCTCCATTCACACTAATACGACTTGTCAGACGACCTGGTCAGCCTGACAAGTCGTGCACCGTTGCGTCCCATAGTGTAGTACAGGAGCCGTTCTAATAGGAGACACACAAGTCGCTCGACTTAGAAAAAGGGTCCTGTACTACTTCGGGGCGACCTGGAGCGCCTTGCATAGACATTCATTTTATGAAGTCCGTGCAAGTCACGCCGAAGTCGCACAGCACGCGACTTCAAAGGTCGCCCGTAGTCGGATCCGACCTAGTGTGAACAGGCTCTTAGTGCGATTATTTTTACCACAAATTTGTAGCAGAATGCAAATTGGCCTAAGAGGATGAAAAAATTCGATTTTTACATTTTTTTTATTGGGAATATTATATAGCAGAATGTGAAAATTGTTTTTTTTTTTTTTTTTAGAATTGTCGCTCTTTTTTTGTTCAGCACAAAAAAAAAAAAAAAAAAATCGCAGAGTTGATCAAATACCACCAAAAGAAGGCTCTATTTGTGGGGGGAAAAAAGGACATGCCCGACCGCACAATTGTGAAAGTACCGCAGCGCCGAATCGCAAAAAATGGCCTGGTCATTAGGGGGCAAATCCTTCCGGAGCTGAAGTGGTTAAAAAAATGAAGTCCCACTAGTTCACACAGCCCCAGCCTGTAATAGGTGGTAGTTTTTTTTTTTTTTTTTGGGCGGGGGGGGGGGGGGTAAGTAACAATTTTTATCCTTACATGCTCCCACTCCTGCAATCCTCACCTAGGCAAGGATGACTTTCCTCGTCCCGCCACTGCGGGAAGACAGCGCTGAATGGCACGCTAAAGTATTTGCAGCTGCCGACTTTAAAAGAAAAAGAAAAAACAATCTGAAGTTCCTCTTCAATGGGTTGGTTAACCTTTTTGGAAAAAATGAATAGATGAAGAAACACCCCCCCGGTCCCCAGTGTACTTACCTCCGTGGGTGAGGAGGTATCACTGCCCGCGCACCCGGTTGTCACAGTCTAGGAGGATTTGAAACCTCTCATACTTCTTCTTTCTATAGGGCTTCCGGGATGATTGTGATTGGTCAGCGCCAACATGCGACCACTTTGATCAATCGAAATTGCTCTGATCCCAAGGTGAACTTGCACCTTAATATGTTACAATGGAAAGGACCATAAAGTGCACACCCTGAAGACACACAGCCGGAGCAAGAAACTCACAGGTGGAGAAACTATTCTAGGAATGAAATCTAGGAACTTGCTGTATTTATAAGAAGCCAGTATATGACTCACCAACGCCCAGCCACCAGTACTACTAGGTTGTTGCTGGTTTTTTTTTTTTTTTTTTGTTTTTTTTACATCAGAATAGAATGTGCCCAGCCTTCCAAAGTATAAACAGGCAACACAAGCAGAATAAACAGGCAACACAAGCAGAATAAACAGGCAACACAAGCAGAATAAACAGGCAACACAAGCAGAATAAACAGGCAACACAAGCAGAATAAACAGGCAACACAAGCAGAATAAACAGGCAACACAAGCAGAATAAACAGGCAACACAAGCAGAATAAACAGGCAACACAAGCAGAATAAACAGGCAACACAAGCAGAATAAACAGGCAACACAAGCAGAATAAACAGGCAACACAAGCAGAGGGGGGAAACAGAAGCCAATATTTTTTTAAAGCTGAACTTTATCTAAAAACATTACATTTTTTCCTCAAGTTATGTGACTTACTTGTAATGAAAATGCTGCAATGATGAGGCTGCTGCATTCTGTAGAAATCTTCACTGCAGGACTGGCCCGTCCTCTTCCTGCTGTTCTGGTACTGTGGGGGTTAACAGCTTTGGCCCTACGGGCACAGGTGTCAAAACTGGTGGCCCTCCAGTTGTTGCGGAACTACAAGTCCCATGAGGCTTTGCAGTTACTAGTTTCATAGGCAGAGGCATGATGGTACTTGTAGTTCTGCAACCGCTGGAGGGCCGTCAGTTTGACACCCCTGCATCGGGCTCAGCTGCACCACAGGTCATCCATTTGGAAGACGCCCCCTTCTGGCCTTTCTTCTACTGAGAAAAGTTCTTTCACTGCCTGTGATATAGTCTGTGAATGGAGGAGAGTTATCAGTCACCGGATTCTGTCCCCCATTCACAGATCATGTTACATGCAGTATAATCAGTGAAAGAACCTTCATTAATGGGAGGAGAGATACGGGAGGGGGCGTGTCCTTGTCTGATCATCTTTAGTGCAGCTGAGCCCGGAGACCCGAAGCTGTTCACCTCCACAGTGCCAGCAGTTTAGCAGCAGGAAGAGGACGGGGCAGCCCTGCAGTGAAGAGTTCTACAGAATCCAGCAGTCTGCACAATGTGGGATATACGACATTATAGGTGTATCTAAAGTTGTAGAGGAAAAAAATGTTTTTATTAAATAAACTTGAGGTTTGAGTCCCGGTTCACACTAGGGCGACTTGTCAGGTGACTTAGCTGCCTGACAACTCATACTCCATTCAGTGACATGGAACCGTTCTAATCCGAGCAACTCAAGTCGCTCCGACTTAGAAAAAAAGTTTCCTGCACTACTTTGGGGGCGACTTGCATTGACTTCTATTAGAGAAGTAGTTTGCGAGCCACGCTGTGCGGGTCGGCGACTTTGAAGCCGCTCCCCAGCTGGACTTTTGTTTTAGCTCCTAAATATCAGTACAATGGTTTGGGGAGTTCGATATTTCAGCACACAAACCTTCAGCACAAAGAACAAGCATGTGTCATAAAAGTATCACAACTGGAAAAATATTGACATGGCGTAAATTGCCGTGCGGCGATCTTACCAGAAATTGGGAGTGGTGACCTGTCAAAACCAGGTGCAAACAATTGGGAGCTTCCCATTTTGGGTAGAGCTCCACTTTAACCAGTTCTGGACCAGAAGGATTAGGCCCCTTAACCAGTTCTGGACCGGAAGGATTAGGCCCCTTAACCAGTTCTGGACCGGAAGGATTAGGCCCCTTAACCAGTTCTGGACCGGAAGGACTTGCACCCTTAACCAGTTCTGGACCGGAAATGATTTGCCCCCTTAACCAGTTCTGGACCGGAAGGATTTGCCCCCTTAACCAGTTCTGGACCTGGAAGGATTTGCCCCCTAACCAGTTCTGGACCGGAAGGATTTGCCCCCTTAACCAGTTCTGGACCTGGAAGGATTTGCCCCCTAACCAGTTCTGGACCGGAAGGATTTGCCCCCTAACCAGTTCTGGACCGGAAGGATTTGCCCCCTTAACCAGTTCTGGACCTGGAAGGATTTGCCCCCTAACCAGTTCTGGACCGGAAGGATTTGCCCCCTAACCAGTTCTGGACCGGAAGGATTTGCCCCCTTAACCAGTTCTGGACCTGGAAGGATTTGCCCCCTAACCAGTTCTGGACCGGAAAGGATTTGCCCCCTTAACCAGTTTGCCCCCTAACCAGTTCTGGACCGGAAGGATTGGCCCCCTAACCAGTTCTGGACCGGAAAGGATTTGCCCCCTTAACCAGTTCTGGACCGGAAGGATTTGCCCCCTTAACCAGTTCTGGACCGGAAGGACTTGCACCCTTAAACAGTTCTGGACCCGGAAATGATTTGCCCCCTAACCAGTTCTGGACCCGGAAGGATTTGCCCCCTAACCAGTTCTGGACCGGAAAGATTTTTCACTTTACAGTAATCCCCCGCTACATCGCGGTTCAGTTTTTGTGGTCCCGGTAATTCGCGTTTTTTTTTTAATGTTATTTTACTATATAAATCATTAAAAATGAAAGATTTTTGTGTTTTTCATAGCTCTTGCTATGTCTCTAAGTATCTTTTATGTGTTTAAATGAGTTTCTATTGTTTTAAAAGTGTGTTTAAAGACCTTAAAATGCTTCTACACGTACAGGGACAGTAAAAAAATCATGCCTACAATGCATTTTAATAGGGTTTTTCTATTTCGCGGAATTTCACTTTTCGCGGCTGGGTCCGGAACGTAACCCCCGCAATGGAGGGGGGTTTACTGTAGTCCTATCAGGAAAAATGTTGAAACTTGTGACAATAGCAAAGAAAATATGTTCATTATCATGGGATAAAATCTATGTTGCCATTTTGCAATGAGCAGTTTTCAAAAGCCTTGTAACCACCCATGAACAAAGCTGGTCATACCGACCATCCCTGAGGATGCCATGCACACAGCAGAGGAGAGAAGAGGGCCAGGGAAACAACATAAACATGAAAAACAGGAGTATGAACTGGAAAACCCGGACCCATCCTGCCAGGGTTACATTCCTCAATGACCACCAATCTCTGCTCTGCACACATCAACCGAAACAACAACAAACTTTTCTTTTTACAAATAACAATAAACACATTGCTGGAATGTCACATTATACCAACAAGATTGTTTTCCTGAAGTTTAAACATTAAAAAGCCATCCTTGATCTTTGGTCAAAATGAATTCATGTCATCAGTTTTCTGCAGGCAGGAGGAAGCCATTCCTCAGTCTACTCTTCTCAGTGATCACTCAGCCTTATGATGGGCACAGCGGGTGTAGAGACCCAGGAACTCAGCACAGGGATGGTGGGAACCCCTCATAATATTCACAACAGGTGTACAGACCTGGGAACTCAGCACAGGGATGGTGGGAACCTCTCATAATGGGCACAGCAGGTGTACAGACCCAGGAACTCAGCACAGGGATAGAGGGAACCCCTCATAATAGGCACAGCAGGTGTACAGACCTGGGAATTCAGCACAGGGATGGTGGGAACCCCTCATAATAGGCACAGCAGGTGTACAGACCTGGGAATTCAGCACAGGGATGGTGGGAACCCCTCATAATGGGCACAGCAGGTGTACAGACCTGGGAATTCAGCACAGGGATGGTGGGAACCTCTCATAATGGGCACAGCAGGTGTAAAGACCTGGGAACTCAGCAAATAGATGGGGAGAACACTTCATAATGGGCACAGCAGGTGTACAGACCTGGGAACTCCGCACAGGGATGGTGGGAACTCCTCAGAATGGTCACAGCAGGTGTACAGACCCGGGCGGGAAGTCAGCACAGGGATGGTGGGAACCCCTCATAATGGGCATAGCAGGCGTACAGACCCGGGAACTCAGCAAAGAGATGGGGAGAACACTTCATAATGGGAACAGCAGGTGTACAGACTTGGGAACTCAGCACAGGGATGGTGGGAACCCCTCAGAATGGTCACAGCAGGTGTACAGACCTGGGAACTCAGCACAGGGATGGTGGGAACTCCTCAGAATGGTCACAGCAGGTGTACAGACCCGGGCGGGAAGTCAGCACAGGGATGGTGGGAACCCCTCATAATGGGCACAGCAGGTGTACAGACCTGGGAACTCAGCACAGGGATGGTGGGAACCCCTCATAATGGGCACAGCAGGTGTACAGACCTGGGAACTCAGCACAGGGATGGTGGGAACCTCTCTTAATAAGCATAGCAGGCGTACAGACCCGGGAACTCAGCAAAGAGATGGGGAGAACACTTCATAATGGGAACAGCAGGTGAACAGACCTGGTAACTCAGCACAAGAGATGGAGGGAACCCCTCATAATAGACACAGCAAGGGTACAGACCCAAGGACTCAGTACAGGGACAGTGGGAACCCCTCATTAAGGGCACAGCAGGTGTACAGACCTGGTAACTCAGAACAGGAATGGTGGGATCCTCTCTTAATAAGCATAGCAGGTGCACAGACCCTGGAACTCAGCAGAGATGGTGGCCTTGCACATGTGGCTGTCCAGCTGCAGTGCACCCAGGAGGGATAGGTGCAGCATCCAGGCAGCCTGTCAAAGTCTCTGGCAGGCTGCGCAGGTCTTCTGTTATCAAAACCATAACATGAGAACCCACAAGGAGCTAAATGCAGGTACCACTCGGTACAGCCCCAGTCCAGCTGCAATCTGCCAAAGACATTGACAGGCTGCCTGCAGCATGGCTGGATGAGGAGACGCCCTGCAGCTGAATGGCACTGTGTGTAACTGCCCTAATTGCGTTTCAGTCCCAAACAAAAGCCAATAACTGCACAGCTACCCCAATTTATATGGCTGGTCATACCTGAGCTGGCATCTATGCAGACCTTGGATGATACCTGAACAAGGATGACTCTGTATTTCAGAAGAGAGTATGATGGGAGAGGTCAGGTGCGCCCAACATGAAAACAGATATCTGACTAACTTCACTTTATCATACCCAGCGCATTAGAAAGCTAAATGTTAAAGTAGATGTAAATCCCACTTGATGGGAAGAATTATGAGAAGCGGAGACATGGGCATGTTACCGGCACTGTAATTCATTTTGGCAGCAGGGTAAAGCAGAGATTTCTTCGCTGTCACCATACAGCCAAGCACTGTATGAGTCACAGACACCTCTACGGGATGACTGCATCTGCTTAGTAAATATAGAATGTCTCACCTATCTCTTGCAGCAGCGGCCCAGGAATAATGAGGAGCGCAGTGTGAAATAACGAATGGCCACAAGATGTGCAGCTGTCAGGAGTCATGAGAGGTTACACAAGCTGTATGGGGGATTGTATGCAATCTCTAAATAATTACATAGGAATTCACGACTTGTCACACACAGAATGAAATCCCTTATAGGGCCAGCTCACCAAGAACACAAAAACATGCATCTAAAGAGGAAGTAATGTCTTCCGTGTTTTTTTTTTCTTCCCTGCAAAGTAAATGCATAATGTGCTAGTATGCATCACTTACCTGCAAACGAAGCCTGCGTTGTCCCCCTGGCGGTCGCATCCATCTTCCTTCCGGGTCTGAGGACTCTGGTTGTATTACTGGCCGGAGACGCGTGATGTCACTCCCGCGCATGCACGCAGGAGCCGCCGGTCATGGCACAGGGCTCTGAAGAAACGGCACGGGCGGCCATTCCTTCAGAACGCATGCACCAAAGACGTCGGCTGCATGCAATGTAAATATCTCCTAATTATGCGCCAAAGTTAATGATAAATTGCACCTGGGGGACCGGACCTCCTCGGGCTGGGCCAGGGCACAGATTGTTCCCAAAAGGGGTACCCGGTCCTGTGGGGGGGGTCGGTTTCCCGGGGTGGCCCTGAGTAGGATGAGGTTATACTACTGATCTGACCGTTAATTGCTTTACCCGGGGGGGTATTGCTTTACTCAAGTGTCTTGCCAGGCTTTATTACATGTTACTGATTGATGAACATCACTGCTGTATCACTATGTTGTTATCCTGTCATGTTTCATTCTCTGTTGTATGTTTCAGTTAAAGTAATAAAAATTATTGAACGTCAATATCTCCTAAACGGTGCAAGGCTGGCTTGGCTACGTTGGGGTACGCCGGTTTGCGGGAGCGCTCCTGGGGGTGAATGCGCTCCCGCCCTCACCAAGCAACGGGGATGCTGATCCATGGGACCGCAAAGGCTTACCTATAGGTAAAAGTTATAAAGGTGGGTTTACAACCACTTTAAGGCAGTTGTAAGGCGGGGTGATACACAAATCCTCCTACACACACTATATTACCAAAAGTATTGGGACGCCTGCCTTTACACGCACAAACTTTAATGGCATCCCAGTCTTAGTCTGTAGGGTTCAATATTGGGTTGGCCCACCTTTGCAGCTATAACAGCTTCAACTCTTCTGGGAAGGCTGTCCACAATACTTATGGTAATATAGTGTGGGTTTCACCTTTTGATCTGTAGCCCCCTCTTCTCTTCAGTTTCCTAAAGCACACATTTTAGACAGCATTGATGAGCTCTAGCAGGCAGACATCTAATGTTGCCTACTGCACAGCACAGAGAAGAGAGCCGAGTGTAATCGGATACTGACTAGTATTCCAATGTTTCTCTTATCTCTCAATTTTTCTCCATCGGTCAGCTACTGTGACCCCAGTGCTGAGGGAGAGGGGCAGAGAAGGGTCAAACAAGCACGCTGTGGAGGCAACAGAAATCCTCCTTATCAACTGATGGAATCATTGGTTGTTAGGATGTCAGTGTCTAGAAAGTAGTAAAGTAGAAAGTAGTGGCTTTGTGTAACTAAAAGGCAGCCTTCATCCACACTCTGGCCTGTATACAGTTTTTGATCAATGTCTAGGCATTTTACCGAGGCACCCCGGAGGAAGCCCCGAGGCACCCCGGAGGAAGCCCCGAGGCACCCCGGAGGAAGCCCCGAGGCACCCCGGAGGAAGCCCCGAGGCACCCCGGAGGAAGCCTCCAGGCACCCCGGAGGAAGCCTCCAGGCACCCCGGAGGAAGCCTCCAGGCACCCCGGAGGAAGCCTCCAGGCACCCCGGAGGAAGCCTCCAGGCACCCCGGAAGAAGCCTCCAGGCACCCCTGAAGAAGCCTCCAGGCACCCCTGAAGAAGCCTCCAGGCACCCCTGAAGAAGCCTCAAGGCACCCCTGAAGAAGCCTCAAGGCACCCCTGAAGAAGCCTCAAGGCACCCTGGTTAAAAAAGGATGCTCTCAAAGATAGCGAAGGGTAAAAGAACAAGCAGGGATTATACCAGAGGTAGTTTTATCTTATTAAAATAAAAAAGCCCGGAACTCTGCTTTAAAATAATTAAAATTAGCATTTTCTGTAAGAAGGTCAGATAGGTATATTTGAATTATTTCAGTGAGCCCCTACATTTTTAGGGCTCATTCACACCAGCTTTGTTGGGTTGCAGTCCCAAGTCACAGACAAGGCTTTTTGTCCTACCACTTCAGAGCGCTGGAAGAAAAGTGCGACATGTATTTTTGTGCAGCAAAATGGTGAACAGGGGTGATTGGTTTCCCCTTCAATTAGAGCAATCTCTTCTCACTTCAACAAGAAACATGAAGGTACTGAAAACACACAGCAATCAATAACTAGAGAATGGAATCACTGACTACCTAAAGAACTACCAGCTTACCCACATCCAAATGACATCACACAGCTTAGTTTGACATCACTGCGGCTATGAACCAACTGCAACTTCATCTCTTTCTATCTAAATGGCGCCTGCAGTATAGAATGGGAGCCGCCCATATGACAGAGGAGGAATCATTGCCTGCCTCAGGCTACTGAAATCCTTGCTGTTTGATAGAGTTGCTAATAGCTCCTGCTTGAAAAACAGTGTGATGTGCATTTAATTAAAAGTTCTCTAGTAATCCCCCATCTTATTAAACAACAAATCTTGCTGATTTTCACAACATCTGAGGTGCAAAAAAGGAGCCGTCATGAGTTCCTTGTGTAAAGTTCAGTCTTGCTTAGTTAGGGGTGTGTAGGCAACGGCACTGCAGTAATTTGGGGGAAGGGGGGGGGGGGGGGACTACAAATCCCAGCCCACCTGACTGCCACTACAGGACCAGGATGAGGATATAAGACAAAGCTGACCTAGATGTGGCAATGGTAAGACAGTGTTGCACAACAATGTTGCAGCAATGCAGAAATCCCTGTTCTTGCGTAATGAACAATGCTAAACCTGCATTTTTTTTTTTTTTTTTTATTACTTCCCCCATAAAACTGAAATCCAAGCAAACATCTAAACATACAGATGAAATGTAAATATAGGAGATGTCAATGGTACCTGTCAAAGGATTTATATTACTGTCCATCCAGTCTTAAGGTTTACACAGCTTGGTCCTGTCTGGCCGGGTAGGAGGAGACCTGATTTTTTTCTGCTGCTGTTAAAGCCGATTTCCAGGAATTCAGCAACAGTGGAAAAAGTACAGGCACACATTTAGTTAAGTCCAATTAGGTGCATGTCACCTCCTTTTGTCTATTACTTATATGAGACCGCATTATTGTACTCCCAGGAGGAGTATCCTCTGGTTGTGATAAGAGAGAAGCACACAGAGAAGCTATACTTGTCCCCCCCCCCTTTCTGTTGTCCATTCATAGAAGCCTTTGTATTTTGTTCACATAATACAAAGGCTTCTGTAAATGGGCAGAAGGCGGGGAGGGGCAGGCACAGGATTTCCACCGACTCTATTCTTGAAGAATTTGAGACCACATCCAGGAGTTATCTTCCTGGAGCACAATAAACCTGTCTACAGGTGGCAGGCACCTTGTTAGACCTAACTCATGGTATGCCTGAGGGCTCTTTCACACGGGCGATCCGATCAGATCCGCCTGTCAGTTTTTTAGGTGGATCTGATCGGATCCTCCATGCAGCTCTATGGGGCAGCGGGTGTCAGCGGAGACACCTCCGCTGACACCCGCTGCCATCCGCATCCGATCCTGTCTGTGAAATCTGGACGTATGGAAACCCTATTTTTCCATCCGTTCAGGGATCGGATGAGAGCAGACAGGCGGTCCGCTCTCATCCGATCCCCCATAGAGGGCAGCGGGGGCTGAGGCACCTCCCTCTCCGCTCTGCAAGCGGAGACGGAGCTGTCATCCGCTGGCTCAGTGGAGATCGCGGATCGATCCCCGCTGAGCAACACGGATCCGCCTACGGAGGCGGACCGTGTGAAAGAGCCCTAAAGCAGTTTTTACCAAGTAGCTGGAATTCTGCTTTAAGCAACACTGAAGGACTCACTAAGTTTGGCGATCTGAAACAGCAGTCGCTAAAAATTCACAATTATCAGCAGACATGCTCACAGTGTGAACAGTTGACAGGTGCGGCTGCTATTCACTCTCAGGTTTAATTTGAGGGTATGTACATCTAAATCGCAACGCACAGATATCGCATGTGATTTGCAGAGCAGTGCGCTCCGAATCACATGCCATGTTTGACATTGCATATGTGTGAACTGGGACTTAATGTCACACTGGCGAAACTTCAGGAACTAAATATCACAAAAACATCGGGAGCTTTCGCTTTGTGTCCGATCACATGTCCTACTTCTAGAAGCTGAAACTTTTATGTGCAAAGGTTTATATTCCACATTCTCTGGATGGCACGTGGATATAATGTGTTTCCAAGGCAATATACAAAATAGATAAAAGTGACCGGTTTCTGTTGAGTCCGTCCCTAATGCGGATTCATTCATACTGGAGGAAAAGTAAGGGAACTTACAGCAGGCCTTGCAGTAATATGTAAGTTCTGCTTATGCTGTCCCCTAAACATCACATGAAGATAGAAGGTCCCCCCCCCCCCCCCTCCTCTCATGACCAGGCCATTCATTGCGATACGGCACTGCGTTACTTTAACTGACAATTGCACAGTGACGCAACGCTGTCTAGAAATTATATCTATGTAATTTTTTCCCCCACAAATAGAGCTTTCATTTGGTTGCATTTGATCACCTCTGTGTTTTTTATTTTTTGCGCTCTAAATAAAAAAAGACCAACAATTTGGGAAAAAAAAAAATATATATATTTTTTACTTTCTGCTATAAAACATCCAATTAAAAAAAAAAATAATTAAAAAAAAATCAATTTGTATTCTGCTTCATATTTTTGTTAATAAAAATAAATCCCAATAAGCGCATATTGATTGGTTTATGCAAAAGTTATAGCGTCTACAAGCTATGTGATATATACTGGAATTTTTCTTACTAGTAATGGCAGCGATCAGGTACTGCGATATTGCGGTGAACAATCTGACACTTTGTGGGAACGACTGACACTAATATGGTGATCAGTGGTAAAAATATGCACTGTCGCTGTACTGACATTGGCTGGGAAGGGGTTAAACATCTAGGGTGACCAAAGGGTTAACTGTGTGCCTAACCAGTGTTTTTATGTTTATTATGTGCTGCTTTTATAAAGAGATGCGCTTTTCAGAAAAAGAAAATCCATCACATCCCCCGCTGATAGAACAGAGCTCTGCCTTGTTTACATACACAGAGCTCTGTCCTGTCTTCCTCATTTCTGATCAGTGGGTGCCGGTGGAAATACATTGCCTGGCACCCGCTGATTGTCCAATCACAGCACAGCCCCACCACTCACTTGCCCCCTACCCGGAAATTGCAGAATCACATACTAGGTACGTGATCTAGCACAGGAGAGTCACTCTGCCGCAGTACTCATAAGTGAGACGCTCGGCAAGTGAATATATAATACCTGTAAGTCTTTCAGTACGCTTTAGTTCTTTTTTTAATTAACTGAAATTTTATGGGAGCCTTGAGAACCCTAAACATACTTAACGATAATGGGATTTAAAATTTAGGACATGCATTCTATGCTTTAAGATAAAAAGCCTTCTATGTGTAGCAGCCTCCCTAGCACCGCCCCCCCTCCCCCCAAATACTCACCCGGAGGTTCCTCTCTGTCTAGGGATGTCCACAAGTCCCCTGGCCATCCGGGACTCTCCCTCCTAATGGGCTGAGATACAGCCGCAGCGCCATTGGCTCCCGCAGCTGTCAAAGTCAGTGAGCCAATCAGAAGAGAGAGGGGCGGGGCAGAACAGCAGCTACGTGTCTGAATGGACATAGGCAGCTGCAGCTCGGGTGCCCCCATAGCAAGCTGCTTGCTGTGGGGGCACAGGACAGGAGGGAGGAGATAGGAGCAGCAATGAGGGACCCGAGAAGAGGAGGATCGGGACTGCTCTGTGCAAAGCCAACTGCACAGAGGAGGTAAGTATAACATGTTTGTTGTTAAAAAAAAAAAAAAGACAAAGACTTTACAATCACTTTAACCACTTGCCGACCAGTCACATTGACTGTACTGCGGCAAAGTGGCTCGTTCCCGTCCAGTGACGTAGACCTACGACGCTGGAATCTTCCCCTTGTGGGCAGCGCGCGCGCGCCGCAGGAGGCTTACTCCTGCTGTATTCATTCACAGCGGGAGTCGGGCCAGGGGAGGAGCGGCGGTAATCACCGCCGCTCTTCCCCGATCATCGGGGAATCGAGTCTGGAGATCCGTCCGCTTGTGTCAACAAAGCGGGCGCATCTCCTAAGTGACCGACAGGGTCAGATTGCAGGGTTCAGCATAGCTGAACCTGCAATCTGTCCCTGTGTCACTCAGTCACCTCCCCCCCACACACGTCAGTAAGCACCAGGCATACATTAACCCCTCCCTCTCCAATAAAATTAACCCCTTCCCTGCCAGTGTCATTTTTACAATAACAGTGCATATTTATAGCACTGATTACTGCAGTAATGTCACTGGTACCCCCAAAAGTGTCAAACATGTCAGTCAAGGGTCCGATCTGTCCGCCGCAATGTCGCAGTCCTGCAAAAAAAAAAAAAAAAAAAAAAAAATCGCAGATCGCCGCCATTATTTGTTAAAAAAAAAAAAAAAAAAGACAGAAATCTTTCCCTTAGTTAGTAAACGCAATAACTTTTGCGCAAACCAATCAAAATACGCTTATTGTGATTTTTTTTACCAAACATAGGTAGCAGAAAACAAATTGGCCAAAAATTTTAAAAAAATTTAGATTTTTACATTTTTTTGGGGGGGGAATTTCATATAAAAAAAAATGTGAAAAATATTGTTATTTTTTCAAAATTTATGCTCTTTTTTTGTTTATAGCGCAAAAAATAAAAATCGCACAGGTGATCAAATACCACCAAAAGAAAGCTCTGTTTGTGGGAAAAAAAGGACGTAAATTTCGTTTGTGTACAGCATCGCACGACCGCGCAATTGTCAGTTAAAGTTGCACAGTGCCGAATCGCAAAAAGTGGCCTGGACGTAAGACAGCAAAATCCTCCGGTGGTAAAGTGGTTAATGACACCCCAAATTCAGGTGACAAAAGCAGGGCATTTGCCTGCACCGGATCGCATGGTACAGTAGTACCATGCGATCTGGTTGCTGTGCATTTTAAAAAGTAGTGCAAGCACTACTTTTGGAGTCGTCCAGTGAATGGGCTGAAATTGCATTGCACCCGGCTGTCATGTGAATCGCACAGCAACACAGAGCTCATTCCTGTGCGATGCATGATGTGAACCAGCATAAAGTCTATAGAAAGCAATGAAAGACTTTGAGGAGTCGCTGTATTTCACATTGGTGCACAGATCCAGATGGGTGACCACAGTTGGGTTTGTCTGTAATCACTCAATGTGCGGATACATGGAGCTCCAGTCAGCCTGTCATTGCTTTTTACAGACTTCCAGGCTACACCCATCAGCCCAGCCGCAGCAATACCCTTGCCACTGTCTGTACCTGTTTGTTAGCATGACAAATTGGTAAGAAAATGCCAACTCAGGGTGTGGTAAAAATAAACGTGGAATATAAACACCTTTGCACATAAAAGTTTCAGCTTCTAAAGGAAGTAGGACATGTGAACAGAAACAAAGCGAAAGCTCCCGATGTTTTTGTGACATTTAGTTCCTGAAGTTTCGCCAGTGTGACATTAAGTCCCAGTTCACACATATGCAATGTCAGACATGGCATGTGATTCGTACCACACTGCTCTGCAAATCACATGAGATGTCTGTGCGTTGCGAATTCAGCCATACCGATTGTATGGCTGAATTTGCATCGCATTCGGACCAAAGTCGCACAGGACTCTTTTTTGGGTCTGCACCAGAATCAGATCACATGGGTGTTCACACCTATGCGATCCAATTCATGTCCGAACTGACAGCTCGCACGGTGATATGCAAACTGATCTGGGGGTGTCGTTAACTTTGTATTAACACCCCCAGAGATTTACATATGGTAGTGTGAACTGCATGCAAGTTGAGTGCGATGCGGGAACCCGCAGTGGATTCTCAGGGTTCCCGCATCGCATATGTGTGAACTGGGCCTAAAGGCTCGTTCACCCCAGTGGCAGCACTAGAACGCAACCACTGTTATGCAGTAGGATGACAGTGGTGTCAGCGAACTGCTTTCATTTTTTTTGTTTTTTTATTTTTACAAACTTTATTGGAATGTCGCAGAGAAAGTTCTACTGGCCGCAGGATGGTGCTAGGAGGTAGACTGCATTTCACTATGCTGAAAAAAATGGAAATTTAGACACACCGTAAAATTCATTTCTCTGATGTTCATTGACAGACACAGCTCCTGATCTTCTTAACCATTGGGATATACCGCCCCCTACAGGAGGGGGACACCAGGCAAAAAAAAAAAAAAAAAAGTCTGGCTACCCCTATGGGCAGTCCCTACAATGCAGTGATGGTAAATGATACTGTACTTGTACCAATGTGTATCTGCCTGATTACATGATTGTCTGTTTATGTCATTTAAGCCCCCACTGATCCTATGTCTCAGTATATGGAAAAACAGTTGACATAGAATATATCACATGGATTTCAAATACAAGGCACGGAGCGCGCCCCCGAACTCTACACTCTGTGCGTAGCGCGCCCCCGAACTCTACACTCTGTGCGTAGCGCGCCCCCGAACTCTACACTCTGTGCGTAGCGCGCCCCCGAACTCTACACTCTGTGCGTAGCGCGCCCCCGAACTCTACACTCTGTGCGTAGCGCGCCCCCGAACTCTACACTCTGTGCGTAGCGCGCCCCCGAACCCTACACTCTGTGCGTAGCGCGCCCCCGAACTCTACACTCTGTGCGTAGCGCGCCCCCGAACTCTACACTCTGTGCGTAGCGCGCCCCCGAACTCTACACTCTGTGCGTAGCGCGCCCCCGAACTCTACACTCTGTGCGTAGCGCGCCCCCGAACTCTACACTCTGTGCGTAGCGCGCCCCCGAACTCTACACTCTGTGCGTAGCGCGCCCCCGAACTCTACACTCTGTGCGTAGCGCGCCCCCGAACTCTACACTCTGTGCGTAGCGCGCCCCCGAACTCTACACTCTGTGCGTAGCGCGCCCCCGAACTCTACACTCTGTGCGTAGCGCGCCCCCGAACTCTACACTCTGTGCGTAGCGCGCCCCCGAACTCTACACTCTGTGCGTAGCGCGCCCCCGAACTCTACACTCTGTGCGTAGCGCGCCCCCGAACTCTACACTCTGTGCGTAGCGCGCCCCCGAACTCTACACTCTGTGCGTAGCGCGCCCCCGAACTCTACACTCTGTGCGTAGCGCGCCCCCGAACTCTACACTCTGTGCGTAGCGCGCCCCCGAACTCTACACTCTGTGCGTAGCGCGCCCCCGAACTCTACACTCTGTGCGTAGCGCGCCCCCGAACTCTACACTCTGTGCGTAGCGCGCCCCCGAACTCTACACTCTGTAGACAGCACAATCCGGAACTCTGCACGTAAAACACCCCTGAACCTTGCACGTAGCACACTCCAGATACAACCGATCCTTTGATGGCAACCATACTGCTGATGTTGCAATGAAATTTAATTTAACACCCCTGACATATGAAATTGGGCTAAAAACAGCCATTTGAATGAGTGCCAATAATAATTATTATTATACAGGATTTATATAGCACCAACAGTTTGTGCAGCGCTTTATAACATTAGAGCAGACATTATAGTTACAATACAGGAGGAATCAGCTTGTTAAAGCTTACAATCTAGGAGGGATGAATTCTTTTAAAACCAAACGCAAAGAACCAGGATGATGTGAACAAAAAAGAAAATGCTAATCCACTTCAAGCGGAGCTCCAATTCTTTCTTAGGCCCCTTTCACACAGTCGGACCGATCGGGGTCCGCCTGTCCGTTTTTTCAGGCGTCCCCGAACGGGACACCCATTGACCTTTATGGGGAGGCAGATGACAGCGGTTGTGTGTCCCCTGACACCCGACTGCCATCCGATCCAACAAGATCCGCTGAGGGGTGTCCAAACTATGGCGCTCCAGCTGTTCAGGAACTACAGTTCCCATCATGCCTATGGCGCTTTTCCACTGCATGGAACCGAACGGTTTGGCTCGCTTTTGCGCCTTTCCACCGCATGGTACGGTTCGGTACGGTTTGGTACAGCGGCGCTTTTCCACTACATGGTACGGCTCGCTTAAACAGTACCACCTCGGTTGGGGTTCCAAGCAGGCCATACCGATACCATATCCCACAATATTTGCACTCAACATTGATCGTTTGTCACTACTAGCCACTGATTGGTCAGAGAATCGTTGTAATCCCACCCACTTACTACTAAGTACTACAACAGTGGAAAAGCAAACCGAGCCGAGTAGAGCCTATACAGTGCTGAAAAGTGCCGACTCGTACCACACAGTGGAAAAGCAAACTGAGCGGAGCTGGGCCAAGCAGTGCCGAGTGGAGCCGAGCCGGTACTTGCAGTGGAAAAGTGCCACTAGTTATGTCTGTTAAAGTCAGGGATTTACAATGCCTCATGGGAATTGTAGTTCCTGAACAGCTGGAGGGCCATAGTTTGGACACCGTCACTTCTTGCGGGTTGGATGAAAACGGACAGACTGTATGTTTTCATTTGATCTCCCCATAGAGGAGAGTGGGACTAAGGCTGGATACACACTATACAATATTCTTTGGATTTTTTCCCCATTAGGATTTCCTAAAACCATATAATATGGAGGTCAAATCCAAACACTTTTAATTTGTATGCAGTCAGGCAGACCCTTGCACTACATAGTTGAATGTAAATCTAAGGCCCCTTTCACATAAACCGTCCGTTGGACGGAGTCTGTTTTTCTCAGCGGGGGAATGACAGCTGTTCTCCATGCTGTGTGCGGAGATACATCTGTTAGGTCCCCATGCATCTCTATGGGGAAATCAGATGGGAACGGACCGTCGGTCCATTCTCATCCGATCCGCTGGACGGATGGAAAATAGGGTTTCCATCCATCCAGATTTGACGGATCGGATCAGATGTCAGCGGACATGTCTCCGCTGACATCCGATCCCCCATAGGGATGCATGGGGGGACCGTTCAGATCCGCCAAAAAAAAACGGACAGGCGGATCTGAACGGTCCACCTGTGTGAAAGAGCCCTGTATGGTGTGCATCCGGCTTAAGACACGTCCGTCTCTGCACAGTGAGGGGAGATGGACCGGTCATCCGCCTGATCCCCACTGAGCAAGCGGCGTCCATCAAAACGGATCCGCCCCGTGTAAAAGGAGCATTATGGATAGAGAAGAGAAGGATTAGGACCACAGATCTATACTGCTTTGGGAAGATCCGTTCACGCTTCCTGGGAAAAGTTCTCACTGGTACAAAGTGAGGGAAAACGCTGATAGCGATCCCCAGAACAGGGCGAGGAGAAAACTTCAAATGGGAGTATTTTTCTTCACCTATTTGCAATTTACTGCCATTTCCTGTTGTGTCACCAGACCAGGAAATAAAGAAATCCCCACAATGGACACAGTAGGAAACAATACTGACAGATGTCCTAAATCTTAAAAACGGTTTAGCTAGAGTTCCACTGTAACTATACCGTCATCGTTCAGATTAACTAACTGAGCTCTGCCCTAATGAATGGGTTGGTAACTACCATGGCTGGAAATGGGTCAACAGAAGTGCTGGCAGGAGCAACCATCACACTGGGTGATCTCCGTAACTTTGCCTTAGAAAAATGATTTGTGGATTCCTGAGTGGTGGTAAAACAGACGGCCATGTCCTCCGGGTTTTTACACATACTGTATGGCTTATTGGACATCATTAGTGCAGCCAGCAACACCATTCCTCAAAAAGGGACTGAACGCATTTAGTATAAATGTCACAGTTCATATGATTTTGGGGGACCCCCCCCCCCACATGATTTTGGGGAAACTGCCCCCCCCCCTGCGTATTGCATATGGCAGTGTGAACTGCCAGGGGTGCGGATGTGATGCGGGAACACGCTGTATATTCGCAGCATTCCCGCCTCGCAGAAATGTGAACCGGCACTAAAAATAAAAAACAATAAATAAAACAAATAGGGAAAAAAAAATTAAAGCGCCGTCCCCATGCAGAAGCGAATGCATACGCAAGTCCCGCCCACATATGTAAACAGTGTTCAATCCACACATGTGAGGTATCACCACGATCGTTATAGCGAGAGCAATAATTCTAGCCCTAGACCTCCTCTGTAACTCTAAGCTGATAACCTGTAAACATTTTTAAAACATTGCCTATGAAAAATTTTAGGTACCAATGTTTGTCGCCATTCCACGAGCGAGTACAAATTTTAAGCATGACATGTTAGGTATCGATTTACTCGGTATAACATCATCTTTCATATTATAGAACAAAATTGGGCTAAATTTACTGATTTCTTATTTTTGAATTTAAAAAAAAAAGTGTATTTTTTCCAATAAAATTGCGTTTGTAAAACCACCGCGCAAATACAGTGTGACAAAGTATTGCGAAATGATATCCATTTTATTCTCTAGGGTCTCTGCTAACAAAAAAATAAAATAAAATATATATGTGTGTGTGTATATATATATATATATATATATATATATATATATATATATACACACACACATACATACACACACACACACACCGATTATTTTTTTTAAAATTTAAATTGGATTTTTTTTATTTTTATCAAACTTTTATTTTCAAGCAAAAAAAGTACTGATTTTTAACTTGTAATCAAGTTTTGGTAATAGGCCTGGTCCTTAAGTGGTTAATGTATCTTAAATAGAAATCTATCTAGATTTTTCCCTTAAAAGCATTTTTTTTTTTTTTTTTAATAAAAGTTTGATAAAAATAAAAACAAATGTGATTTAAATTTAAAAAAATCCAATTTAAATAATAAAAAAATAATAATCAATTTTTATCCACCCTGGTTAAGGAGCCATCAGCATTCTCACCCTAGAATATGAAATACGCCACTGTCAGAGGGGAGGGGGTGACTAAACAGAAGATCAGATGTTGTGTATACAACCTAAGAGAACATAAAACAAAGACTCTACAGCTGACCAATACTGAGATCTTGGTTTAGGATCGCACACAAAGATGTCCCGCAATTCTGAATGAAGAGCCAGTGGTGGCTTCAATACTCTTCCACATAGGTCACTCAAGGACATGACGACCAATTGTGCTTCTGATGACACATTGGCAGAATCTCCAGAGATCAACGAATGCCACCTTACTCTGTACCACACCTCACCAGAGATCAATGAATGCCACCTTACTCTGTACCACACCTCACCAGAGAGCAATGAATGCCACCTTACTTTGTACAACACCTCACCAGAGAGCAATGAATGCCACCTTACTCCCTACAACACCTCACCCGAGATCAATGAATGCCACCTTACTCTGTACCACACCTCACCAGAGAGCAATGAATGCCACCTTACTCTGTACCACACCTCACCAGAGAGCAATGAATGCCACCTTACTCTGTACCACACCTCACCAGAGATCAATGAATGCCACCTTACTCTGTACCCCACCTCACCAGAGAGCAATGAATGCCACCTTACTCTGTACCACACCTCACCAGAGAGCAATGAATGCCACCTTACTCTGTACCACACCTCACCCGAGATCAATGAATGCCACCTTACTCTGTACAACACCTCACCCGAGATCAATGAATGCATGCCACCTTACTCCCTACAACACCTCACCCGAGATCAATGAATGCCACCTTACTCTGTACCACACCTCACCAGAGAGCAATGAATGCCACCTTACTCTGTACCACACCTCACCAGAGAGCAATGAATGCCACCTTACTCTGTACCACACCTCACCAGAGAGCAATGAATGCCACCTTACTCCCTACAACACCTCACCCGAGATCAATGAATGCCACCTTACTCTGTACCACACCTCACCAGAGAGCAATGAATGCCACCTTACTCTGTACCACACCTCACCAGAGAGCAATGAATGCCACCTTACTCTGTACCACACCTCACCAGAGATCAATGAATGCCACCTTACTCTGTACCACACCTCACCAGAGATCAATGAATGCCACCTTACTCTGTACCCCACCTCACCAGAGAGCAATGAATGCCACCTTACTCTGTACCACACCTCACCAGAGAGCAATGAATGCCACCTTACTCTGTACCACACCTCACCCGAGATCAATGAATGCCACCTTACTCTGTACAACACCTCACCCGAGATCAATGAATGCCACCTTACTCTGTACAACACCTCACCCGAGATCAATGAATGCATGCCACCTTACTCCCTACAACACCTCACCCGAGATCAATGAATGCCACCTTACTCTGTACCACACCTCACCAGAGAGCAATGAATGCCACCTTACTCTGTACCACACCTCACCAGAGAGCAATGAATGCCACCTTACTCTGTACCACACCTCACCAGAGAGCAATGAATGCCACCTTACTCCCTACAACACCTCACCAGAGATCAATGAATGCCACCTTACTTTGTACAACACCTCACCAGAGAGCAATGAATGCCACCTTACTCCCTACAACACCTCACCCGAGATCAATGAATGCCACCTTACTCTGTACCACACCTCACCAGAGAGCAATGAATGCCACCTTACTCTGTACCACACCTCACCAGAGAGCAATGAATGCCACCTTACTCTGTACCACACCTCACCAGAGATCAATGAATGCCACCTTACTCTGTACCCCACCTCACCAGAGAGCAATGAATGCCACCTTACTCTGTACCACACCTCACCAGAGAGCAATGAATGCCACCTTACTCTGTACCACACCTCACCCGAGATCAATGAATGCCACCTTACTCTGTACAACACCTCACCCGAGATCAATGAATGCCACCTTACTCTGTACAACACCTCACCCGAGATCAATGAATGCATGCCACCTTACTCCCTACAACACCTCACCCGAGATCAATGAATGCCACCTTACTCTGTACCACACCTCACCAGAGAGCAATGAATGCCACCTTACTCTGTACCACACCTCACCAGAGAGCAATGAATGCCACCTTACTCTGTACCACACCTCACCAGAGAGCAATGAATGCCACCTTACTCCCTACAACACCTCACCAGAGATCAATGAATGCCACCTTACTCTGTACAACACCTCTCGGATCCCTCGCTGGCGCTCCTATCTACTACTTTCTGCCGGGTGCCCCCACAGAAAGCAGCTTGCCATGGGGGTACCCAAGCAGGTGAGCTCCCAACCTGTGGCTCTGTGTATCAATTTACCCGCCCCCTCCCTCCCTCCCTCTCCTGATTGCCAATGGCTCCATCTGCTGCCAAAAGCCAATCAGGAGTGAAAGTCCTTGGAGAGGCAAGGCTTTCTTAGACATAACTGGATTGAGAGGGGGCTCAGTTAAGTATTAGGGGGGCTGCTGCACACAGAAGGTTTTTTACATTTATGCATAGAACGCATGAAGATAAAAAAAAAACCTTCTGCCCTTACAAACACTTTAACTGAACAAGCTGAAGCTGATTGGCTACCATGCCCTCAGACAGTCTAGGAGCGTCTGTATTCCTCTGCTGCACCTGAGCACAGAAAGACTCATCTCCTGTAATTACAGCAATGACAGCGATACACATTACAGGGTGAACCTAATGCTTTAATACAGAGTACAAAGCGTGTTATACACAGCTCCAGGCTGCTGGGAAGGCCGCTGACAGATGGTCCCCTTAGGTGACATGAGAAAAGGCTGGCGGGAGACACACAAACCATCTATATACCCGAATATACACTGTTCTCTATATACAGAGACATCATCTATATATACCTGAATACACTGCTCTCTATATACAGAGACATCGTCTATATACCTGAATACACTGCTCTCTATATACAGACACCATCTATATACCTGAATACACTGCTCTCTATATACAGACACCATCTATATACCTGAATACACTGCTCTCTATATACAGACACATCATCTATATACCTGAATACACTGCTCTCTATATACAGACACATCATCTATATACCTGAATACACTGCTCTCTATATACAGAGACACCATCTATATACCTGAATACACTGCTCTCTATATACAGAGACATCATCTATATACCTGAATACACTGCTCTCTATATACAGAGATACCATCTATATACCTGAATACACTGCTCTCTATATACAGAGACATCATCTATATACCTGAATATACACTGCTCTCTATATACAGAGACATCTATATACCTGAATACACTGCTCTCTATATACAGAGACATCATCTATATACCTGAATACACTGCTCTCTATATACAGAGACATCATCTATATACCTGAATACACTGCTCTCTATATACAGAGACATCATCTATATATACCTGAATACACTGCTCTCTATATACAGAGACATCATCTATATACCTGAATACACTGCTCTCTATATACAGAGACATCATCTATATACCTGAATACACTGCTCTCTATATACAGACACATCATCTATATACCTGAATACACTGCTCTCTATATACAGAGACACCATCTATATACCTGAATACACTGCTCTCTATATACAGAGACATCTATATACCTGAATACACTGCTCTCTATATACAGAGACATCATCTATATACCTGAATATACACTGCTCTCTATATACAGAGACATCTATATACCTGAATACACTGCTCTCTATATACAGAGACATCATCTATATACCTGAATACACTGCTCTCTATATACAGACACACCATCTATATACCTGAATACACTGCTCTCTATATACAGAGACACCATCTATATACCTGAATACACTGCTCTCTATATACAGACACATCATCTATATACCTGAATACACTGCTCTCTATATACAGAGACACCATCTATATACCTGAATACACTGCTCTCTATATACAGAGACATCATCTATATACCTGAATACACTGCTCTCTATATACAGAGATACCATCTATATACCTGAATACACTGCTCTCTATATACAGAGACATCATCTATATACCTGAATATACACTGCTCTCTATATACAGAGACATCATCTATATACCTGAATACACTGCTCTCTATATACAGAGACATCATCTATATACCTGAATACACTGCTCTCTATATACAGAGACATCATCTATATATACCTGAATACACTGCTCTCTATATACAGAGACATCATCTATATACCTGAATACACTGCTCTCTATATACAGAGACATCATCTATATACCTGAATACACTGCTCTCTATATACAGACACATCATCTATATACCTGAATACACTGCTCTCTATATACAGAGACACCATCTATATACCTGAATACACTGCTCTCTATATACAGAGACATCATCTATATACCTGAATACACTGCTCTCTATATACAGAGATACCATCTATATACCTGAATACACTGCTCTCTATATACAGAGACATCATCTATATACCTGAATATACACTGCTCTCTATATACAGAGACATCTATATACCTGAATACACTGCTCTCTATATACAGACACACCATCTATATACCTGAATACACTGCTCTCTATATACAGAGACACCATCTATATACCTGAATACACTGCTCTCTATATACAGACACATCATCTATATACCTGAATACACTGCTCTCTATATACAGACACATCATCTATATACCTGAATACACTGCTCTCTATATACAGAGACGCACTATCTACAGTATCTCACAAAAGTGAGTACACCCCTCACAGTTTTTTTATAAATTGTGTCTCCAGGAATCAGGCTGCGCAATTTTAGGTATGGTTTCCCGAGTCTGCACTGCATATTACTTCCGCCCTCTCATGTCTGTCTTGTTGTATTCTCGCGCATTGCGCGATCGCGTCTTAACCAAGCCTTGGTTTCCCTCCAACGTTCCTATAGCCCAGTGATGGTAAACCTTGGCACCCCAGATGTTTTGGAACTACATTTCCCATGATGCTTATGCACTCTGCAGTGTAGTTGAGCATCATGGGAAATGTAGTTCCAAAACATCTGGGGTGCCAAGGTTCGCCATCACTGGGCCCTACTCAACTACACAGCACAGTGCATGAGCATCATGGGAAATGTAGTTCCAAAACATCTGGAGTGCCAAGGTTCACCATCACTGGCCCTAGGTCACCTTTATGCAGAGCAACAATTCTTTTTTTTCAGATCCTCAGAGAGTTCTTTGCCATGAGGTGCCATGTTGAACTTCCAGTGACCAGTATGAGAGAGTGAGAGCGATAACACCAAATTTAACACACCTGCTCCCCATTCACACCTGAGACCTTGTAACACTAAGGAGTCACATGACACCAGGGAGGGAGGGAAAATGCCTAATTGGGCCCAATTTGGGCATTTTCACTTAGGGGTGTACTCACTTTTGTTGCCAGCAGTTTAGACATCAAAGTAAACTCTCCCAATCAGTTGCCACCTTTCATCTGGTCCATTATATTTAGTTATTAGCAAACATTAGCCATTGTAAGACAACCTCATATTACTTATTTTTTATAAAAACGTTTATAAATTGTGTCTCCAGGAATCAGGCTGCACCATTTTAGGTATGGTTTCTCGAGTCTGCACTGCATATTACTTCCGCCCTCTCATGTCTGTCTTGTTGTATTCTCACGCATTGCGCGATCGCGTCTTAACCAAGCCTTGGTTTCCCTCCAACGTTCCTATAGCCCAGTGATGGTAAACCTTGGCACCCCAGACGTTTTGGAACTACATTTCCCATGATGGTCATGCACTCTGCAGTGTAGTTGAGCATCATGGGAAATGTAGTTCCAAAACATCTGGGGTGCCAAGGTTCACCATCACTGGTCTACTCAACTGCACAGTGCATGAGCATCATGGGAAATGTAGTTCCAAAACCTCTGGAGTGCCAAGGTTCCCCATCACTGCCATAGCTGCTCATAGCCGACCTGACAGTGCAGAATATTATAATAGTTTCGCCTTGTATTGTGTGCCTGTCAGGCTGCTGTATTCTGCAACTAATCCCCGCTATAGTAGAGTCCGATGACAAGGTTTACACCCCCATGTGGCGTCAACCGGTCACCCCCATGTGGCGTCACCCGGTCACATGGGGGTGTAGCAGGTAGTTCAGAGACAATCTCCAGTCTCGCGGGTTTGGATTGGAGTGCCGCTGGGAGAAGAAATCACAGCCACGGCATCCTGTCAATCGATAGACGGTGCTCAGAGCGTGCTGTGAAATACAGGAGGGATGCGCATGCGTTGGTGACGTCACTACACAGAACGGGACGGATAATAAGAAAACAAAGCAAGTAAGGAGACATCTAAAATCAGCAATCATTAGGGAGGGGGGGGGGGTTTATGAAGAATAAAATATGATAAAGTTGTGGGGGAGCGTTTACTTCCACTTTAACTACTTACGGACCGCCCACCGCGTATTTACGTTGTTACTTTGATGTTAAATCCTGGGGTTATAGCAGCAGATAGCTGCCATAACCCCAGTATTTTTTTGAAATGATGAGTGGTCCACTTTAACATAAGGGTGGTCCCAGCTGCCAATTCGCTGCGGGATCACCCTCATGGGCGGCGGGAAAGGTGCTCCCCCCTCCCGCTGCTTCCCGGTCCTTTTCCCCCCACTTACCGGACCCGTTCGTATCGGTGAAAAACTATCCAGTCTGCTCTCTTCTCAGGCAGGAAGTCGAGCGAGGGCAAGATGGCCCCCACTCCACTCTATGGCCTTGGAGGACCGGTTGCTTCCTTGCAACAGATTCAAAGAGCCCATTTTTTTCATCATGAAAAAAAAAATACTTTTTTTTTTTTTTTTAGTGTAGATGTGAGGTCTTTTTTCACCTCAGATCTCACATTAAAGAGGTCATGTCATGCCTATTTCTATTACAAGGGATGTTTACATTCCTTGTAATAGGAATAAGCCCCCGTTCACATCGGGGCGATCCGACTTCGGCTGGCGACCTCCAAGGTCGCGGTGCGAGCAGCGTGCCGCGACCTCGGAGCGGCCGCCACAGACTTCATAACATTAAAGTCTATGGCGGTCGCCTCCTGGTCGCCCCAAAGAAGCTCCGGACCCTTTTTCTAAGTCGGAGCGACTTGTGTCGCTCCTATTAGAATGGGTCCGCAGCTTCCCTATGGAAGGCGACCTGCGGCGACCTGTGAGGCGACCAGGTCGCCTCACAGGTCGCCTCTATGTGAACGGGGGCTAAAAGTGATCAAAAAATGTTTTTTTTTAAAAAAAAAAAAAAAAAGTGTACAAATAAAAAAATACAAGATAAAATAAATAGGAAAAAAAAATTAAAACGCTCCGTCCCCGTCAGCTCGCGCGCAGAAGCGAACGCATACGCAAGTCGTGCCCACATATGTAAACGGTGTTCAAACCACAGATGTGAGGTATGGCCGCAATTGTTAGAGCGAGAGCAATAATTTGATCCCTAGACCTCCTCTGTAACTCTAAGCTGGTAACCTGTAGAAATGTTTAAAGTGTCACCTATGGGGATTTTTAAGTACCAATGTTTGTCGCCATTCCGCGAGCGTGTGTTATTTTGAAGCATGACATGTTCGGTATCACATTTATCTTTCACAATATAGAAAAAAATTGGGCTAACTTTACTGTTTTCTTATTTTTTTTAATTAAAAAAAAGTGAATTTTTTTCAAAAATAAAATTGCGTTTTAAGACCGCTGAGAAAAAATGGTGTGATAAAAAAAATATTGCAATGATCTCAATTTTATTCTCTAGGGTCCCTGCTAATATATATTAGCAGGGACCCTAGAGAATAAAGTGGAGATCATTGCAATATTTTTTTGCTAGAAAATTACTTAGAACCCTCAAAATATATATATATATATATATATAGATAATGTTTGGGGGTTCTAAGTAATTTTCTAGATAAAAATTATTTTAACTTGTAAACAACAAGTGTCAGAAAAATGCCCGATCCAGAAGTGGTGAATGGCGGTTAATGGCTGTGTGTTGAGTTATTTTGAGGGGACAGCAAATTTACACTGTTATACAAGCTGTACACTCACTACTTTACATTGTAGCAAAGTGTCATTTCTTCAGTGTTGTCACATGAAAAGATATAATAAAATATTTACAAAAATGTGAGGGGTGTACTTAATTTTGTGAGATACTGTGTAATATATATATATACACACACACACTATGGATGCAGCGATTCCCTTTTTTAAGTGGCGGTTCACCCTATAGCGATGTCAGACATGACATTGATGATTGGCACTGCACTGCTCGGCCAATCACATGCGATTTCTGTGCGATGCAGACAATGTGTATGGCTGAATTCTCATCGCATTCGGACCAAAGTCCTGCACCAGAATCGGATCCCATGTGTGCTCACACCTATGCGATCCTTTCCAAATTGGTCGCACTGTGATGTGCAAATTATTGGGTGGGGAAACCACATGGGATTCAGACAGAAATCACAGCGCATTCATTATTTGTATGGACTGAAATCACAGTATAAAGTATCATCTCTCTGTATGGGAGCGTTCCTAATATCAATCTTCTATTATATCTTTATGTGGTGATGTATAGGGGGAGGGGGGGGTTCCCTGTATAGAGTATAGAGTACAGATAGGAGGGGGCAGGATGTGCATATTCCATCTGTACCTGTATATAGTGTATTATATTCTACTGTATACAGAGGGGGGTTGCGGGGGTGGGGGGTGTCCTTCCTATGTAGAGGATGGGGGGGGTGTCCTTCATATGTAAGTGGGGGAGGATTATCCTGTATATGGGGGAGGGGTATCCTGTATACAGTGTATATGGTGGAGGGGTATCCTGTATACAGTGTATATGGGGGAGGGGTATCCTGTATACAGTGTATATGGGGGAGGGGTATCCTGTATACAGTGTATATGGTGGAGGGGTATCCTGTATACAATGTATATGGGGGGAGGAGGGGTATCCTGTATACAGTGTATATAGGGGGGAGGGGTATCCTGTATATGGGGGGAGGGGTATCCTGTATATGGGGGGAGGGGTATCCTGTATACAATGTATATGGTGGGAGGAGGGGTATCCTGTATATGGGGGAGGGGTATCCTGTATACAGTGTATATGGGGGAGGGGTATCCTGTATACAGTGTATATGGGGGAGGGGTATCCTGTATACAGTGTATATGGGGGAGGGGTATCCTGTATACAGTGTATATGGGGGAGGGGTATCCTGTATACAGTGTATATAGGGGGGAGGGGTATCCTGTATACAGTGTATATGGGGGGAGGGGTATCCTGTATACAGTGTATATGGGGGGAGGGGTATCCTGTATATGGGGGAGGGGTATCCTGTATACAGTGTATATGGGGGAGGGGTATCCTGTATACAGTGTATATGGGGGAGGGGTATCCTGTATACAGTGTATATAGGGGGGAGGGGTATCCTGTATACAGTGTATATGGGGGGAGGGGTATCCTGTATACAGTGTATATGGGGGAGGGGTATCCTGTATACAGTGTATATGGGGGGGGAGGGGTATCCTGTATACAGTGTATATGGGGGGAGGGGTATCCTGTATACAGTATATGGGGGAGGGGTATCCTGTATACAGTGTATATGGGGGAGGGGTATCCTGTATACAATGTATATGGGGGAGGGGTATCCTGTATATGGGGGAGGGGTATCCTGTATATGGGGGAGGGGTATCCTGTATATGGGGGAGGGGTATCCTGTATACAGTGTACATGGGGGGGAGGGGTATCCTGTATACAGTGTACATGGGGGGAGGGGTATCCTGTATACAGTGTATATGGGGGAGGGGTATCCTGTATATGGGGGAGGGGTATCCTGTATACAGTGTATATGGGGGAGGGGTATCCTGTATACAGTGTATATGGGGGAGGGGTATCCTGTATACAGTGTATATAGGGGGGAGGGGTATCCTGTATACAGTGTATATGGGGGGAGGGGTATCCTGTATACAGTGTATATGGGGGAGGGGTATCCTGTATACAGTGTATATGGGGGGGGAGGGGTATCCTGTATACAGTGTATATGGGGGGAGGGGTATCCTGTATACAGTATATGGGGGAGGGGTATCCTGTATACAGTGTATATGGGGGAGGGGTATCCTGTATACAGTGTATATGGGGGAGGGGTATCCTGTATATGGGGGAGGGGTATCCTGTATATGGGGGAGGGGTATCCTGTATACAGTGTACATGGGGGGGAGGGGTATCCTGTATACAGTGTATATGGGGGGAGGGGTATCCTGTATACAGTGTATATGGGGGAGGGGTATCCTGTATACAGTGTATATGGGTAAGGGGTATCCTGTATATGGGGGAGGGGTATCCTGTATATGGGGGAGGGGTATCCTGTATATGGGGGAGGGGTATCCTGTATACAGTGTACATGGGGGGGAGGGGTATCCTGTATACAGTGTATATGGGGGGAGGGGTATCCTGTATACAGTGTATATGGGGGAGGGGTATCCTGTATACAGTGTATATGGGGGAGGGGTATCCTGTATACAATGTATATGGGGGGAGGAGGGGTATCCTGTATATGGGGGGAGGGGTATCCTGTATATGGGGGGAGGGGTATCCTGTATATGGGGGGAGGGGTATCCTGTATACAGTGTATATGGGGGAGGAGGGGTATCCTGTATATGGGGGAGGGGTATCCTGTATACAGTGTATATGGGGGAGGGGTATCCTGTATACAGTGTATATGGGGGAGGGGTATCCTGTATACAGTGTATATGGGGAGGAGGGGTATCCGGTATACAGTGTATATGGGGGGGAGGGGTATCCTGTATACAGTGTATATGGGGGGGAGGGGTATCCTGTATACAGTGTATATGGGGGGGAGGGGTATCCTGTATACAGTGTATATAGGGGGAGGGTATCCTGTATACAGTGTATATGGGGGGAGGGGTATCCTGTATACAGTGTATATGGGGGGGAGGGGTATCCTGTATACAGTGTATATGGGGGAGGGGTATCCTGTATACAGTGTATATGGGGGAGGGGTATCCTGTATACAGTGTATATGGGGGAGGGGTATCCTGTATATGGGGGAGGGGTATCCTGTATACAGTGTACATGGGGGGGGAGGGGTATCCTGTATACAGTGTATATGGGGGGAGGGGTATCCTGTAAACAGTGTATATGGGGGGAGGGGTATCCTGTATACAGTGTTTATGGGGGGAGGGGCATACTGTATACAGTGTATATGGGGGAGGGGTATCCTGTATATGGGGGAGGGGTATCCTGTATACAGTGTATATGGGGGAGGGGTATCCTGTATACAGTGTATATGGGGGAGGGGTATCCTGTAAACAGTGTATATGGGGGGAGGGGTATCCTGTATACAGTGTTTATGGGGGGAGGGGCATACTGTATACAGTGTATATGGGGGAGGGGTATCCTGTATATGGGGGAGGGGTATCCTGTATACAGTGTATATGGGGGAGGGGTATCCTGTATACAGTGTATATGGGGGAGGGGTATCCTGTATACAGTGTTTATGGGGGGAGGGGCATACTGTATACAGTGTATATGGGGGAGGGGTATCCTGTATATGGGGGAGGGGTATCCTGTATACAGTGTATATGGGGGAGGGGTATCCTGTATACAGTGTATATGGGGGGAGGGGTATCCTGTATACAGTGTATATGGGGGGAGGGGTATCCTGTATATGGGGGGAGGGGTATCATGTATACAGTGTTTATGGGGGGAGGGGTATCCTGTATATGGGGGAGGGGTATCCTGTATACAGTGTATATGGGGGGAGGGGTATCCTGTATATGGGGGAGGGGTATCCTGTATACAGTGTTTATGGGGGGAGGGGTATCCTGTATACAATGTATATGGGGGAGGGGTATCCTGTATACAGTGTATATGGGGGAGGGGTATCCTGTATATGGGGGGAGGGGTATCCTGTATATGGGGGGAGGGGTATCCTGTATACAATGTATATGGGGGAGGGGTATCCTGTATATGGGGGGAGGGGTATCCTGTATACAGTGTTTATGGGGGGAGGGGCATACTGTATACAGTGTATATGGGGGGAGGGGTATCCTGTATACAGTGTATATGGGGGAGGGGTATCCTGTATACAGTGTATATGGGGGGGAGGGGTATCCTGTATACAGTATATATTGGGGGGGAGGGGTATCCTGTATATAATGTATATTGGGGGAGGGGGTCTCCAGTCAGACACATAGAAATGAATGGAGGTGATGGCCGGTGATGATATACGGATCCCCTCCCCCCTCCTCAGGCCCGGTCTTCGGTCAGAGGCCCCCTCCCCCACCTCACAGCCGCCCCTTCCCCCCGGTCCCCGGTCTCACCTCTCCCCGGTGCCGCTCGGTTCGGCTCGGTCACGTCTAATCAGTCAGGCGCAGAGGGGGCGGTGCGTGCGCGGCTCCGGGCAGTGACGTCACGCAGCACCGCAGAAGCGCGCGCTCTGCTGAGAAGAGAGAAATCCTGGAGCGCGCAGAGGAGTTCCTGAGGGAGACTGGAGAGGGGGGTGAATGGAGGAGGAGGAGGAGGTGTACAAAGAAATGAATAGAGGAGTTGGGGGTGTAGAGGGGTGATTGGAGGGGGTGTAGAGGGGTGATTGGTGGAGGCGGGGGGTGTAGAGGGGTGATTGGAGGAGGCGGGGGATGTAGAGGGGTGATTGGAGGAGGCGGGGGGTGTAGAGGGGTGATTGGAGGGGGCGGGGGGTGTAGAGGGGTGATTGGAGGGGGCGGGGGGTGTAGAGGGGTGATTGGAGGAGGCGGGGGGTGTAGAGGGGTGATTGGAGGAGGCGGGGGGTGTAGAGGGGTGATTGGAGGAGGAGGGGGTGTAGTGGGGTGATTGGAGGAGGCGGGGGGTGAAGTGGGGTGATTGGAGGGGGCGGGGGGTGTAGAGGGGTGATTGGAGGAGGCGGGGGGTGTAGAGGGGTGATTGGAGGAGGCGGGGGGTGTAGAGGGGTGATTGGAGGAGGAGGGGGTGTAGTGGGGTGATTGGAGGAGGCGGGGGATGTAGAGGGGTGATTGGAGGGGGCGGGGGATGTAGTGGGGTGATTGGAGGAGGCGGGGGGTGTAGAGGGGTGATTGGAGGAGGTGGGGGTGTAGTGGGGTGATTGGAGGAGGCGGGGGGTGTAGAGGGGTGATTGGAGGAGGCGGGGGATGTAGAGGGGTGATTGGAGGAGGCGGGGGGTGTAGAGGGGTGATTGGAGGAGGCGGGGGGTGTAGAGGGGTGATTGGAGGAGACGGGGGTGTAGTGGGGTGATTGGAGGAGGCGGGGGGTGTAGGGGATGAATGGAGGAGGTGGTGGATGTAGAGGGGTGATTGGAGGAGGCGGGGGGTGTAGTGGGGTGATTGGAGGGGGCGGGGGTGTAGAGGGGTGATTGGAGGAGACGGGGGTGTAGTGGGGTGATTGGAGGAGGCGGGGGGTGTAGGGGATGAATGGAGGAGGTGGGGGATGTAGAGGGGTGATTGGAGGAGGCGGAGGGTGTAGAGGGGTGATTGGAGGAGGCGGGGGTGTAGTGGGGTGATTGGAGGAGGCGGGGGGTGTAGGGGATGAATGGAGGAGGTGGGGGATGTAGAGGGGTGATTGGAGGAGGCGGGGGGTGTAGAGGGGTGATTGGAGGAGACGGGGATGTAGAGGGGTGATTGGAGGAGACGGGGGTGTAGTGGGGTGATTGGAGGAGGCGGGGGATGTAGAGGGGTGATTGGAGGGGGCGGGGGTGTAGAGGGGTGATTGGAGGAGACGGGGGTGTAGAGGGGTGATTGGAGGGGGCGGGGGGTGTAGTGGGGTGATTGGAGGAGGCGGGGGGTGTAGAGGGGTGATTGAAGGAGGCGGGGGTGTAGTGGGGTGATTGGAGGAGGCGGGGGGTGTAGGGGATGAATGGAGGAGGCGGGGGATGTAGAGGGGTGATTGGAGGAGGCGGGGGTGTAGTGGGGTGATTGGAGGGGGCGGGGGGTGTAGAGGGGTGATTGGAGGGGGCGGGGGGTGTAGTGGGGTGATTGGAGGAGGCGGGGATGTAGAGGGGTGATTGGAGGAGGCGGGGGGTGTAGAGGGGTGATTGGAGGGGGCGGGGGGTGTAGAGGGGTGATTGGAGGAGGTGGGGGTGTAGTGGGGTGATTGGAGGAGGCGGGGGGTGTAGAGGGGTGATTGGAGGAGGCGGGGGATGTAGAGGGGTGATTGGAGGAGGCGGGGGGTGTAGAGGGGTGATTGGAGGAGGCGGGGGGTGTAGAGGGGTGATTGGAGGAGACGGGGGTGTAGTGGGGTGATTGGAGGAGGCGGGGGGGTGTAGGGGATGAATGGAGGAGGTGGGGGATGTAGAGGGGTGATTGGAGGAGGCGGGGGGTGTAGAGGGGTGATTGGAGGAGGTGGGGGTGTAGTGGGGTGATTGGAGGGGGCGGGGGTGTAGAGGGGTGATTGGAGGAGACGGGGGTGTAGTGGGGTGATTGGAGGAGGCGGGGGGTGTAGGGGATGAATGGAGGAGGCGGGGGGTGTAGTGGATGAATGGAGGAGGTGGGGGATGTAGAGGGGTGATTGGAGGAGGCGGAGGGTGTAGAGGGGTGATTGGAGGAGGCGGGGGTGTAGTGGGGTGATTGGAGGAGGCGGGGGGTGTAGGGGATGAATGGAGGAGGTGGGGGATGTAGAGGGGTGATTGGAGGAGGCGGGGGGTGTAGAGGGGTGATTGGAGGAGACGGGGATGTAGAGGGGTGATTGGAGGAGACGGGGGTGTAGTGGGGTGATTGGAGGAGGCGGGGGATGTAGAGGGGTGATTGGAGGGGGCGGGGGTGTAGAGGGGTGATTGGAGGAGACGGGGGTGTAGAGGGGTGATTGGAGGGGGCGGGGGGTGTAGTGGGGTGATTGGAGGAGGCGGGGGGTGTAGAGGGGTGATTGGAGGAGGCGGGGGTGTAGTGGGGTGATTGGAGGAGGCGGGGGGTGTAGGGGATGAATGGAGGAGGCAGGGGATGTAGAGGGGTGATTGGAGGAGGCGGGGGTGTAGTGGGGTGATTGGAGGGGGCGGGGGGTGTAGAGGGGTGATTGGAGGGGGCGGGGGGTGTAGTGGGGTGATTGGAGGAGGCGGGGATGTAGAGGGTTGATTGGAGGAGGCGGGGGGTGTAGAGGGGTGATTGGAGGAGGCGGGGGTGTAGAGGGGTGATTGGAGGAGGCGGGGGTGTAGAGGGGTGATTGGAGGAGACGGGGATGTAGAGGGGTGATTGGAGGAGACGGGGGTGTAGTGGGATGATTGGAGGAGGCGGGGGGTGTAGAGGGGTGATTGGAGGAGGCGGGGGGTGTAGGGGATGAATGGAGGAGGCGGGGGGTGTAGGGCATGAATGGAGGAGGCGGGGGATGTAGAGGGGTGATTGAAGGAGGCGGGGGTGTAGAGGGGTGATTGGAGGAGACGGGGATGTAGAGGGGTGATTGGAGGAGACGGGGGTGTAGTGGGGTGATTGGAGGAGACGGGGGTGTAGAGGGGTGATTGGAGGAGACGGGGGTGTAGAGGGGTGATTGGAGGAGGCGGGGGGTGTAGAGGGGTGATTGGAGGAGGCGGGGGGTGTAGTAGGGTGATTGGAGGAGACGGGGGTGTAGAGGGGTGATTGGAGGAGACGGGGGTGTAGAGGGGTGATTGGAGGAGACGGGGGTGTAGAGGGGTGATTGGAGGAGGCGGGGGGTGTAGTGGGGTGATTGGAGGAGGCGGGGGGTGTAGAGGGGTGATTGGAGGAGGCGGGGGTGTAGTGGGGTGATTGGAGGAGGCGGGGGGTGTAGGGGATGAATGGAGGAGGCTGGGGATGTAGAGGGGTGATTGAAGGAGGCGGGGGGTGTAGAGGGGTGATTGGAGGAGACGGGGATGTAGAGGGGTGATTGAAGGAGGCGGGGGGTGTAGAGGGGTGATTGGAGGAGACGGGGGTGTAGTGGGGTGATTGGAGGAGACGGGGGATGTAGAGGGGTGATTGGAGGAGACGGGGGTGTAGAGGGGTGATTGGAGGAGACGGGGGTGTAGAGGGGTGATTGGAGGAGGCGGGGGGTGTAGAGGGGTGATTGGAGGAGGCGGGGGGTGTAGAGGGGTGATTGGAGGAGGCGGGGGATGTAGAGGGGTGATTGGAGGAGGCGGGGTGTAGGTGGGTGATTGGAGGGGGTGTAGAGGGATGATTGGTGGAGGCGGGGGTGTAGAGGGGTGATTGGAGGGGGCGGGGGGTGTAGAGGGGTGATTGGAGGAGGCGGGGATGTAGAGGGGTGATTGGAGGGGGCGGGGGGTGTAGAGGGGTGATTGGAGGGGGCGGAGGGTGTAGAGGGGTGATTGGAGGAGGCGGGGGGATGTAGAGGGGTGATTGGAGGAGACGGGGGATGTAGAGGGGTGATTGGAGGAGGCGGGGTGTAGGTGGGTGATTGGAGGGGGTGTAGAGGGGTGATTGGTGGAGGCGGGGGTGTAGAGGGGTGATTGGAGGGGGCGGGGGGTGTAGAGGGGTGATTGGAGGAGGCGGGGATGTAGAGGGGTGATTGGAGGGGGCGGGGGGTGTAGAGGGGTGATTGGAGGGGGCGGAGGGTGTAGAGGGGTGATTGGAGGAGGCGGGGGGATGTAGAGGGGTGATTGGAGGAGACGGGGATGTAGAGGGGTGATTGGAGGGGGCGGGGGGTGTAGAGGGGTGATTGGAGGAGGCAGGGATGTAGAGGGGTGATTGGAGGAGGTGGGGGATGTAGTGGGGTGATTGGAGGAGGCGGGGGGTGTAGAGGGGTGATTGGAGGAGGCGGGGGGTGTAGAGGGGTGATTGGAGGAGGCGGGGGTGTAGAGGGGTGATTGGAGGAGACTTGGGTGTAGTGGGGTGATTGGAGGAGGCGGAGGGTGTAGAGGGGTGATTGGAGGAGGCGGGGGATGTAGAGGGGTGATTGGAGGAGGCGGGGGATGTAGAGGGGTGATTGGAGGAGGCGGGGGATGTAGAGGGGTGATTGGAGGAGGCGGGGGTGTAGTGGCGTGATTGGAGGAGGCGGGGGGTGTAGAGGGGTGATTGGAGGAGGCGGGGGTGTAGTGGCGTGATTGGAGGAGGCGGGGGGTGTAGAGGGGTGATTGGAGGAGGCGGGGGTGTAGAGGGGTGATTGGAGGAGACGGGGGTGTAGTGGGGTGATTGGAGGAGGCGGAGGGTGTAGAGGGGTAATTGGAGGAGGCGGGGGATGTAGAGGGGTGATTGGAGGAGGCGGGGGATGTAGAGGGGTGATTGGAGGAGGCGGGGGTGTAGAGGGGTGATTGGAGGAGACAGGGATGTAGAGGGGTCCCCATTAGATTAGATTAGTAGGTAATCCCCATTAGATTAGATTAGTAGGTACAATGCCCGGCGGGTGTGGAGATGCGACTCGGTGTACATCTTGTGATATGTATGCGTTCCTCGGTCATGCGATCGAGGGCGAATACAAATGCGCAAAATGTGAGCACGTTGCTTCCCTGGAAGCTCAGGTCCTGAATCTAGGGAAGCAGCTGGCAACACTGAGACGAATGTCCATACCGGAGGAGAGCCAGGATTGTACCAATCAGGTGCAGACAGGGGCCTGCACAGAGGTGGGCGGAGTATCGGAGGTGCAGGCATCAGAGCAGAGCAGAGGGGTGACAGTTAGGAGGGGTAGAAGGGGACAAGTCAAGGAGGCTGATCCTGGGCTGGAGCACCCCAATAGATACGCCCCGTTGTGTGATGTTGGGGAAACCAGTCAGGGACCAGCATTGCTGGAGCAGAGTGACGCCCCTAGCTGCCAGGGGACGAACTCCTCCAGTGAGGCCGGGAGAAAGGGAAAGGAAAGACAGGTGCTGGTGGTAGGGGACTCAATTATTAGAAGGGCAGACAGTGTAATCTGTGACAAAGACCGTGTGCGCCGAACAGTCTGTTGTTTGCCGGGCGCTCGGGTTCGGCACATCGCGGATCGGGTGAACAGATTATTGGGTGGGGCTGGGGAAGACCCAGCTGTCATGGTACACGTGGGTACCAATGACATAGGCAGAGGAAGACGGAGAGTCCTAAACGATTTCAGGGACTTAGGCGCTAAGTTGAGGACTAGGACCTCCAAGGTAATATTTTCCGAAATACTACCTGTACCTCGAGCCACACCAGAGAGGCAGCGGGAGATTAGGGAAGTTAACGAGTGGCTGAGGAGCTGGTGTAGTAAGGAGGGTTTCGGGTTCCTGGAGAACTGGGCCGACTTCTCAGTCGGTCACCGGCTCTTTGGTAGGGACGGATTGCACCTAAATGGGGTGGGTGCAGCCGTACTGGGTGAGAGGATGGCCAAAAAGTTAGAGGGGCTTTTAAACTAGGGAATGGGGGGGAGGGTACAGATGTAGAATTAGCCAGTGGAAAGCAAGTTTCAGAGGGCAGAAATGGGGGCATTAGCGGTAGGGTGTTCGGAGCCCCTATACCCAGGGTGGGTACGGGGAAAAATCAAGAGAGCAGCCTAAAAACATCAAAATTACGAGGCTTATATACCAATGCCAGAAGCCTGGCCAACAAGATGGGAGAGCTGGAGCTGCTGATGTTTGAGGAGGACTTAGATTTTGTGGGGATAACTGAGACTTGGTTTGACAGCTCTCATGACTGGATGGCGACCATTCAGGGGTATTCCCTTTATCGCAGAGATAGAGAGGGTAAAAAAGGGGGAGGGGTATGTTTGTATATTAAGAACAGTATACAGGTAAATATGAGGGATGATATTAATAATGGAGCTATGGACGAGGCAGAATCCCTATGGGTAGAGCTTCAAAGGAAAGGCACGGTGGGGAAGGTAATATTGGGCGTATGCTATAGGCCCCCAAACCAGAGGGAGGAGGGTGAGGCAGACCTCATGTTACAGATAGGATTGGCAGCAAGGATGGGAAATGTCATTATAATGGGGGACTTTAATTATCCAGATATAGACTGGGCAGAAGGAACCGCGCATTCAGCCAAGGCTCGGCAGTTCCTAAATGTTTTGCAGGACAATTTCATGGGTCAGATGGTGAATGCACCGACAAGAAACAATGCGGTACTTGACCTACTGATTACCAACAATACAGACCTGCTCACGGATATAGAAATACGGGACAACTTAGGGAACAGTGACCATAGGTCAATTGGTTTCAGTATTAATTACAGTAATAGGAAACACAAGGGTAATATAAGGACACTGAATTTCAAAAGAGCCAATTTCCCTAAACTGCGCTCACTGCTAGAAAATATCAAATGGGATAGAACCCTGGGAACAAAGAACACGGAGGAAAAATGGGAGTGCTTCAAGAGCATACTTAACAAGGGGGTGGGCCAGTGCATTCCACTGGGAAATAAATTTAAAAGAGCAAAACTAAACCCTGGGTGGCTAAACTCCAACATAAAAATGTTTATTAGAGCTAAAGAAAAGGCCTTCAAAAAATACAAGACTGAGGGGTCATTGGCAGCATTTAAGCATTACAAAGAGTGCAATAAGAAATGTAAAGATGAAATCAGGGCGGCTAAAATAGAACACGAGAGACATATAGCGGAGGAGAGTAAAAAGAACCCCAAGAAATTCTTTAAGTATATAAACAGTAAGAAAGCAAGGCCAGAACACATTGGCCCCATAAAAGATGATAAAGGAAAAATGGCCACTGAGGACAGAGAAAAGGCGGAAGTGTTAAATAATTTCTTTTCTTCAGTCTTCACAAAGGAATCGGGGGGCTACATGAACCCCGCTTGTAAGGCCGAACTAAATAATACACCTCAGGAAGTGCCGCCATGGCTAACAGAGGATAGACTTAGAGCTAAACTAGAGAAACTTAACATAAATAAATCCCCGGGACCGGATGGCTTGCACCCAAGGGTTCTAAATGAGCTCAGTCAGGTGATTGCCAGACCATTATTCTTGATCTTTAAGGATAGTTTACAGACGGGTATGGTGCCAGCTGATTGGAAAAAAGCCAACGTGGTACCAATATTTAAGAAGGGGCCGAGATATATCCCGGGTAACTATAGGCCGGTCAGCCTAACATCTATAGTCTGCAAAATTTTGGAGGGGATGATAAGGGACCACATACAAGACTTTAGTAATGAAAACGGTATTATAAGTAGTAATCAGCATGGATTCATGAAAAATCGTTCATGCCAAACCAATCTATTAACCTTCTACGATGAAGTGAGCTGCCACTTAGATAAAGGTAAGCCTGTGGATGTGGTGTATCTGGACTTTGCAAAGGCCTTTGACACCGTTCCCCACAAACGCTTACTGTACAAACTAAGGAAGATAGGTATGGACCATAAGGTGAGTACCTGGATAGAGAACTGGCTCCAGGGGAGAGTACAGAGGGTGGTGATTAATGGGGAGTACTCGGATTGGGCGGGTGTGGAAAGTGGGGTCCCCCAGGGTTCTGTCCTGGGACCAATCCTGTTTAATTTATTCATAAATGATCTAGAGGAGGGGATATCTAGTACAATCTCAGTATTTGCGGATGATACTAAATTAGGCATGCCAATATCTTCTATGCAGGATGTGGAAATCTTGCAAGCAGACCTGAACAAAATAACGGGGTGGGCAACTACATGGCAGATGAGATTTAATGTAGAAAAATGTAAAGTAATGCACTTGGGGGCCAGAAACCAGAAAGCAAGCTACTCACTGGGGGGGAAACCTCTGGGTGAGTCTAGGATGGAAAGGGACCTGGGGGTACTGGTAGACAACAGGCTTGGAAGTGGCATGCAATGCCAAGCCGCTGCAAGCAAAGCCAACAGAATACTGGGATGTATAAAAAAGGGGATTCACTCCAGAAATAAAGAGATTATTCTTCCACTCTACAAGACTCTGGTCCGGCCACATCTGGAGTATGCTGTCCAGTTCTGGGCACCGGTCCTCAGGAAGGATGTGCTGGAACTGGAGAAAGTCCAGAGAAGGGCAACAAAAATAATTAGGGGAATGGAGGACATCGGCTATGAGGAAAGACTACAAGCACTGAACCTATTCTCTCTGGAGAAGAGACGCTTGAGGGGGGATATGATATCAATGTACAAATACTGTACTGGCGACCCGAGCATAAGGAACAAACTATTTAGAGTAAGGGAATACAATAAGACACGTGGCCACTCACTAAAACTAGAGGAAAGGCGGTTTAACCTTAAAGTGCGTAAAGGGTTCTTCACTGTAAGAGCGGTAAGGATGTGGAATTCTCTTCCGCAAGCAGTCGTATCAGCGGGGAGCATTGATAGTTTCAAAAAACTATTGGATGGACACCTTAAAGACCACAACATACAGGGGTATACAATGTACGGTTAAAAGCAAACACACACACATAGGTTGAACTGGATGGACTTGTGTCTTTTTTTCAGCCTCACTAACTATGTAACTATGTAACTATGTAAGGGGTGATTGGAGGGGGTGTAGAGGGGTGATTGGAGGAGACGGGGATGTAGAGGGGTGATTGAAGGAGGCGAGGGGTGATTGGAGGAGACGGGGGTGTAGTGGGGTGATTGGAGGGGGCGGGGGGTGTAGAGGGGTGATTGGAGGAGGCGGGGATGTAGAGGGGTGATTGGAGGAGACAGGGATGTAGAGGGGTGATTGGAGGGGGCGGGGGGTGTAGAGGGGTGATTGGAGGAGACGGGGATGTAGAGGGGTGATTGGAGGGGGCGGGGGGTGTAGTGGGGTGATTGGAGGAGGCGGGGATGTAGAGGGGTGATTGGAGGAGGCGGGGGGTGTAGAGGGGTGATTGGAGGAGGCGGGGATGTAGAGGGGTGATTGGAGGAGGCGGGGGTGTAGAGGGGTGATTGGAGGAGACGGGGGTGTAGAGGGGTGATTGGAGGGGGCGGGGGTGTAGTGGGGTGATTGGAGGAGGCGGGGGGTGTAGAGGGGTGATTGGAGGAGGCGGGGGTGTAGTGGGGTGATTGGAGGAGGCGGGGGGTGTAGGGGATGAATGGAGGAGGCGGGGGATGTAGAGGGGTGATTGGAGGAGGCGGGGGTGTAGAGGGGTGATTGGAGGAGACGGGGATGTAGAGGGGTGATTGGAGGAGACGGTGGTGTAGTGGGATGATTGGAGGAGGCGGGGGGTGTAGAGGGGTGATTGGAGGAGGCGGGGGGTGTAGGGGATGAATGGAGGAGGCGGGGGTGTAGGGGATGAATGGAGGAGGCGGGGGATGTAGAGGGGGGATTGAAGGAGGCGGGGGGTGTAGAGGGGTGATTGGAGGAGACGGGGATGTAGAGGGGTGATTGGAGGAGACGGGGGTGTAGTGGGGTGATTGGAGGAGACGGGGGTGTAGTGGGGTGATTGGAGGAGGCGGGGGGTGTAGAGGGGTGATTGGAGGGGGCGGGGGTGTAGAGGGGTGATTGGAGGGGGCGGGGGTTTAGAGGGGTGATTGGAGGAGGTGGGGGGATGTAGAGGGGTGATTGGAGGAGACGGGGATGTAGAGGGGTGATTGGAGGGGGCGAGGGGTGATTGGAGGGGGTGTAGAGGGGTGATTGGAGGGGGCGGGGGTGTAGAGGGGTGATTGGAGGAGGTGGGGGGATGTAGAGGGGTGATTGGAGGAGACGGGGATGTAGAGGGGTGATTGGAGGGGGCGAGGGGTGATTGGAGGGGGCGAGGGGTGATTGGAGGGGGCGGGGGGTGTAGAGGGGTGATTGGAGGAGGCAGGGATGTAGAGGGGTGATTGGAGGAGGCGGGGGATGTAGAGGGGTGATTGGAGGAGGTGGGGGATGTAGAGGGGTGATTGGAGGAGGCGGGGGTGTAGAGGGGTGATTGGAGGAGACGGGGGTGTAGTGGGGTGATTGGAGGAGGCGGGGGGTGTAGAGGGGTGATTGGAGGAGGCGGGGGTGTAGTGGCGTGATTGGAGGAGGCGGGGGGTGTAGAGGGGTGATTGGAGGAGGGGGGGGTGTAGAGGGGTGATTGGAGGAGACGGGGGTGTAGTGGGGTGATTGGAGGAGGCGGAGGGTGTAGAGGGGTGATTGGAGGAGGCGGGGGATGTAGAGGGGTGATTGGAGGAGGCGGGGGATGTAGAGGGGTGATTGGAGGAGGCGGGGTGTAGAGGGGTGATTGGAGGAGACGGGGGTGTAGTGGGGTGATTGGAGGAGGCGGGGGGTGTAGAGGGGTGATTGGAGGAGGCGGGGGATGTAGAGGGGTGATTGGAGGAGGCGGGGGATGTAGAGGGGTGATTAGAGGAGGCGGGGGATGTAGAGGGGTGATTGGAGGAGTCGGGGGTGTAGAGGGGTGATTGGAGGTGGCGGGGATGTAGAGGGGTGATTGGAGGGGGTGGGGGGTGTAGAGGGGTGATTGGAGGGGGCGGGGGGTGATTGGAGGAGGCGGGGATGTAGAGGGGTGATTGGAGGAGGCGGGGGATGTAGAGGGGTGATTGGAGGGGGCGGGGGGTGTAGAGGGGTGATTGGAGGAGACGGGGATGTAGAGGGGTGATTGGAGGGGGCGGGGGGTGTAGAGGGGTGATTGGAGGTGGCGGGGGTGTAGAGGGGTGATTGGAGGAGGCGGGGATGTAGTGGGGTGATTGGAGGAGGCGGGGGGATATAGAGGGGTGATTGGAGGAGGCGGGGGTGTAGAGGGGTGATTAGAGGAGACGGGGGTGTAGTGGGGTGATTGGAGGAGGCGGGGGGTGTAGAGGGGTGATTGGAGGAGGCGGGGGATGTAGAGGGGTGATTGGAGGAGGCGGGGGGTGTAGAGGGGTGATTGGAGGAAGCGAGGGTGTAGAGGGGTGATTGGAGGAGGCGGGGGGTGTAGAGAGGTGATTGGAGGAGGCGGGGGGTGTAGAGGGGTGATTGAAGGAGGCGGAGGTGTAGTGGGGTGATTGGAGGAGGCGGGGGTGTAGTGGGGTGATTGGAGGAGGCGGGGGGTGTAGAGGGGTGATTGGAGGAGGCGGCGGGGGTGTAGAGGGGTGATTGGAGGAGGCGGCGGGGGTGTAGAGGGGTGATTGGAGGAGGCGGCGGGGGTGTAGAGGGGTGATTGGTGGAGGCGGGGGGTGTAGAGGGGTGATTGGAGGAGGCGGGGGATGTAGAGGGGTGATTGGAGGAGGCGGGGGATGTAGAAGGGTGATTGGAGGAGGCGGGGGATGTAGAGGGGTGATTGGAGGAGGCGGGGGATGTAGAGGGGTGATTGGAGGAGGCGGGGGGTGTAGAGGGGTGATTGAAGGAGGCGGGGGTGTAGTGGGGTGATTGGAGGAGGCGGGGGTGTAGTGGGGTGATTGGAGGAGGCGGGGGGTGTAGGGGGGTGATTGGAGGAGGCGGCGGGGGTGTAGAGGGGTGATTGGAGGAGGCGGGGGGTGTAGAGGGGTGATTGGTGGAGGCGGGGGATGTAGAGGGGTGATTGGTGGAGGCGGGGGGTGTAGAGGGGTTATTGGAGGGGGCGGGGGATGTAGAGGGGTGATACCCACACACCACAAACGATAGCCTGCCACCACCCAACAGTTTATCCGCAGACTGGTCTGCTGGGACACCACACACACGCAGATCTCCGTCTGGTTTACAATCTGCATACAATCTGCCAACACGCAGTGCAATTGCATACAGATTGGCATGAAGCGTAGACCAAGCAATTAGGCACTAAAATACAACAATCTCTCCAGAGATACGAGTCCTAGCTTAGTACACAGAAGTCACTTATTCATTTTATAATTTAATATCCCGAAAGTGGGCAGTGCATAAGAAATATATACAAAACAAAAGGAGTTACAAAAAATGCAAAAAAGATAAAAAGACACACAATTGGCAATTTTCTATAAAAATAAAAAGGAATAAAAACAGAAATAAACTTTACTGAAGCTTATCCCTTGGCAGAAGCATACCGGACACCGCGTGGAGACTCCCCAGTTCAGAACTGGCTTCATGGAAGAACACTGTGCAAATCTCAGGTTTCCCAATTTATTGGAATATGAATGTGGGCTGGACTTTAGCCCTTGACCAATCAACCCCAGGGGGGTGTCCACGTCTCTCAGCCCACACAATATTTTGTGTTCTGAACTGACCAGAGTCAAATTGGCCCAGAACGGCGCTGACCGCCGAGTCAGGGATAGGAATTCTGACACCAGCGCATCGGTCTGATTGCGACAATACCAAACACTGCCTGCCTGCGGCAATCAGGCGCCATTATAACGTTTTTGTGCGTTTCTCTAGGATTCCACACGCGCTACAATTACAGATTTACATGTACTTGTAGCCCAACACGTGAACCATAAGAAGGAATTGTATTCATCTCTCTGCCACTACTATTTTAGCTTGTATGAGAGATAAAATACGTTCCTTAGATCTGATGATACCAACCAAAGCTTGCAGACCATTTGGAGCCTCTCACTGCCCCCCTGCGGATCCCTGCAGCCAAGGTGACCAGCAGTCCTCTTTGAAGCTCCAGGAAGGTGACAATTCCTGTCCATTTTTATGGGAGACTTTATTGGCATGTCGGTGTCCACTCTATCCTAGAGAATGGTCCTGTCCCTTTCAGATGCTAATAACAGGACATGTGTATGACTGATACTAAATACTACAATTCTTAACCACTTAAGCCCCGGAAGATTTTACCCCCTTCCTGACCAGGCCATATTTTGCGATTCGGCACTGCGTGACTTTAACGGACAATTGCGCGGTCGTGCGGCGCTGTACCTAAACGAATTTGACGTCCTTTTTTTCCCACAAACAGAGCTTTCTTTTGGTGGTATTTGATCACCTGTGCGATTTTTTTGATCATGCGTTATAAACAAAAAAGAGCGACAATTTTGCAAAAATAACAATATTTTTCACATTTTTTTTATATGAAATTCCCCCCCCCCCCAAAAAAATGTAAAAATCAAAATTTTTTAACATTTTAGGCCAATTTGTTTTCTGCTACATATGTTTGGTAAAAAAAAAAATCGCAAAAGGCGTATTTTGATTGGTTTGCGCAAAAGTTATTGCGTTTACTAACTAAGGAAAAGATTTTTGTCATTTTTATTGTTTTTTTTTTTAACGAGTAATGGCGGCGATCTGCGATTTTTTTTTTTTTTTTTTTTTTTTGCGAACTGCGACATTGCGGCGGACAGATCGGACCCTTGACTGACATTTTTGACACTTTTGGGGGTACCAGTGACATTACTACAGTAATCAGTGCTATACATATGCACTGTTACTGTAAAAATTACACTGGCAGTGAAGGGGTTAACTTTATTTGAGAGGGAGGGGTTAAGTGTGTCCCTAGGGGCGTGATTCTTACTGTGATTGGATGTGGCTGTGTGTGTAACAGCAGAGATCAACGGTCCTACATAGCAGGACCGAGTGATCTGTGCTTTTACACAGGGGAGAGTGACAGGCGGCTTTGTTTACATTAGCCGCCTGCCTTTCTCCCTCTCCACCCGACGATCGCAAGTGACCGGCGGACATCGGGTCCGCCGGTTACACGCGTCGGCTTCTTCGGGTTCGAGCAACGTCACTTTGCCTAGGAGGGGCTGACCGCCGCTGTATATAGTCGGACGGCGGGCGGCAAGTGGTTAATAACCCTTAAGGACACTACATCTACAGTTATACTATTCCTACAGATCACTTCATATCTCGCTAAGGCACAACTACCCTACTCTTACATTTATGTTACAGAACTACATTTCCCATGATGCTCAACTATACTGCAGAGTGCATGAGCATCATGGGAAATGTGGTTCTAAAACATCTGGGGTGCCAAGGTTCACCATCACTGCCCTAGGGGCACATTTAACCCTTTGATCGCCCCCTTCCCTGCCAGTGTCATTATTACAGTAACAGTGCATATTTTTAGCACTGATTACTGTAGTAATGTCACTGGAACCCCCAAAAGTGTCAAAAATGTCATTTAGGGGTCTGATCTGTCCGCCGCAATGTCGCAGTCCCGCTAAAAATCGCAGATCGCCGCCATTACTGGTAAAATAAATAAATAAATAGAAATGACATAAATCTTTCCCCTAGTTTGTAGACGCGATAACTTTTGCGCAAATTAATCAAAATATGCTTATTGCGATTTTTTTTTTTTTTTTTTACCAAAAATATGTAGCGGAATACAAACTGGCCTAAAATGAAAAAAAATTTTTTTTTTTTTTTTTTTTTTATTGGGAATGTTATATAGCAGAATGTAAAAAATATATATATATTTTATTTTTTATTGGGAATGTTTCATAGCAGAATGTAAAAAATATTGTTTTTTTTATTGGGAATGTTATATAGCAGAATGTAAAATATATATATATATATATTTAATTATTATTGGGAATGTTATATAGCAGAATGTAAAAAATATATATTTTTTTTTATTTGGAATGTTATATAGCAAAATTTAAAAAATATTGTTTTTTTAGTTTTTTATTGGGAATATTATATAGCAGAATGTAAAAAATATATACATATATATATTTTTTTATTGGGAATGTTTCATAGCAGAATGTAAAAAATATTGTTTTTTTTTTTTATTATTGAGAATGTTATATAGCAGAATGTAAAAAATATATATATTTTTTAATTATTATTGGAAATGTTATATAGCAGAATGTAAAAAATATTGTTTTTTTTTTTTTATTGGGAATGTTCTATTGCAGAATGTAAAAAATATTGTTTTTTATTGGGAATATTATATGGCAGAATGTAAAAAAAAAAATATATATATATATATATATATATAATTTTTTTTTTTTTTTTATTGGGAATGTTTCATAGCAGAATGTAAAATATATATATATTTTTTTTTTAATTATTATTGGGAATGTTATATAGCAGAATGTAAAAAATATATATATTTTTTATTTGGAATGTTATATAGCAGAATGTAAAAAATATTGTTTTTTTTAGTTTTTCATTGGGAATGTTGTATAGCAGAATGTAATATATATATATATATATATATATATATATATATATATATATATATATATATATATATTTTTATTTTTTTTTTTTTTTTAATTATTATTGGGAATGTTATATAGCAGAATATGAAAAATATATATATTTTTTTTATTTGGAATGTTATATAGCAGAATGTAAAATATATATATATATATATATATATATATATATTTTTTTTTTTTTTTTTTTTTCTTATGGGGAATGTTATATAGCAGAATGTAAAAAAATATATATATATATATTTTTATATATATATATATATATATATTTTACATTCTGCTATATAACATTCCCCATAAAAAAAAATATATATAACAATATTTTTTACATTCTGCTATGAAACATTCCCAATAAAAAAAAAATATATATATATATATATATATATATATATATATATATATATATATATATAATTTTATTTTTATTTTTTTATTGGGAATGTTTTACAGCAGAATGTAAAAAATATTGTTTTTTTTTTTTTTTTTTTTTTTTTTTTTTAGAATTGTCGCTCTTTTTTTGTTTATAGCGCAAAAAATAAAAATCGCACAAGTGATCAAATACCACCAAAAGAAAGCTCTATTTGTGGGAAAAAAAGGACGTCAATTTTTATTTTGAATATAGAGGTGATTGGATCCCGTTAGGTGCCACATCCCTAAATTCAACACAAACAAAGTGGGAGTTCCCCTATTTATGGGACTTTAAGGCCACTGATTTGGTGATCAAGTGAAAAAATCATAATAAGGAATTTTATATTTATACATTTTTATTTGGGTACAGCGTCGCATGACCGCGCAATTGTCAGTGCCGAATCGCAAAAAAATGGCCTGGTCATTAAGGGGGAAATCCTTCCGGTCCAGAAGTGGTTAATGGGTTATGCCTGGTGAGCTGGGGATTGAAGGTTTAATAAAAGCTGAATATACTTTTATGGAGTATCTGTTATAAAGGTGGATTTAGCCCCCGTTCACACTGAATGCAGCTTTCAAATCGGGCGACTTCAATTAAAATCGCACAATTTCAAAGCAGGTCAGTGCAACTTCAGGTGCGACTTGGCTGACATCTGTTCAACTTCTTGTGCAGATGTCTATGCAAGTCGCACCTGAAAAAAATGCTAATAGGAGATTAAAAAACGCTAGCGTGCAAGGAGCCTCAGCCTATGCTCAGACCAGTATGACCTGAAATCGCCCAAAAAAAAAATGCATTTGTTTTTTTTTTTGTTGTTTTTTTAGCTTTTTTTTATAAATCTGTGCGGGACTGCAAAATCGGTGTCGCACAAATTTGAACAGTTTTATTGCCGACAATGGGGTGCGACTTGTCATGCGATTTAGACCTGTTAAATCACATGACAAGTCACACCAGTCTGAACGGAGGCTGAGGCTCCATTCACGCTAGCGATTTTTTTTAAGCATTTTTTTCTGCTCCTAGAAGCTAAACAGTATTATCCTATGTGTCCACACACACTACTTTTAGGCTATAAGCCCCCGTTCACAGTGGAGCGACTTGTCATGCAATTTGACAGGTCCAAATCGCATGACAAGTCACACCTTATTGTTGGCAATGGCGCTGTTGTGGCGTCGCATCAATTTGAAAAAAAGTAGTTCCTGCACTACTTTTGCTGAGTTTGGGTACCACTTGCATAGATGTGCATGAAGCCACAGAGTTGAACCTGAAGTCGCATTGACATGCGGTTTGGAAATCGTGCGATTTGAGATGAAGGACCACTATTTACAAACCTTCATGTCACTGTGAATGGGGGCTCAGGGTTTTTTTGAGCTTCAGCGTCTAGGAGCAGTTTTTTATAAGCTCGAAAAAAAGCTTGTAGAAGCTTTTTAGGAGCGTTAGCTTTTTTTTTTTTAGCGATTTTACAGTACATAAAGGAAAAAAAAAATAGAAAAAAAGTTGTTTGGAACGTTTTAGAAGCATTTAGGAGTGTTTAGTGTTTTTTTCTGCTCCAAACAACTTTTTTCAAGAATTTTTTTTTTTTTATGTACTGTAAAAATGCTAAAAAAAAAAAAAAAACATGCTCCTAAAACACTTTTACAAGCCAGCGTCACAAAAATACTATTATCAGCATTTTTCGAGCTTCTAGATTGTAAGCTCTAACGAGCAGGGCCCTCTAGTTCCTCCTGTATTGAACTGTACTGTAACTGTATTGTCTTCCCTCACATTGTAAAGTGCTGCGCAAACTGTTGGTGTTATTTAAATCCTGTATAATAATAATTAATGTGCATGGAGCATTTAAATAAAAATGCTTTCCCTGACCGGGAATCGAACCCGGGCCGCGGCGGTGAGAGCGCCGAATCCTAACCACTAGACCACCAGGGAAGTTGTGTAATGCTGCTCATCAGCCAGTTAAAGTGAAGAGGTGCCCTCTGCTGGCCTTTGTAGGATATACCATTATTTTTTATTTCCTATTACAAATCTTGTAGTCCCGGTTCACATTGGTGCGATACGAGAACTCTGCGAATCCACTGCGGGTTCCCACATCGCACCCGACTCGCAGGCAGTTCACACTGCCATATGCAAACTGCTGGGAGTGTCAATAAAAAGTTAAAGACACCCCCAGATCAGTTCGCATATCGCAGTGCGAACTGTCAGTTCAGACATGAATTGGATCGCATAGGGGTGACCACCCATGCGATCAGATTCTGGTGTGGACCCAAAAAAGGGTCCTGTGCGACTTTGGTCCGAATGCGATGCAAATTCAGCCATACAATCTGTATGGCTGAATTTTCATCGCACAGACATCGCATGTGATTTACAGAGCAGTGCGCTCTGAATTACATGCGATCTCCGCAAACGCGGAAGTGTGAACCGGCACTAACGGCACATCATGAGATAGACCCAGACAAAAGGTGTATAAAAGAACATATTGATTAATTCAATAATTAAAACTAGTGATAGACCGATATCGTTTTTTTAATGCCGATACCGATATTTTGGTCATCAGATATCGATATTGGCCGATATTTTCGGGCATGTAATAAAAATATATATTTTTTTTTTTCTTGAGGTACTCCTTAAAGACCCCAAACCCCTTCTCGGCACTGAAAAGCATTCAAAATGCCAAGTTTGGCTGTTTTTAATTCGGCGCCGAGTACCCGGAAGTGATGTCATGACATCACTTCCGGGTCTTTTACATAGAGACTGGCGCATGCGCACTTGCGGCAGGGATACCGGCTTACACAGGGACACATCTTCATGCTACACCGGGTCTTCTCTGTAGCGGTGGAGGTAGGATGCCCCGGACTCCCGGTGGGACGGGAGACCCAGGCGAGCCGTGGGAGGGGGGGGGCGTCCCCTCCCGCTCCTTGTAATGACAGCTGAGCGGCTTCTGAGCCTCTTTGGTTGTCATTAGAAGACAGCCGACTGGCGGCTATGGACGCCAGTACCGGGTTGATGTCTCTAGCTGCAGGGATCAGCAAGCACAAGCACTTTCCAAAATATATGTAATATCGGTCACCTTGGTGTCCGATTCCGATATATCGGGGAAAGTGCTTATCGGCTGTGCCGATAATCGGTCGATCTCTAGGTAAAACCAATGAACCATTAAAATGGTGAGACTGACCAAACAGCGGTCTAAATCACCAACCATATATGCAAACGAACATGACTAATAGCTGTAAGCACAAAAAATAAATACAATACATATCAGACAGTGCGTGGATATGAGAATACGTCTTCTCAGGGGTCAGCGCGTTTCGCGGTAAGTTTCCTCAGGACCATATATAGACAGTCATTTTCTCTTCCAAGCAAACAAGACACAAGATTGGCTTTGTGCGGACACAGGGAATAAGTGGAACCAAGATACCGATCAATATCTTCACTTGTAAAAATGAGAAAAGAATATATCCCACTTATGCAGATGAAGTATATAAGGAATCTAGTTGTTAGGGTTAACAGGTATCCATTATTATGAATGTGGGTTCCTGCATGAAACCAATGCACAAAATAGGGATCTGTGCAGAGTTGTTCAAAATGGGATTACAGACGCCAGGTAGAGAAGGTGTATAATAGGGAAGGTGGAAGAAACAAAATCCCAGGCTCCAAATTCAGCAATGAGCCCTGCAAGACCGCATATAAAGAATAACCTCTAAACCGAACGGGTGGAGAAATCCCCGGCGAAACGCGTTGACCCTTGAGCAGACGTATTCTCATATCCACGCACTGTCTGATATGTATTGTATTTATTTTTTTTGTGCATACATGTACTTACAGCTATTAGTCATGTTCATTTGCATATATGATTGGTGATTTAGACCGCTGTTCGGTCAGTCTCACCATTTTAATGGTTCATTGGTTTTAACTATTGAATTAATCAATATTCTCTTTTAACACCTTTACACCTTTTGTCTGGGTCTATCTCATGATGTGCCCTTAACCACTTGCCGACTGCTCACAGTATATTTACTGCGGCAGTCAGCCCCGGCCAGGCAGAGTGACGTAGGTCTACGTCGCTCGCCTGTCACTCCTTCTAGAGCCAATAGCGGGCGAGCGCGCGCCCGCCGAGGCGCGCGCCCGCCGAGGCTCGTTCACGGAGGAGTGCGGGAGTGTGACTGGTGGACCCGGTGTCCGCCAGTCATACTACGATCGCCGGTACAGCGGGAGAAAGACAGAGCGGCTTATGTAAACAAGCCGCCTGTCAGTTCTCCCTGTGTAAAAATGAAGATCAGACGGTTCTACTATGTAGAACCGTTGATCTTTGTTTTTACACCAATAGCAATGTCCCTGCACAGTTAGAAGCACGCCCCTAGGACACACTTAACCCCTCCCTGTCCAATACAGTTAACTCCTTCCCTGCCAGTGTCATTTTTGCAGTAACAGTGCATATATATATGCAGTAATGTCACTGGTACCCCCAAAAGTGTCAAAAATGTCTGTCCGATCTGTCCGCCGCAATGTCGCAGTACCGCAAAAAAAATCGCAGATCGCCGCCATTACTCGTTAAAAAAAAAAACACCAAAAATGACAAAAATCTTTCCCTTTGTTAGTAAACGCGATAACTTTTGCGCAAACCAATCAAAATACGCTTTTTGCGATTTTTTTTTTTTTTTACCAAACATAGGTAGCGTAAAACAAATTGGCCGACAATGTTAAAAAATTTTGATTTTTACATTTTTTTGGGGGGGAATTTCATATAAAAAAAAGTGAAAAAATATTGTTATTTTTGCAAAAATTACGCTATTTTTTTGTTTATAGCGCGTGATCAAAAAATCGCACAGGTGATCAAATACCACCAAAAGAAAGCTCTGTTTGTGGGAAAAAAGGACGTGAAATTCGTTTAGGTACAGCGTCGCACGACCGCGCAATTGTCCGTTAAAGTCACGCAGTAAAAAAATCGCAAAAAAACCCCTGGTCTTTAAGCAGGAAAATCCTCCGGTGGTAAAGTGGTTAAAGTCCACACATACTTACAGTTGTCTCCTACAGCTGTTGTTCTTTTGAAACAAAAAAGGAGCGACAATTCTGAAAAAAAAAACTATTTTTTACTTCCCAATTCCCCAAAAAACTTTTTCAAATCAAATTTTTTCATCATTTTCGGGCCAATTTGTATTCTGCTACATATTTTTGGTAAAAAAAAAACATTGCAATAAGCATATTTTGATTGGTTTGCGCAAAAGTTATCGCGTCTACAAACTATGGGAAAGATTTATGTCATTTTTATTTATTTTTTTTTTTACTAGTAATGGCGGCGATCAGCAATTATTAGCGGAAATGCGACATTGCAGTGGACAGATCGGACCCCTAACTGACATTTTTGACACTTTTGGGGGGACCAGTGACATTACTACAGTAATCAGTGCTACAAATATGCACCGTTATTGTAATAATGACACGGGCAGGGAAGCGGTTAACACCAGGGGCAATCAAAGGGTTAAATGTGTCCCTATGGAGTTCTTTCTAACTGTGGGGGATGGGCTTGCTGCATGAACACAGAGACCTGTGTTCCTAAATAGGAGGAACACCGGATCCCTGTGTTCGTTGCTGACAGAACTGCGATCTGCTGTGTTTACAATGGCAGACCGCCATTCTGTCTCCACGGGGAGCAATCGCGGGTGCCCGGCGGCAATCGTGGCAGCTGGACCCGCTAATCAGCTTCCCCTGTGGTGAATGGCCGCTGGCCGTCCCGCCAACCGACAGAGCCCACCTGCCGCCATAAAACTACGGCGGCGGGTCGGCAAGTGGGTAAATGGCACAAAAAAAAAACCAGTGAAGATCAAATAGCTCTATTTGTGTGAAAAAAATTCTATACAATTTGGGTACAGCGTTGCGTGACCGTGCAATTACCAGTCAAAGTAGCGCAGTGCTGAATAGCAAAAAATGCACTGGTCATGGGGAGGACAACCTTCAAGAGCTGAAGTCGTTAAAGTATTTGAAACAATCATACACAACGCACATGTACACCCTTCTTGTTTGGAAGAATCGTTAGAAGTTAGAACTGCCGCCATCATTTGAAAAAAATGTATACCGCAATATAAGATCCCGCATGGGGTTCAAACACTACTGCTTCCACAAAGTCTGAAATCCACAGAAACCTTTCTCCGGAAAGATTTACCCCCTTTCATGACCAGGCCATTTTTTGCGATTTGGCACTGCGTTCCTTTAACTGACAATTGCGCGGTTGTGCGACGCTGTACCCAAAAAAATGTATCTCCTTTTTTCCCCCACAAATAGAGCTTTCTTTTTGTGTTATTTGATTACCTCTGCTTTTTTTTTTTTTTTTTGTGCTATAAACAAAAAAGGACCATCAGTTTTGAAAAAAAAAAAAAAATGATTATTTAATTTCTGCAATAAAACATATCCAGTAAAAAAAAAAAAAATTAAAAAAATCTGATTTCTTCATAAATTTAGGCCAATATGTGTTCTGCTACATATTTTTGGTAAAAAAAAAAAAAAAAATCCTAATAAGCTCACAGTATAGAGGGGGTGCTGATAAGTATTGAGCCTTACCCAGAAATAATTGAGCTAGGAAGCTGTAACTGCCACACTATTCTACATATCCCCCCCCCCCCCCCTCCAGGAAGTCCATGTACTTGGCCACACCTGTCCTGCAGCTTCTTAACCGCTTGCCGACTGCCGCAAGTACATTTACTGCGGCGGTCAGCCCCTCCTGGGCAAAGCGACGTAGGTCTACGTCGCTCTCCCAGGAGCCTGTAGGGGGCGAGCGCCCCCACTCGTCCACAGGCATCCCTGTGCGTGTGACCGGCGGCTCCGATGTCCGCCAGTCACTCGCGATCTCCCGCTGGAGAGGGAGAAAGGCAGACAGCTGATGTAAACAAAGCTGTCTGTCATTCTCCCTGATGTAACTGCAGAGATCATACGATCCTACTATGTAGGATCGTATGTCTCTGTGGTTACATCAAAAGCCACGCCCCTTGACAGTTAGAAGCACGCCCCTAGGGACACACTTAACCCCTGGATCTCTAATAAAGTTAACCCCTTCCCTGCCAGTGTCATTTTTACAGTAACAGTGCATATGTATAGCACTGATTACTGTAGTAATGTCACTGGTACCCCCAAAAGTGTCAAAAATGTCAGTCAGGGGTCCGATCTGTCCGCCGCAATGTCGCAGTCCCGCAAAAAAAATCGCAGATCGCCGCTATTACTAGTTAAAAAAAAAAAACAATAAAAATGACATAAATCTTTCCCTTAGTTAGTAAAAGCAATAACTTTTGCGCAAACCAATCAAAATACGCTTATTGCGATTTTTTTTTTTTACCAAAAATATGTAGCAGAAAACAAATTGGCCTAAAATGTTAAAAAATTTTGATTTTTACATTTTTTTGGGGGGAATTTCATATAAAAAAAATGTGAAAATATTGTTATTTTTTCAAAATTTACGCTCTTTTTTTGTTTATAGCGCAAAAAATAAAAATCACACAGGTGATCAAATACCACCAAAAGAAAGCCCTGTTTGTGGGAAAAAAAGGACGTCAATTTCATTTGGGTACAGCGTCGCAGAACCGCGCAATTGTCCGTTAAAGTCACGCAGTGCCGAATCGCCAAATAGGCCCTGGTCTTTGAGCAGCCAAATCCTCCGGGGCTTAAGTGGTTAAGTCCCTGGTAATAAATTTCTTCCAACTGTTGGTGTAACCACTCATTTGCGGCATTAGTTGCCTCTAGAACACTCCCAAATCGTCGTCCCTTTAGATGTTTTTTGAGATTGGGGAACAGATGAGTCGGAAAGAGCCAGGTCAGGGGAATAGGGTGGATGGGGCATCACTTGAAAGCCTAAGGAAGTCAGGATGACACATTTTGGAGAGCTTTCCATGACTTTTTCCTTGATATTTTGCCTCAACTTCTTCAATAAAGCACAGTAATATGTTGCATTGATGGTTGAACCCTTTTGGAGGTAGTCCACCAGCAGAACTCCCTTCTTATCCCAAAAAAACTGTTGCCATTTGCTTCTGCACTGACCTTTGCACACAGAACTTCTTTGGCCTGGGGGAGCCACTGTGCCTCCATTCCTTAGACCAGTCTTTCTCAACCTTTTCAACGTGGAGGAACCCTTGAAATTATTTTCAGGTCTCAGGGAACCCCTGCTAAAAATGACTAAATTTACAAGTCATGATACATTAGTGCAGGGATCCTCAAACTACGACCCTCCAGCTGTTGTGGAACTACACATCCCATGAGGTATTGTAAAACTCTGACATTCACAGACATGACTGGGCATGATGAGAATTGTAGTTCCTGAACAACTGGAGGGCCATAGTTCGAAGACCTCTGCATTAGTGTGATGCAGTGGTGTATTTAGGTTTTGTGCTGCCCTAGGCCTGATTAAACTTGGGCACCCCTAATTTAAATATGACCCACCCCTTCCTGTAAAGGCCACACCCTTTCTTGTTTATGACCTGCCCTGTCATCTGTAAACCACAGACCACAACCACAGTCTATCAGTGCCCATCAGTGCAGCCTCATCAGTTCCCATAAGTTCAGCTTCATCAGTGCCCATCAGTGCAGCCTTAACAGTGCTCATCGGTGCAGCTTCATTACTGCTCATCAGTACAGCTTTATCAGTGGCCACCAGTGCATCATATCAGTGCAGCTTATCAGTACTGCCTCATCAGTGGCCATCAGTGTAATATATCGGGGCAGCATATCAGTGCCCATCAGTGCAGCTTATCAGTACTGCCTCATCAGTGGCCATCAGTGCAATATATCAGGGCAGCAGATCAGTGCAGCCCCATGAGCTTTTTTGCTGCCCTCCTGCAAAGTGCTGCCCTAGGCCTGGGCCTTGTTTGCCTAGGCCAAGATACAGCACTGGTGTGATGGTCAGTGGGAAGAATGCTCCTTACACTTGTGGACATTGGGAAGAACTACCTTCTTCCAGATAGCTAAAAAGATGAATGGTGTCAAGGGGAACTTATCTGAGAGGCAGAAATTGCTCATTGCTCAAGGAACCCCCTAGCAACCTCTGGAGGAACCCTGGTTGAGAAACCCTGATGTAGACTGTTCCTTAGTCTCAGGACCATAACCGTAGATCCATGTCTCATCACCAGTTACCAGTTTGTCCAGGAAATCTGACAAATTTCTTGCAAAATGTTCCAAAACAGCCACCGATGTCTCCACACGTTTCTTCTTTTGCAACCATATAAAAACACACAAAGGGCGCACCTTTCTTCTGGTGGTCAATTACCACCAGAAGAAAGCTCTATTTGTGGGAAAAACATATATAAATTTCATTTATGTACAGCGTTGCATGGCCGAGCAATTACCAGTGAAAGTAGCGCAATGCTAAAAAAACAAAAAATGGCCTGGACAGAAAGGGGGGTAAAACCTTCCGGGGCTGAGGTGGTTAATATAGGGCTATTACCTAGGAGTTTTTGAATTACAAAAATTCAATAGTTTACTTTTTTTTTAAACAATGTATCTGTTTCAGATTTATTTGCTGAAATTGATACATTGAATTTCTTCTAATGGTTACTATGTTATGTTGGCGTTCCTGTCCAGTACTGGAGGTTGCCTGTGTGCACAAGGCCTAAATCTAATACCTTGCATACCTAGACTTTGGCCCCTTGCACACGATCGGACCGATCTGGTCCGCCTGTCTGTTTTTCAGGTGGACCAGTTCGGGCCACCTATTCTCCTCTATGGGGAGGCGGATGTCAGCTGAAACCTGTCCGTTTTCATCCGATCTCCCCATAGAGGAGAGCGGGGATCTGACAGGTCGGTCTCTGCACAGTGAGCCAAAACGGACCTGTAATCTGCCTGCTCAGCGGGGATCAACGGAGCGATCCCCACTGAGCTAGCCGAGACCATGAAAATGGATCAGCCCGTGTGAAAGGGGCCTTGGGGATGCTACATGTTCATTCAGTTGGCCAGGATAACAAGGCTTCACTGATAGCTATAAAATGTAACTCTATTCGACAGTGTTAACCTCTTCCCAGAGGGCTCTGATGAAGAGGCTACTACCTTGAAACGTGTCAGCCCCAGCCCTATCACCACAGATGCCTTCCAGTCCTCCCTCTTTACTGAAAAACACTTATTTTCTGGAGGTCTCTGGATTGCAAAATTAAACCTTTCTCGCTTATCTTTAGCACATGTTTGTGAGTATAATGTATGACATGGTTTTTAATTTCTCAATAAAATGCCTTGTGATATTGCAGTAGGTCGGTGTACCCTTCTCTTGTTTTCTATGTCTTCAGTGTTAACCTCTTCCTGTCCGCACTATAGCTGAAAGACGGCTACAGCTAGGACCTTAATTGCCGGGAGGGCGTCCATGTACCTCTTCCTGTGCATGAGCTGCCTGTGCGCTCCCTGCTCGGCTCGCTCTGTGATCAGTGAGTCCATGATACTTGGCTGATCACCGATCAGAGTCTCAGCCCCTTACCATGTGATCAGCTCTCAGCCAATGACAGCTGATCACGTGATGTAAACAGCAGCCGGCGATCAGCTTTTTTTTTCTAAAGGCGTGAGGAGAAAAAAAAGCAGATACCTGCTGCTGTCAGAGGGACATCGGTCCCGAAGGGGAGAGGAGCATCTGTGCCCACCAGTGCCACCTATCAGTGCCCCATCATCAGCACTGCCTATCAGTGTCACCTACCAGTGCCTATCATTGCCACCTATTAGTGCCCATCAGTGTTACCTATTAGTGCCCTTCAGTGCCACCTACCAGTGCCGCCCATCAGTGCCACCTATCAGTGCCCACCAGTGTTGCCTTATCAGTGCCGCCTTATCAGTGCCGCCTTATCAGTGACCATCAGTGCTGCATTATCAGTGCCACCTTATCAGTGCCCATCAGTTCTGCCTTATTAGTGCCCATCAGTGCTGCCTTATCAGTGCCGCCTTATCAGTGACCATCAGTTCTGCCTTATCAGTGCCGCCTTATCAGTGCCCATCAGTGCTGCCTTATCAGTGCCGCCTTATCAGTGACCATCAGTGTCGCCTATCAGTTCCCATCAGTGCAGCCTGTCAGGGCCCATCAGTGCCACCTCATCAGCGCACATCAATAAAGGAGAAAAATTACCTGTTTGCAAAATTTTATAACAAACTATAAAAACTGTTTTTTTTTTTTTTTGTTTTTTTTCAGAAATTTTCTGCCTTTTTATTTGTTCAGCAAAAAATAAAAACCCCAGTAGTTATTAAATACCACCAAACAAAAGCTCTATTTGTTTGAAAAAAAATGATAGAAATTTCATTTGGGCACAGTGTTGCATGACCGCGCAATTGTCATTCAAAGTGTGACAGCGCTGAAAGCTGAGAATTGGCCTGGGCAGGAAGGGGTTTACAGTAAGTGCCGGGTAGGCAAGTGGTTAAGGTCCATTGTTATTTCTGCAGTGCAGCGAGAGCTGTACAATGTCAATCAGCAGATGCAATAAACAAGTCTTACTGGTTTAAGTCAAATGCCGCTCCCAGTTGCATTTTTGCTGATCCATTCCTTAACACAACACAGATATAAATGATAAAAGGTGAATTCCGGTGAAAAACCCTCCATTTTAGATTGCAAGCTCTAAGGAGCAGGGACCTCTGATTCCTCCTGTATTGAATTGTATTGTGTTTGTAATGTCTGCCCTCATGTTATAAAGCGCTGCGCAAACTATTGGTGCTGTATAAGTCCTGTATAATAATAATAATAACTATAGCCCCCCCCCCCCCCCCCCAACCTACAAACACACTGCACTTCTCATTTTTGTCCAGAGTACCATTAACCACTTAAATACCGGGCACTTTTACCCCCTTCCTGCCCAGGCCAATTTTCAGCTTTCAGCGCTGTCACACTTTGAATGACAATTGCGCGGTCATGCAACGCTGTACCCAAACAACATTATTACTTTTTTTTGTATGACAGGTAGAGCTTTCTTTCGGTGGTATTTATTTACAACTGTTTTTTTATTTTTGCTAAAAAATAAATAAAAAGACCAAAAATTTTGAAAAAAAAAGTTTTGAATATTTACAGCTGTGAAAATAACGCTAGCACGATCTTGGAGATCTCCTGTCCTGCCGTTCGACCAGCTCCGACATAAACTTACCTGGATTAGGCTCAATGAACGTATGTCGGCCATGCTGAATGATAAAATGAAACAGTTTGATAAAGTATGGGAGCCGTGGCTCCGCTATCTTACTGGTAGCAATTAATGGAGTCTGGGGCGCCGGGATTTCGGGGACATGGGGGGCGGGGCGGGGTCCTATTTCTCTTCCTACTACTTTTTCTCTTTCTTCTCTCTTGCTATTCCACTTTGTTCCTATCTCTTTGACCTTATGGATATGTACCGTTAGCCCAATTGAATATTCTCACATCCGAAACCTACATGTGATTATATTAGTAGCACTGGAGCTGGGACACGGCAGTGGGCTGAATGGGGGGCTGATGTTGGTGGGGGTTTTTTCCTTTTTATTACTTCCCACATTTTTAGCTCCTATTACTCGTTGTAATATGCAGCTCGCATTCCCAATGCTTGTTCTTGTTTGCTATTGTTCTGTTTCATGTTGAACTGTTTATGGACTTCTCACTCTTCCCAGACTGCGGTGCATAGTGGCTGCTTACGCCGCGTGTGTCTATTTTCTACTTTATTATTTCGTAATTGCAGTAGGACAATTGTGACTGTTGTACCTATGTTAATGGTATTTCTTTCTGTACCTTTGATGTCCTTTTTTTTTTCACGAAACTTTCAATAAAAACCATTGCAAATAAAGTTTTGAATAGTTTCTGTTACAAACTTTTGCAAATAAGTAATTTTCCTCCTTCACTGTTGTGCACTGATGGCACTGTTGAGGTGGCACTAATATGCAGCATTGATGGGCACTGATAGGTGGCACCGATGGGCACTGTTGAGGTGGCACTAATATGCAGTACTGATGGGTACTGTTGAGGTGGCACTAATATGCAACACTGATGGGTACTGTTGAGCTGGCACTAATATGCAGCACTGATGGGCACTAATAGGTGGCACGGATGGGCACTGTTGAAGTGGCGCTGATATGCCGCACTGATGGGCACTATTGAGGTGGCCCTAATATGCAGCACTGATGGGTACCGTTGAGGTGGCACTAATATGCAGCACTGATGGGCACTGATAGGTGGCACTGATGGACACTGTTGAGGTGGCACTAATATGCAGCACTGATAGGTGTGTAAAGGAAATGTGTACATCCTGTATATTATTGTATTTCATACTGTATGTATTGCACACTGCACACATTGTGCACACAGCACTAATAAAGTTTTCATTGCATGTTTGCATTCTTTGGAGTCCTGATAAGAATTAGCCAGCCTATGTTATGCCCCTTGTTACCATAAAAGTACAATTGTAATAATAATAAAGTGATACCTACGTAATCATGTGTATAAAAGCCTTCAATTGCATCAAATAAAACAGAACAGTTATTTTGGAAAGATGCAGAATGTATCTTTTTGTGTCTGTTTCCTACTGCAGTTATTCATTTGGAACCATCAATCAATATGATAGGAGTTGCCTATCTATAAAATGTCCAGGAACAGGTGGCACTGATAGGCACTGTTGAGGTGGCACTGATGGGCACTGATAGGTGGCACTGATTGGCATCATTGCTGGGCACTGTTGGGGCTGCACTGTTAAGCAATGCCCTGATAATCAGTGCAGATCTCCTCTGTGAGAAGAGTGTGCGGAGAGGAGAGTCGATAACCAGCATTTCCTTGTTGTCATGTGATTGGACGCAGCTGATCACATGGGTAAAGAGCCTCATCATCAGCTCTTTATTGAGATTGGTGATGCGCCGTTTCCCAGGGCCACAGCACACCGGGGATCGCCGCGCTGCGCCCCCACTCCGGCGCAGCGATAGTGGGACGATGTCATATGACGTAGTCCCAGAACGAGAGAGCCACCTTGCGCCCGTCATTTTACTATATGGTGGGCGGGAGGTGGCTAAAAAGCAGTTTTACTTACCTAATCCCTTACTCCCCTACCTAATCCCTTCTCCTTGTGGCACTGGACCTCTAAGGTAAAGATCTCCAACCCCCTGGGCCACGGACCAGTAACGGAATTTGGCCACACAGCAGGAGTTTACCATTGTTTCTACTTTTTATAGACCACTTAAAGCAGAGCTCCACCCAAAAAGGGGAGGTCCTTCTTGAAGGACTCATCCTCCGCTCCTCTTGAATAATTGCCACTTTTCAGGAGCAGAGGGGTTAGCGGGTTCCCCATTTTGACAGATACCCGCACCCACTTCCGCTCCGCTCCCACCTAGACGATTGGAAGCAGAAGTTTTCTGCCTTCCCTGTGGATGTGGTGTACCCAGATTTTGCAAAGCATTGGATACAGTTGCCCATAAATGCTTAATTTACAGATTGAGGTCTGCTGGCATAGATCATAGGGTTTGCACCTGGATAGATGGATTGAAATCTGGTTACAGGGGTGCGTCCAAAGGGTGGTGATAAATAGCGAGCACTTTGAATGGTACGGGGTGGTAACTGGGGTCCCCCAAGGCTCGGTCCTGGGACCAATTCTGTTTAATTTATTTAGAAATTATATAGAGGATGGTATCTCAGATCTCAGTGTTTGCTGATGATACAAACTTAAGCATGGTAATAACTTCACAGCAGGATATAGAAACCTTACATGAAGATAAGACATGTGCGGTTCATTTCCTTCTGAATCTAAATTCGAACAAATTTTTCACTATTCGGAAATTTAGTTGAATCGAATTTGAATACTTTTTTAAATTGAAATCAAATTTCAGAAGGGAATAAAATAGAATAGAAAATAAAGGAATGGAAGAGAAAAGCTTATATTAGAATAGAAAATAGCAGAATACAAAATAAAAGAATAGGTAAATTAAGGGATAGAGTAGAAAATAAAAGAACAGAATACAATAGAATAGAAAATAATAGAGTAAAACATAACAAAATAGAATAGAAAATAAAAGAACAGAATAAAATATAATAGAATAAAAAAGAATAGAATGGAATAAAATAGAAAGAATATAACCATCTTCTGAAATTTGAATTTCAAATAGAATAAAAAATAATAGAATAGAAAAGAATAGATTAGAAAAAAAACAATAGAATAGAATAAAATAGAATATAACCTTCTTCTGAAATTCAAATTCGAATAGAATAAATTTGATTTCAAATAGAATAAAAAAAATATATATAGAGTAGAAAAGAAAAGGATTAGAAAAAAAAACAATAGAATAGAATAAAATAGAATATAACCTTCTTCTGAAATTCACTTTCGAATAGAAAATAAAATAAAAGAATAGAATAGAAATAGAATGAAATAGATAAGAATAAAAAAAAAAACAATAGAATAGAATAAAATAGAAAGAATATAACCTTCCTCTGCAATCCGAAATTTGAATAGAATTAATTTGAATGGAATAAAAAAGGAATAGAATAGAAAATGAAATAACAGAATAGAAAAACCAATAGAATAGAATAGAAAGAATATAACAATATAACCATCTTCCAAAATTCGAAAAGAATAGAAAATAAAAGAATAGAATAGCATAGGATAGAATAGAAAAAAACCATTAGAATAGAATGGAAATGGAAAGACTATAACCACCTAAATGCGAATTTCGAATAGAACAAATTTGATTAAGAATCGATTTGAATTTTTCAAATTTGGTTGAACTGAGTTTAATTCGACCAAATTTGGAAAATTCTAATTGATACGACCTTGAATAAACTAAACGAATTCCAAAAACAAATTTAACTAAACAAATTGATGGAAATATTGAATAGAAACTAAACATTTTTTTTTTTGTCTACATGAAGATCTCAATAAAATAATGGGATGGGCAACTACATGGCAAATGAGGTTTCATGTTGAAAAATGTAAAGTAAAGGCATTTGGGGGATAAAAATATCAATGCAAGTTACTCGCTAGGGGGGGAATCCAGGGTGGAGAAAGATCTGGGGGTCCTAGTAGATGACCGGCTTGGAATGGGCTTGTCCCCATTGGAAGATTTCCCCTCTATTACTTTTCTGGAGACAACTCAAAATGTGGGATTTTCTTTTATTTTCACTTTTAATGATAATGGTAAACAGGACAAATAGAGAGGGTGAATCTCCTTAACGGGGGCCACAGACAAGCATTATAACCCCTGTCCACTCGATACAAAACAGTCTAGAAATCAGGGGAGCCACATCCAAAGAGGCATCACCGATAAACTGCAGCCCCTGGACTAACTGATCTGCCAGCTCAGCAAAGGCAGGGGGAGCTGTTCTCCCTCCAGGTCACGGCGTAAAAGTTTAGCCCACTCGGTCAGATTTTGTGACACCAGGGCAATGGTGAAGACCGGCCTAAGTGCCGAACCCACAACAGTGAACATATTGCAGGCTACAGCCTCCGCCTTCCTGTCAGCCGGATCCTTAAAGGCTGGAGACTCTTCAACCAGAATCATGGTTGTGTTATTCAACCTGGAAACGGGGGATCCACCACCGGTGGAACAGTCCACTTTTTAAGGAGGGACTCTTCAAAAGGGTACCCCACTGCAAATCACTTAGTGACCACAAAGGGCCGATTTGGACATTTGACTCATTTGCGACAAATCTGTCAAAATAGAAGGGGAAGGGAAATACCTTTGCTGCTCTAGAGGGCTTGTGAGTGCCAAAAGGAATTGGTGCATCTGCCGCAGCTCCAGCTGCATCCTCCTTTTTTAAATTCTCATGCACAGACACAATCAGTGCATCTGGGTATGGAGGAATCATTCTCACTATCAGAAAAGTGAGGGTGCGTGGCCGCAGACCCACAGGGTGGGCCACGTCCGTGGCGGCCGAATCAGATTCAGGATCTGAGGAGACAGATGAGGCAGGGGAAGGCGGGAGTGCTTTTTACTAGCCCGCCACCCAAAAGCCACCTCCACCCGGGACACAAGGGACTCCAGGACCGCCGTCAGTGCATCAATGGATGGTTGGGACCTGGAGGGTCTCGTGGCCTCTAAGAGGGGGTCAGGTGGGGAAACATGCTCTATAGACTCCATGAGGCAAATGTGCAAAAAACACTGCTAATGGACACCCCCACTGTGTTGGTAACACCGTCCGGTCGCCGGCAACAGAGCACCTCACTATCCTGAAGCAGAGAGAGGAAGGACCAGACTCACCACTCCACCAACCAGGCACCAGCATGCAGTGTGCTCCACGTGTGGCGTCCAGAAGGAAAGAGACCCAGGAGTCAGCACCAGGGGATAAGGAGATCTCCCTTAGCCAAAATCACCGCCTAGAAGGCTCCTCTGTCATGACCACCGCCATTTTCAATGCCGGACCAATGCAAAATGGCCACCGGATTTCACAAACATGGCCACCGTATATACATAATATAGGCCACAACAAGATGGAGGCTCTGCACAGCTCCACGAGGCACCCAGGGAATATTTTGACTTCATTGGACAGAGCGGTCAGCACCAAGGTTCACATTACTGCTGACTCGTGGTCCAGCAGGCATGGTCAGGAACATTAAATTTCCCTCACGGCGCACTGGGTAACTCTGTTGGCAGCTGGGAAGGATGCACGACAGGGTTCAGTGCTGGAGCTTGTTCCACCACCACACCTCCAAAAAGCTGATGGTGATTCTGCCACGTCTGTCTGCTCCACTCCCTCCTCTTCTTATTCCTCTATGGCCTCTTCTGCTGCATTGTCTTCTGAACCAGCAGTGCTCCCTAAGCGTTCAAGGGGCTACGCAAGTAGTCATGCGGTGCTTCACTTGGTCTGTCTATAGGGGACAGGAACCACACCGGGCCAGAGATTCTGTCAGCTCTGCAGGGGCAGGCTCAGAGGTGGTTGACACCATGGCAGCTTGAGCCAGGAATGGTTGTATGCGACAGTGGCACCAACCTTCCCTCCAACAGGGACACTTGACACATGTTCCATGCTTGGCACTTGTCCTAAATTTGGTGGTGCAGCATTTCTACCCGGGCTTACAAGATCTTCTGAGGCTACATACTTTTCTGGCCTGTCACAATTCCAGTGCTCGGCTGGCTGACATTCAAAGGGAATTCAACCTGCCCACCAACCGCCTCATTTGTGACATGCCCACCAGGTGGAACTCAATACTGACAATGCTGCAGCAGCTACACACGCAGCAGAGGACCATCAATGAGTACTTGTGTGAGTATGGCACAAGGACGGGCTAGCTGGGGAGAGGTAGTTACTGACAATGTCATCTTTAGTTAACCCAGAGGACTCATGCCTCCTCAAACTTACGCTGCATAGGCTCCCTGATTCTGCAAAGCCTGCGAAAGGACCCGAAGATTTGTGGTATCAAGGAGAGGGATCATTACTCGTTGGCAACCCTTCTTGATCCACATTACAAGAGTAAAGTTGCAGAGCTCATCCTGCCTTTGCTGAAGGAGCAGAGGATGAAACATCTTGAGGACGCCTTGAAGAAAAATTTGTGTAACACCTTTCCAGACACTGGGAGGTTACCATTTCCTGGACGTGTATCTGAGGCTTCTTCCAATCAAAGGAAGAGTGGTGGAAAATGTGGCCAGCTGACTCATGCCTTTAAACAATTCTTTAGTCCTCAGCGGCCAGGGCTGGTTTAAGCAACCATCGGCAGGGTCAGCATCATATGGTGCAGGATTATCTAGGGGCAAGAGCAGACTTGGAGACCTTTCCAACTGAGCATCCACTAGGTTACTGGGTCTTGAGGATGGACCACCAGCCAGAACTTGCTCAATATGCAATTGAGCTACTGGCCTGTCCTGCTTCCAGCGTGCTTTCCGAACTGACATTCAGTGCTGCTGGAGGTTTTGTGACGGATATAAGAGTGCATCTATCCACAGACTCCGTTGACCAGCTGACATTTTTTAAACTGAATCAGTCCTGGATCAACTGCAGCTATCAAGCCCCTGATGCTGATGTAACATTAAATGTGCTAGAGATCTGGGATCCTTTGAAGACCGCCTATCCTATTCCTGAGACTTGATTATGCTAGCTTCCAACAATGTTTTTGGTTTAGGGAACCACCAACACTCAAGGCCCAATTTTTCTGCACCTGTTTGACAAGTACATGTATTTCACTTTTTTTTTCAAATTTTTAACAGCAAGGCCCATTCCTGCGCCCAGTAAGAGTAACTGAGAGGAGTTACAGTGTTCAGGCACCACCAACAACCAAGGCCCAATTTTTCTGCACATGTAATTTCAATTTATTTTTTCTAATTTTTAACAGCAGGGCCCGTTCCTGCGCCCTGCAAGAGTAACTGTGACCACTAGGGATGGGCAAACGGTTTGGGCCGAGCATGAGTTTGGCCCCGAACATCGCCCATTCAGGTACTCCCCTAACACCTGAACTTTCTTGGCTCCTAGCGGGATGTTCGTCTTCCGAGCACAGTCAATAGGTTGTTAAGGCTTCCCTGCTGAAAGCTGAATTAAAAAAAATAATTGTAAAAAAAAAAAAAATGTAAATTAAAAAATATTGGGGTAAAAACAGCTTGGGGGGACCCTTTAGGTCTGGTATGGGTTTTAAGGGGAAACCTATGACAGAATTAAGAAAAAAAACAGCACAAGATTTTAAGGGGAACTCTACGCCATAATTTAGAAAAAAAAATGGCGTGCCCCCCCCCAAAATCCATACCAGACCCTTATCTGAGCATGCAGCCTGGCAGGCCAGGAAAGAGCGAGCTGCCCCTTTCTCCGGAACCTTACCAGGCTGCTTGCCCTCAACATGGGGAGGGTGCTTTGGGGCCTTGTCCCGATAACCCTGGGCTGTGGTCGTCATGGTCTGCGGGTGGGGGGCTTATCGGAATCTGGAAACCTCCTTTAACAAAGGGGCCCCAAGATCCTGCCCCCCCCATGTGAATGGGTATCGGATACATTGTACCCCTACCCATTTACCAAAAATGTGTCAAAAAGTAATAACCACAGGAAAACATTTTTGACAAGTCTTTTATTAAAAAATAAAAAAATAGTGTTCCTTAAAGTACGACGCCCACCAGACCCGAAAAATAGAGAGAAAAAAAACGCTTTTGCCTCTTGGGAGGCCTCCCGACCTCTTCCTCCTCTCCACTTCGACAGTTCTTATATAGGCAAGGGGTGAGGGCCATGGCTATGTCACCCAGTGGCACAGCCTCTTCTGCCATTGCGTGACATCAGAAGGGGGTGGTGCCATCGGACGACGTAGCTGGCTGGCCCTGCCCCTTGCCTATATACAAACTGTCATAGCGAAAAAGAGGCAGGCGGCGGGAGGCATCCCAGGAGGCAGAGCGTTTTTTATTTTTCGGGTCTGGCAGGCGTCGCGATTGAAGGTGGATGTACATCGAAGGACACTATTTTTTGTAATTTTTAATAAAAGACTTGTCAAAAACAATTTTATTGTGTTTTTTACTTATTGACACTTTTTTTGATGAATGGGTGTAAGTACGGGTTATCCGATACCCATTCACATAGCGGGGGAGCCGGGATCTGTGGGCCCCCTTGGTAAAGGGGGCTTCCTGATTCCGATAAGCCCTCCAACCGCAGACCCTGACAGCCACAGTCCAGGGTTATTGGTAAGAGGCCTTTGTCCCATGCTTTAAGGTGGGGGGCAGAGCCCCCCCTGCCCATAGGCACCAGCCCCCCCATGTTGAGGGTATGTGGCCTGGTATGGTTCGGGGGGGCTCGCTTGTCCCTCCCTTTCCTGGCCTGCCAGGCTGCATGCTCGGATAACGGTCTGGTGTGCATTTCGTAGGGGACTTTTTAAAAACAATTTGGGGTGGGGATCCCCTTAAAATCCACACCAGACCTGAAAAGCCTGGTATGGACTGTGGGTGGGACGGACTCCACGCTGTATTTTATCATCTGTATTGCCTGGAGCCGGTAATGCATTACAGCTTTGGGCAAGTTTAAATTACATTTTTCCCTTTAGAAATGTCAGTATTGCTGCAGCAGGCTCTATACATTGTACAGATGTTCAGGCATCATCCAGGGTCACTAGACTTGGATGCTGACTGACTGACGTATGATGCAATCATATCAATCCTGGACACCTGTGCCGTTCCTGGCAGTGTTCACAAATGTCTGACACAGAAGGCAGGAGGCTGACTCATAAGGTTAGCAGAAATAAGGCTTTGTGAACACTAAATCACTGCTAAGAAACATGCACAGCTTTTACTTACCCATTGCAAAATACTGGCACTCCATTGTTTCATACTTTGGGTACAATTACGTTGGGAAATAAATATGGACACTACCATTGCTGATTTGCTTTAAAAAGAGTAATTTGGTAATGGCATCTCACATTTCTATTCTCACAAGCTTCATTAGTGACTTGAGAAACTTGGGGGGGGGGGGTTTTTTGAAGATACGCCTGACTCTCCTATATCCTGTTCCTCTCCTCCTACCACACCACAAACACTGGCTATTGTTTGCTATGTAAATACAATAACACAATTGATATAATCAATCTTTTTCAAAGTTTGCATTTCTATACTCACGGTTTTCTTAAAGTGTTACTACAATTGTAAAATCAGTCTGTATATGCAGTAAAGCATGCTCGTTATCCTGTCTTCCCTGATCCTCCCCTTCTTTTACTGTCTCCATTCCATCTGCTGATAATACAAGAGCCTTGGGGACACTCTACACATGCTCAGTTTGGTGTGTATTTCTAGAGTTTTTTTTTTTCTTGGGAGAGGGCACGTGATCAGCTCAGGGCCAATTAGCACTGTCCAGACAGAGGGCCAGGGTTCTCTAAGCCTTACAGGACAGTCAGAGAAGAATGAAAACTCCTCCTACAAAATCTTTAACCAGACACTGATAGAGGTCACAAGACTGCTATATACTGCTGATGAGAAAAGGTATTTAGCAGTTTATATTTACTAAACTGATTACATTTCCATGTTCTGTGTACTGTGGGAGGCCAGATATATTGACTGCAGGCTCCTGGGTTTAGGAACGCTTTAAAGCGTAACTCCACTTTTGTTGAGAAAAAAAAACATTCCCCTCTGGGTGATCTCTGTACATTGCATGGATTATAACAAACTTTGTTGCAGATTCCTACCTTTCATTATTCTGAAGAAATCATTGTTTGTTCCTCTGTGCTGAGTGGGTCTAATGGGAGTGGTTTCATAATTATCTATCAGCTGTGGCGGCTGCAGGGCTCTAATGAGGAAAGGTGCTGGGTCTGCATCCCTTTAGATGTGTTTCTATTGGAAGTATCTCACCAAAAATGACATTTTTGGTGCAGGGGATGCCAGAAATCTGACTTGTATCTTAGTGCAGACTTCTGGTAAAATTGGTAAGCCAATCACACAAGCAGGAAATTATGTTTCTGGGGTGTGGTCAGTATACATTCTGTGTACAGAACAGCTCCGGGCGGCCATATTGCATTGCATTTTCAGAAAATTTCAACAGCTGCAGATTGAAAAGGAAAGGTAATTTTAATAACATTCAATTACAATATGATTTGTCACAATTGTATATGCCCTATTGTTTTTTTCTTTATTTGCTGATTTTTTTTCCCCCAGGAAAGTGGAGTTACCCTTTATGCCTGGTACATACTGTCAGTTTTTTTTTTTACTGTTCAACCAAGCGGGGTGAACGAGAAAAAAAAACCCCCAAAAAAACTGAAGAGCTCAGGACGAAATCCTGTACTAAGATACACTCTAGAAACTTGGTAAAAAAATTTTGGGGCGTATCTCTTACTTCCTGTTCTTCTCCCTGTGCCGCCATTCCCTCGCCACAGATAGCGGCAATTGCTTGCGATATAAATTCAATGTAACAATTGCTACAATCGGTTTATTATTTCATGCAGATCAAAGCTGGGACCTTTGATCTGCCTTGGGCATCAGTTACAGCAGCTTCACAAGAAAAAAATGAAAAAAAAAAAATTAAAATAAAATGTATTTCCTTAGTAACCATTTGGTAGCTATAATCTACCCTAATTAACTTCTTCATGCCCTTAGATGTTTTTCAAATCTTTTATTTATTTATTTTTTGCTTTAGCAATGACATTTAAACATTGTTTTTTTTTTTTTTATTTTTATTCATTTTGCTGTCAGCATCACCCAGATTAATCATCAAATCAAAGTTTGTCAAAGGGTAAAAAAAAAAAGTAAACTAACGACAAACACATCCCCCAAGTCCCTGCTGTACTTACCTCCAGGGCTGCTAAGCTGTTTGTGCCCCCACAGCCAGTCCAGCGGACTTGAAATTTCTGCTCTATGCAGCACTTCCTGGACTGACCAGATCAATTCTGATTGGCAAACACAGTCACTCTGACGGCGCTGACCAATCAGAACCCATTTGGTCTGTGCCAAGCCGTCAAAGCCAGCAACTGTAAAGAGGATGGAAGATTGGTCCTCCTTGGGACAGCAGATCCTCCGAGAAGAATCTTACTAGGAACGTCGGCAACCAGGCGTACCAAGCCTGGCGAGGCCAGCTTGGGGCCAACCAAGATGACCGGAATCCATTCTGCCTCAATCCTGCATAGAAGTTTTGGCAGAAGCTTGAGAGGAGGGAAGGCGATGGAGGCAAGAAAATGCCCCTGATGCAAGGAAGCCACCACTGTGCATATGGACTCCATCCTGAACTTCTGCACCCACACAAAGCAGTTCAGCACCTTGAGGTCCAGGATTGGACGCACCTTGCCTTCCCTTCCAGGGGACTGTAAACGGGTTTAAGTAAAAACCCCAGAAAACGTTCCGAAGTCTGAACCAGGACAATCACCCTTTGAAGTAAAAGGTCTTGCACTGCCCCAAAACGAGCCTGTAAGCGGACTGGGGGCAGTCGCACGTTGGAAGGAAAAGGCCAGGGACTCTTCAACCGGAATCATGGTTGGCTTGTTTAACCACTTTACCACCGGAGGATTTTGCTGTCTTCCGTCCAGGCCACTTTTTGCGATTCGGCGCTGTGCGACTTCAACTGACAATTGCGCGGTCGTGCGACGCCGTACCCAAACGAAATTTACGTCCTTTTTTTCCCACAAACAGAGCTTTCTTTTGGTGGTATTTGATCACCTGTGCGATTTTTACTTTTTGCGCTATAAACAAAAAAACAGCGTTTATTTTGAAAAAATAACAATATTTTTAACATTTTTTTATATGAAATTCCCCCCAAAAAAGATGTAAAAACCAATTTTTTTAAAAATTTTTGGCCAATTTGTTTTATGCTACATATGTTTGGTAAAAAAAATCGCAATAAGCGTATTTTGATTGGTTTGCGCAAAAGTTATTGCGTTTACTAACAAAGGGAAAGATTTCTGTCATTTTTGGTGTTTTTTTTTAACGCGTAATGGCGGCGATCTGCGATTTTTTTTGCGGGACTGCGACATTGCGGCGGACAGACCGGACCCCTGACTGACATTTTTGACACTTTTGGGGGTACCAGTGACATTACTGCAGTAATCAGTGCTATATATATGCACTGTTACTGTAAAAATGACACTGGCAGGGAAGGGGTTAATTTTATTGGAGAGGGAGGGGTTAATGTATGCCTGGTGCTTACTGACGTGTAGGGGGGGGAGGTGACTGAGTGAGTCATGGACAGATCGGATGTCCAGCTATGCTGAACAGTCCGATCTGTCACTCCCTGTCACTATGGAGATCCGCCCGCTGTGTTTACACACAGCGGGCGGATCTCCAGACTCGATCCCCGACGATCGGGTAAGAGCAGCGGCGATCGCCGCTGCTACTCCCCTGGCCCGACTCCCGCTGTGAATGAAAACAGCGGGAGCGAGCCTCCGGCGGCGCGCAAGCGCCGCCCAGAAGGGGGAGTGTCCAGTCACGTTAATACTACGTGGCTGGACGATAACGAACCACTCTGCCGCAGTAGTATTACTGTGAGCGGTTGCAGAGTGGTTAAATCTGGAAACCGGAGGGTCCACCACTGGTGGAACAGTCCACTTCTTAAGAATGGACTCCTCATAGGGGTATAGCCTAGCAACTCGCTCAGGGACCCCAAGGGGACACTTTGGTAGTCCCCACTCTTTAGTGATAATTCTGTCAAAATAGGAGGAGAAAGGGAACACCTTTGCCACTCTGGATGGCTTGTGAGGGCCAAAGGGAACCTGCGTCTCAAGCACAGATACAATCAGTGCGTCCACCAGCGCCTTTTCGTGTGCGGTTGCAAAAGTGGAGTAATGCTCTTCACTATCTGAGGATTCAGGGCGCGTGGTCACAGATCCAGCAGGGTGACCCATATCCGCAGCAACCAAATCAGATCCAGGATCTGATGAGACACATGAGGCAGGGGAAGGCAGGGGGCGCTTTATGCCAGCCCGTCGCCCAAAAGCCACCTCCACTTAGGACACAAAGGACTCCAGAACAGCTGTCAGTGCATCAATGGATGAATGGGGCCCGGAGGGCCCTGTGGCCCCAGAGAGGGGATCAGGTAGGGAGATGTGCTCCAAAGACTCCATGAGTCACCAGGGGGACCCCACAAAAAGTGTAAAACACTGCTAAGAGAAAAACCCCACCGCCCTAGCAGCACCACCTGGTTGCCAGTCACAGAGCACCAATCGATCCTTAGCAGAGAGGGAGAGGGCCCCAGCAGACTCACCATCCCGCAGTAACCAGACACCGCAGACACCAGGAGAATCTGCACTGCACAAGCGGTGATCAGGAAACAAAAGGATCCAGGAGTCTGCACCAGGGGATGAAGCGGGCTCCCACCGCCGAAAATCCTGCCAAGAAGGCTCCATAGACATTGGCTGCAGCTGTTTTCTATGGCAGACCACCGCAAAATGGCCTCCAGACTACACAAACATGGCCACCGTGTATTGCAGCACAAGGCTACAACAAAATGGCAGCACCACATGTCCGGCTTAAGGTGTTACTAAACCCACAATAAAATCAGTCTGTAGATGCAGTAAAGCATGCTTTTTATACTCACTGTGGAACCTAAGGGGGTTTAATCCTCTGCATTCTGTGAAAACTGTTTGATCCTTTCCTCTCTGATCATCCCCTTCTTCCACTGTCCCCAAACCATCTGCTGATAAGTCTGAGCGTTTGGAGTCACTCTGCACATGCTTAGTTTGGTGTGTATTGCTAGAAAACTTTTTTTTCTTGGGAGGGTTCATGTGAGAAGCACGGGGCCAATCAGCACTGTTCAGGCAGAGGGTCAGGGGGTCCTGCAACCACATAGGACTGTCAGAGCAGAACAAAAAAACTCCTCTTACAAGCTTTAACTAGACACTGATAGAGGTCACAAGACTGCTATATACTGTTGATGAGAAAAGGTGTTTAGCAGCTTATATTTACTAAAACTATTGCATTTCCATGTTCTGTGGAAGACCAGATGGTGAATGCAGGGCCCTGGGTATAGTAACACTTAAGGCAGAGGTGTCCAACCTGAGGCCCTCTAGATGTTGCAGGACTACAACTCCCATACTACTCTGTCAGCTAAGAGGCTGACAAGGGAGTATGGGAGATGTAGTCCTCCAACATCTGGAGGGCCGCAGGTTGGACAACCCTGCTTTAAGGGTTATACAGGTATGAGAGTTGAAGTGGTTTAAACCAATGTATATCACACATATAAATCACAATCCATCCCGAGAAAAGACCACAAAACAACAAAAACGTACTAGTAAATGCTTTATTGACATAGCTCTGCATCCAACAGTAACATAGGGTGAGAGCAAGAGAAAGCCCTGGGTCCTGCCCTCTTACGGGAGGGGGGAGGCCAGTATACAGAGCTGCAAGCCCAGCAGCCTTCCTTCTTGCATGCAGGACCCAAATCCCATTTCTGACAAACCTCAGCCTCTCCTCTATGCTGCAGCGGGACAGAAAGAGGTAGGCCCCCTAGTGGACACAACAGGAACTTGCAGATGGCAGGACAGTTTGAATGCTTTGGTTATATGTGTCACAGTGATAAATTGAAAACAGCACGGCAACAACTAATAATGCAGACAACAAACAGACTTTATGCGGACAGAAGTGGAACTCTTGCAAGCTTGCCTTTTTTTTCTTACCTCTAGCAGATCAAACCAATCTACTTATATGCAAACCCACTGACCCAGTCATCTGAATTATAACTAAATAGCAGCAGACTGTTCCTTGAAGCGAGAAGATGGCTTTCAAACTCTCTAAACAAGCTCTAAAAGGGCACCTGTCAACACAACTGAACCAACCATTTTGTGGAGTAGGAGTATCCTCTGTTATTGACGATGGGTGACCCGTGGGACTTTGGTTAATGAAAAACTCCCAGCGTGTTTGGGGTTCCTCATCATCTTTGGTGATTGACCACACAACATCAAGATCAACCAACCCAGACCAACCAACATTTATGATAGTAGGGACTAAACTACAAGTAGAATTTTAATCTGAGAGATTTATCCTCTTGATGACAATCATCTCATTGGGCTAGAGATACACAGATTTAACCCCTTGGCATCGGCCACACACAAATATGCGGCTTCTCGGTGGGTGAGCCTTGGCGCAAAGCGGCCGCATATTTGCATCCACAGGTGTTAATACAGTATACCGAGATTGCTCGCCTGGTGAGTTCTCGCCACAGCTGAAAGTTCCCAATTGCTAAACCTTGCCCCCCAGCCTTTTAAGGGGTTTAGGATGCCGGGACGCTGGCTCCAAGGTGTTAAAATTCCAGCCTTATACTAACTGTGCTTAAAAATAACCCCTCCTGCTACCTAACCTTTGTAAAAATATCTTTATACTTACCTATTTTTTAGTCCTCCTGGTAACGCGATCCCGCAGCTCTGGCTCCCCTGCGTCAGGGAGCGGTGGCTGCAGGGGAGAGGAGGGAGTGCCAAAAATGGTTGATGCAAAGAAGCCAATAAGTGATGTCACAGCTCCCAGAATTTCCAGCAGTTGTCAAGCACTACTCTCCCCTGCAGCCGCTGCTCATTTACACAAGGGATCACATGACCGGAGCAGACTATAAATAGGTATATACATCTTCTTTACGGGGTGGGCAGGATAGGTAGCAGGAGAGGGGAGGGAACATGTATGTATACAGAGGCATAACTAGAACCTTCAAGAAACCATGAAGGGCCCCTTGGCCAGGGCCCTTTCCTTCAAGCCTGGGGCTCTTCCCACTGATCCTGGGGCCCTTTACTCACGTTGCGTGGCCCTTTTACAAGTTCTGCAGTGGGCCCCCTTCCTGCCATCTTGGGGCCTCCCCACGGTGGTGGAATGCCAGGGCCCGGTTGCAAGTGTGACCTTTGCAATCCTGAAAGTTTACCCACTGGTGTCAGTTTCTATTTTTTGGTATTTTAATTGTATTATTTTTTATAATTTTATTTTCTACAACTATGACTGTTCATTCAGAAAAGGAAGGAGCTGGTAAAGCATACAGAGGAACCAATCTCCTCCTTTTCCCTCCTGCAGCTAAAGGAGGAAAAAGGGGGACAGTGATTTCTCTACAATGCTGCCACCGCCGCCCCTCCTATCCAGGTGTACAGGGGAGCCCGCACAGGCCCCCTGGAGCATGAGGGCCCGGTAGCAACTGCAACACCTGTAGTTACGCCCCTGTATGTATAGTTAGTGTTAGGCTGGAATTCAACTTTAATCATGCTACTAAATCACTAGGACGAGCAACTGATCACTAAACAAATGGTTCCTTATGGTGTATACTATACATTTAGCAGATAAAAATTGCATAAAAGAGCAATGCTCCAACCATTGATATTGATTTAATAAAAGCAAATAGGCAAAGGGCTCTTTTCCTTAGCCTAGTGAATGAGATGAAGCTCTGCTGACTTCCGTCATTCGATCACGTGGAAGCAAAAATATATACTTTTTTTTTTATTTTCCTTGCACATGATGGGTATTCTTTTCAAAGTGAATTTTCAACAAAATGACTAAACTAGGGGAACTATGCAATGCAAACAGCCCATTCGCCTTTAGTAAATCAAACTCTCATATGCGACTGATCACTACAAGAGGATGCTGCATATTACTTGTGTAGCTTACTCCATAGCAAGCAATTGCTACTACTAGCGATACATTGCTAGTGATTCATTAGCAGGAATGAGCTACTAAACATACCCCTGATGAGGCCTCTGCAAGAAAGTGGTTAAATCTCCCAGTAAGCGAGATTAAAATTGCCCATGTAGATCCAAGCAAATTGAGCATATGCAAAAAACCATAAGAAACAGCAACAATGATGTGCCGAGGATGGAAATCCAAGGCAAACAATCAGATTTTGAGCAACTGTTGAATTGGCTGCTCTGCACTATGCATGGCTGAATGGACTAGGCCCATGTGCAACTCAAGGTACCCTAAAAAAGGTAAAAGTTTTACTTTTACTCCACAAAACGGCTCTCCTATATTTTAGATGATAGGTGCCAACGTAAAAAAAATCAAATAAAAAAGTGAACATGAAGCGACGGAAATGGCACACGCATCTCACAAGGGTAAAGTAAACATGAGCCACAGACAAGGTTGGTGTGATACATTTCTTTATACGTCTTATATATTGTATTCAAATCGCTTCTCTTTGCATTGTTCTGCTCAGGGTCGCAGAGCAGTTCAAGTATTGGAGAGAGGGGTGAGAAGCCTTGCGCATTTTTTTTTTTCTGTAAGCGGGTGCGCTTATTTCGCATTCTAAAGTTTCCTGCGAGGACACATTCTCGAAGCGCTCGGGAGCGAAGTGCAGAAAGTCGCATAAACTCTAAACCCAACCAACAAAAAGAGGCCGTTACAGACACGGACACGGATTAGAAGACGGAGGAATCAGGAGCAGTTAACTGGAGTGACTAAACCAGAAATGTGCCCCTTTGCGACTCTCCTGCGTCTACAGACAGGGGTTGATTTACCAAAACTGGAGTGTGCAAAATCTGCTGCATCTGTGCATAGAAACCAATCAACTTCCAGGCTTTTAGGTCATTGAACAAGCAGACATTAGAAGCCGATTGCTACCATGCGGAGCTGCACCAGATTTTGCACTCTCATTTTAGTAAATCAACTTCACAGTGCTGACTGCAGAGCCACAGAGCTGGCAATCTCTGGTACAGATATTTATATATATATATTTTTATTATCTATAGTGTTCTACACCTCTAACCTAAATCTATTGTGAAATTAGAGGCATCTCTGGGGGAAAAAAAAAGTGCAACAACCTCGAAGGCTGCATAATATTTCTAGGGCTGCCATGTCGTGAAAAAAAGGTCCAGCTTCACCGTTACTGAGCTAGCATACAGCCCTGGCATCAGAGAATAGCCGCTTCCGCCATCTACAGATATTCAGTTTGGCAAAGGACTACCTTTAAAGTGGGAGCAGGGCCATCTTTATTATTGATTGGATCCTGGGCAAACATTTTCTTGGGCCCTCCCGAATCCACTTATCAACTATTTGAGGGCAGTGCAGGCTCAAGGGGAAGCTGCCTTGGGCCCCACAACAATGACTGGGCCCAGGGCAGCTGCCCCTTTTGCCCTGTGGTAAAGACGGCACTGAGTGGGAGAAATACAGAAGAGGCCATTACCGACCTCCTTCTAAAAATGCATGGCTGATATTTTGACCCATTGGTTTCAGTATTACCTAAGCAACAGAACGAGAGCAAGCACACAGATCGGAGATGTCCTTCACTGCGTACTTGCTTTGGGCAAGTGACTTAAGCTACTGAAGCATTTAATAATGGCATCCTCCATGCTTTCTCGTGACAGGTCTCCTTTAACGAGGAAGCTAGATTACAGCAACACACCCAGAATAAATGAAAGAGTTCCCTCTAGAGGCTATGAATATATTTACATGTTCTGATTCAGGCAGGGTCCCCAGTGCCTAACACACAACCATCTCCGGGGACAGCACTCTATTTCTTTGCCGCAAATGAAACGTAAAAAAACACCACACTGAGTTCATTCCTTCATTTCCCAATATCGCAATCAAGAACCACCATCACCAGCAGGAAATCCCTCCCCCTCTTCCCAAGGGCTAAAGAGGCAGAACAATGGCAGCGCATTGGGTGCGTCTCGGCCTATAGCATCCAGTTTCGAAAGGGGGGAAGTCTTAAAGGGAATGTTCAAATTTTCACGGGACATATCAGACTTAGAGGAAGGGAGGAAATTAGTGTTTTGTTTTTGATATTTTTTTTTTTTGGCAGCCCAGCTGAGCTGTGAGATGATGAAGTTGTTACAAGACATGAAAAAAGGAAAACAAAAAAATTAAAAGGAAGAGGGGGGGATCAGAAGGGAGGCCTAGAAGGGGGCCGAATCCTGTGACTTGTCCGGTGAGTGTAATCTCTGGCTTCCATTCTCTTCAGTGCTGTCGGTTGACAACCTGGGCTGCAAAGAACAAACAAAAAAAACAAACAAACTATCATTTCTCCAAACTTTACTGGGAGGGGGAATTTGCAAGGTTCTCATATACAAGTCACACAACCCAACCGCTATAACCACTGTGGTACTGGAAGGGGTGAGACTTCCTTAACCACCTGCTGACAGCCCTATAGGAGTTTTACTGCTAAAAAGCGGCAGCTCTGTGCAGGATCATGTGTATATACGTGATTCTACTTTTCCACACAGCAGAAGCTGATCTGCGGGTGCCGGGCACTCGATGTCCTCCGGCACCCGCAGATTGTCTGTAAACAACACAGAACAGGGATCTGCCTATGTAAAAAAGGCAGATTGCCATTCTGACGGGGGGGGGGGGGGGGGACCAATTTTGTGTTCCAGCAAAGCAGGGACTAAAAGCCCCTCTCTTCACCTAGTAAAAGCAGCACATACAGTACACAAACACTGGCTAGGCACACAATTTACCCTTTGATCGCCCTAGGATGTTATCCCCCTTGCCAGCCAGTGTCATTAGTACAGTGACAGTGCATATTTGTAGCAATGATCACAGTATGGCTTTAGAACCACTTTAAAGAAAACCTGTGTTTTGCCCATGCAGCAAAAGGTTCACTGTTAAAGGCAACTCTGCCACTTCCAGGAGTGCCAGATGCCCAGTCACTTGCTGTTGCCCTATGGTTCCACCCACCAGCCCCCATGTCATTGCACTGGCATAGGAGCCAGTGGATGGAACCATAGGGCAACAGCAAGTGACTGGGCATCTGGCACTCCTGGAAGTGGCAAAGTTGCCTTAACCCCAATGTAGTGGGGGACCATGCATTTGACAATTTTGGCAGTGTTGGATGCTAAAGATTTTTCAGCTAGCAATTTGCAAAAATCAGTTGCACAGGATAGATACTAACCCCATTTTTAACTTTTTTTTGGACAGGGTGAACCCTCCTCGCTCAACAGCACAAACTTGCTTTTTCTTTGCTCTCTCATCTCTCCAATCTCCCATGCATAACAAAGAACATATCTGGTACCTCCCGGCATGGTGGAGCAATGTGACCTACTATAATTACCCTTCATCTCAGCCTTTGAACGCAGCAGATCTTTGTCTTACCTTTACACCCACTACGCGCTCTTCGAAGGATTTGAAGGTGGCGGAGTTCCTAAGGATAAAACAAAATTTTGTATAAGGATCTGACTTGGTTAGCCAATTATTGCAAGGGTGATGACGCACACGCACGCACGCATGCACACAATGATGCACAATTACAGAAAAGGCATAAAAATACTTTCAGCTAAAACCTAACTAGTCTTTAAATGCTCCTTCCCCCCTCCTTACACCTATGCTGACTGACCTGTGTAAAAAAGATTTATATTCTCCCCTTTTTTCAGCCTGCTCGGGTGACGCGATTCCCTGTGTCAGTTAGCAGACGCTGCAAGGGAATAGAGCGAGTGCTTGACAATGGCTGGAAATGCCTGGGAGCATTGATGTACCCCATAGGCTCATATGGCTCACCAATTGTCGATGCTCCCTCCTTTCCCTGGCAGCCACTGGTGGCTGACACAAAGGAGCTAGGTCAGGTGACCGGACTGGAGCATAATGAAAAAAAAAAATTATATATATATAAAAAAATTTGAGCACAGGTCAGTCCGCATAGGTGTTAAGAGGGGGAGGGAACACTTTTAAGACTAGTTAGGCTTTAGTTAGAATTCTACTTTAAGTGCCGGTTCACATTATTGCGGATGCGCTGATCGAATGTAATTCAGAGCGCACTGCTCCTTCATTACATGCGATCTCATGTGCGGATGCGAGTTCAGCCATACACTTTGTATGGCTGAATTCGCACTGTATCCGCAGCAAACTCGCACATGAGGCTTTTTTCGAGCCGCCTCAGAATCGGATCGCACAGTGGTTCACACTTGTGCGATCCGATTCTGTGTGAGCTTGCAGATCGCACTGCGATATGCGATCGCAACTTGAGGTGTCGTTAACTTTTAATTAACACCCCCTGCGTGAACTGCCAGATGTGCGGATGCGATGCGGGAACACGCTGCATATTCGCAACGTTCCAGCATCGCACAAGTGTGAACCGCCACTAATTTAGGATACTTAAAGGGATATTTAGGAAGGCAGCACAAGGTTGAACAACTCAGAGCAGCAATATTTGTTCACTGACCAAATAAACAATAAGTTGCTTTGGGTTCCTGCTTATTGCAGATCTGAGTCATTCTATGGTGCGTGTACATGGGCATTTAAGGTCAGTATTTGCTTTGCTCTTGTTCCTCTATACAAGGCAATATGAATGCATGACAAGTCCATGGTAAGTGCACCACAGTTAGTCCCATAAACACTTATGTGCTTTCACAAAGTACGCCTGTCTGCTGTCTGTGAGCAGAAGAGATTGCAGATGATACATATACCAAATACATAACAAAATAGTAGGATGTTTTCTAATCAAACCTAAAAAATGGCCGACGCTCTTGTAGAAAGTGGGTGCCGTGTGAAACCACAATTATTCAACAAATTCAAAAAGCAGATGGAACTTTGCGAGCAAGTGGGAAACAATTGTGTGTGACTTTCCCAATAAGACTGGGTGACGTCATGGGACTTTCTAATAGAAGAGGATGAGGTTGCATTGCCAGATAGCTTTTGACCAACTACATGACTTCCTCTTTGGCTAGGGACAATTTTTTAAATGGTTTATTTAGGAAGTGGCCAACTTCCTTCAAAGTTCCCCTACAGGTTAAAAACTATCATTCTAGTGCCCGTCTGAATAGGAGAGGTGTCTGTGGGGCAACAAAGACAACAACTTTAGAGTTGGCTTGAATGTAACTGGAGCTTCTGGGCAACTTATGCCTCGTACACACGCAACGATTATCGGCCGACCGATCGGCCGTCTTTTGTCCAGAGTGTTGTTGTGTTGGTTGGAATGTGCCTAGACTGCACACAAATTTTCTCGGCCAACAAAAACCAACTTCAGAAGTGATGTCATGTTCTGGTTTACTTTCCGTGTGTTTTTTCTTCTCTGAGCATGCCCAGTCTTGCTCATCAGATTTTTGTCTGCCGAAATCTGTACTGACTGACGGAAAATCGGCCGTTCTGTTGACGGCCAACAAAAATTCTATAGCCTGCACATCAGATTTTGTTTGCCCGAAAAGTCGGAGTCGGTTGTCGAAAGCATCATACTAACAAGCCGAAAATCGGCCGATCGGACGTTGGCCGAAAATTCACGGCCAACTATCAATGCGTGTGTACGAGGCTTAAGACAGTCCTTATTTCCGACATGTTGATAAATGATGTCTGTTGTGCTCAATGTTTCCTTAACCACTTCTGGACCTGAAGGTTTTACATACTTAATGACCAGGCCATTTTTTGCGATACGGAACTGCGTTACTTTAACTGATAATTGCACGGTCGTGCGATGTTGTACCCAAAAAAATGTATGTCTTTTTTTTACCACAAATAGAGCTTTATTTTGGTGGTATTTGATCACCTCCGCTGTTTTTATTTTTTCTGCTATAAACAAAAAAGCGTGACAATTTTGAAAAAAGAAAAAAAGTTTATTTTCCGGTTTAAAACACAGCCAATACATTTTTTTTTTAAAAATCAAATTTTTTCAATAATTTAGACCAATATGTATTCTGCTACATATTTTTGGTTAAAAAAATCCCAATAAGTGTATATTGGTTTGCGCAAAAGTTATAGAGTCTGCAAACGATGCAATATTTTTATGGAATTTTTTATTTTTTTATACAAGTAATGGCAGCGATCAGAAATTTTTAGTGGGACTGCGACATTGTGGCGAGCAAATCAGACACCGGACTGACACTTAACATTTTTTGGGGACCAGTGAAATTACAGTGATCAGTGCAAAAAAAAAAAAAATGCACTGTCATTACATTTTTTTTAACCCCAGGGAAGGGGTTAACTTCAGGGGTGATCACAGGGTTAAGCGTGTCCCTAGGGGGTGCTTACTAACTGTGGGGGGGATTACACTGACTGGGGGAAGAAAGAGATCCTGGTTCTTGCTTAGCAGAAACACAATATCTCAATCTTGTCACCTTGCAGAACGACGATCTCCCTTGTTTACATAGGCAGATCGCCAATCTACCTCTCATGGGGATGATCATGGTTGGCCGGTGGACATCGGGTCCGCCGCACCTGTTGATTGATATCCCCACTACCCAATCATGGTGCAATCGCGCCTCCGGTGGCGTGATGTCGCCATCTAGTGTCTATTGAGCGAAACAACACACAGGTATGTAATTTCGTGCAATAGCGCCACTTTGCCGCAGTATATACATGGCGGCCGGTCGGCAAGTGGTTAAAGAGGATCTAGAAAATCGGATTTTTGTCTTACCGTAAAATCCTTTTCTCTGATGTTCATTAACGGACACCGCTCCAGAATCTTCTTGAGCGTTGGGTTATGCTGCCCCCCTACAGGAGTAGGATACTAGGCAGGAAAAAGATTTACCACGTCTTTGGAGCAGTCCCAGGGGGTATACTCCCTCTTCCTGCTATAGGCATTCAGCTTTGTTGCAAGCAGTGTCAGAAGAAAAATAACCCAACTCAATAGAGGGGTGGGTGCTGTGTCTGTCAAACATCAGAGAAAAAGGTTTTTACAGCAAGACAAAAATCCAATTTTCTCTTTCGTTCATTGACGGGCACAGCTCCAGAATCTTCTTGACCATTGGGATGTCCCAAAGCAGTGTCAAACATGAGGGGTGGGAAAAACAGAGCAGAGAAAAATTCCCAAAAGGCTAAACCTAGCCAACCAGGTAACATGGAGCTCACCTGGAAACAATACACCCTCAAAGAGGATCAAATCCTCTCAAACAGGGGACTACAAAATTTGAGGCTAAAAGCAGCATCCGCAGATGTCAACTCCTCTACTTTGTAGAATTTTGTGAAAGTGCGCACAGACGACCATCTGGCCGCCTTGCAAAATTGCATCACTGACGCCTAATGGCAGAAGGCTCAGGAGGCACTAAGCGCCCGCATAGAATGAGCCTCAACAGGGAAAGGAGGAACCTGACCCTTGATCAAATAGGCCTGCACTACCGTCTGTCTGATCCATCTGGAAACGGTCGCGGCAGATGCGGCCAAGCCTTTGCGAGGTTCATTCATAAGGACAAAAATTTAGTCTGATTTCCTAAAGGACTCGGTTGCCACCAGGTACATCCTGATCTCCCGAACCACATCCAGAGAATGCACGGCAATCTCCTTAGGATGCTTAGGCTTACGTCACAGGGAAGGCAACACAATGTTTTCATTCAGATGAAAACCAGAAACAACCTTAGGAAGGAACGACTGACAAGGGCGAAGCACCACTTTATCTCTGTGAACCACCATTTTAAGGTGAAGGACAAGACAAAGCTGCCAGCTCAGACACACTGCGTGCGGAAGTAATTGCCACCAAGAAGGCAACCTTCTGGGACAATGTAAGCAGAGGAATCTCGCAAATATTTTCGAAAGGTGGTTTCTGAAGAACCGACAGTACCAAATTGAGACCCAACGGAGGCATTGGAAACCGCACAGGTGGAGCCAAGTGGCGAACCCCCTGAACAAAGGTGTGAACCAAGAAATGCGTAGCCAAAGGACGTTGAAAGAAAATCGCCAAGGCCGAAACCTGGCCCTTGATGGTATCCAAGGCCAGGCGCTGTTCCACACTTTGGAGGAACGCCAAAATTCAAGCCACCGAAAAGGAACGGGGAGAAACCCCCAGTGACTAACACCACACAATATACGATTTCCAGAAGCAGTGGTAATTCTTTCTAGAGGTAGATTTCCCTAGTTTTCAACAGCGTGGGAACCCCCGAGTCAGACAATTCCCTATCCTTCAGCACCTGGCTTTCAACAGCAAAGCCGTTAAAGCTAGCAACTGTAAAGCAGCATGGAAGATCGGCCCTTGGGCCAACAGGCTTTTCCTGAGAGGGAGTCGCCAAGGGACATCGGCAACCAGTCGTACCAGATCCGCATACCAAGACCGGCGAGGCCAGTCTGGGGCCACGAGGGTGACCAGAATTCCTTCTGCCTCGATCGTACGCAGAAGTCTTGGCAGAAGTTTGAGAGGGGGAAAGGCGTATATCAGACGGTACTTGCCCCAAGGAGTCACCAGTGCGTCCGGGGTGTCGGCGAGAGGATCCCAACACCTTGCCACAAATCTGAGACGAGAGGCCAGCAGATACACCTCGGGAGTTCCCCACCGGAGACACAGCTGATGAAACACCTCAGGATGAAGGGACTATTCTCCTTGGTCCAAGGCCTGTCGACTGAGGTAACCCGCCTGCCAATTTTCCACCCCTGGAATATGCACAGCAGAAAGAGCTGGAAATGAATGTTCCGCCCACCTTAAAAGGCCGGCTACTTCCTGAGCCACTAGGACACTTTGTGCCCCCTTGGTGATTGACATATCCCACGGCTGTGGCATTGTCCACTGAATCCGTACCGTCCAATGGGCCAGACAAAGTCTGATCGCCCAAAGTTCCAGTACATTGATTGGTAGCCTGGACTCCTCCAGTGTCCAAACCCCCTGAGCACAGTCCATGCCCAAAACGCCTCCCCATCCGGATCAGGCTGGCATCCGTGGCAATCACCATCCAGTACAGGGGAAGAAAGGATTTTCCCTGTCGAAGAGCGGGAGAGTGAAGCCACCAAACACCCTGGCTGAGGCCGAGTCCAGAGTCAGACCCAGATAGTCCAACTTGGTGGAGGGAACCAGAGCAGACTTCTGAAAATTCAAAGTCCACCCGAACTCCTTCAGAGTCCGAACAGTGATGTCTAGGTTGTCCAATAGAGCAGCTGGAGACTCTGCTCGTAGAAGATCTTCCAGGTACCCCAGCACCGCAATCCTCCGCTGTTGCAACCATGCTAACACCAGGGCCAACACTTTGGTGAACACCCGAGGAGCTGAGGCGAGACCAAAGTGTAATGCCACGAATGGATAATGCTCCTTGCCCACGGCAAAGCGGAGAAAGCGCTGATGTGCGACATATATCGGGATATGGAGGTAAGCGTCCTTGATATCGATAGAGGCCAGAAGATCCCCTTGATGAATGGATGCCACTACAGAACAGATGGACTCCATCTGGAACTTCTGTACCCGCAAAGAGGTTCAGGGATTTGAGATCCAGGATTGGACGAACTTTGCCTTCCTTCTAGGGAACTGTAAACCGATTTGAATAAAAACCCTGAAAACATTCCGAGTTTGGAAACGGTAAAATCACTCCTTGTAGTAGCAAATCTTGTACCACCCAAAGAGACCATGCAAGCGGTATGGGGACAAACACAGGTTGGAAGGAAAAAACCTCTGGAGGATAAGACCAAAATTCGATCCTGTAGCCGGACCGAACCAGCTCGTGGACCCACCTGTCTTGAATCAAAGAGGTTCGGAAAAAAACTAAGACGTCCCCCGACCCCAGATATGGGTGAGGGTGCCCTTCAGGCAGGAGAAGACTTGTCTTCAGGTCTGGAAAGACCTGCTGTCGGCTTACCAAGCCAGGGCCTCTTAGAACCTCCGGAGACATTCAGAACGGGTTTGGAACCTTTTTCTCGAGACCCCGATTGACGAAAAAAATGCTTATGAGCCGAGAAAAATGGACCATGTCTGCGACGAGACTACTTGCCCCTGGAAGCCTGTGGGAGGAGAGTACTCTTCCCTCCTGTGACTCCCTTAATGATTTCATCCAGGAAAGACCCAAAAGGGGAGATCCGCTAAGGCCTTCTTGGAAGCTTGGTCTGCAGACCAGCCTTTCAGCCATATCATGCGCCCAAGGACTGGAAACTGGGGAATCCACCACAGGTGGTACCGTCCACTTTAACAGGAGCTCTTCAAAAGGGTACCTTCTCGCAAAATGCTTAGGAACCACCCCATTGCGTTTAGAATAACCCCACTTATTTGTGAAAATTTTGTCAAAATAGGTGGGAAAAGGAAAAACTTTTGCCGCTTTAGAGGATTTTCGGGTACCGAAGGTGGCCAGTGGCTCTGACGCAGCCACATCGTCCATTTTTAAAGTTTCCCAAAACAATAAAATCAGTGCCTCCACAGTGCTTTTTCATGTGCGGCTGTAGTGGAAGAGGAATCATCCTCACTATCAGAGCACTCGGGGTGCCTGGACGCAGACCCAGCAGGCTTACTCGCGTCTGCGGCGGCCCGATCAGACAGACTCTGAGGAGACAGAGGAGGCAGGTGAGGCCGGTGGACGCTTTTTTGCTGGTCCTTTTTTGCACGGCCAAATCAACCTTGGACACCAATGACTTCAGAGCCGCCGTCATCACAGACAGGGTGGACTGGGACCAAGAAGGGCCTCCCGCCTCTGAGATGGGATCAGGGGGTGAAATTTGCTCCAGGGACTCCATGTTAACCAGGGAACCACACAGGCAATTAGAAAAAAACACTACTAAGTGACCCCCCTCGCTAGCGGCACTACAAGTCCCAGCACAGCTTAATGGCTGCTAAAGCAGAGATCGGGAGAACCGCCTAGGGCACACGCAATAACTCACCACCCCTGGTCAGCAAAGAGCAGAGCACTGGAAAATGTACACCATGCGGCGACCAGGGAGGAAGAGTCCAGGAGTCAGCACTAGAGGTCCACTTCCACAATCACCGCACACAAGGCTCCAAAAACCTGGCCACCGTTCTATTCAATGGGAAACCACAGGAAAATGGCCGCCGGACTACACAAACATAGCCGCCAACACGGCTCCCGGGACCACCAGGGGACAACTGTACGGTAAAGGGGGGCCTTGGCAGGAGCCCCCACCAGGACACCCCCAAAAGATTGCGCTTTCGATTGCTGGTTGCGCCCCCCCCTCATCGCCCGCTCTACACCCTCAAAATGCATCTGGACAGGTATGGGCCACCGGGGGGGGGGGGGGGGGAACAGGAGGGGGGAGCTAGGTGTGGGTAGATGGGGGGTGATCCACAAGGGACCTCAATATATGGGGGACGGACGGACGCTGTGTGGGAAGGAGGGGAACCCAGAGGTCCAACAGTCCCAGGTAGGGGCCCACGTCCACTCCGAAAGGCTACCAGGGAAGGGGGGACACTACTTACTATACCATGGAATCGAGTGGGTACCGCTCCAGGCAGACCACCTCTCCATCAGAATGGAGCTGCGGGCCAGGAGGAACGCTGCAACTCAGGACTGGACCAGTCCTCACGAAACGTTTAAATCACAGGCCTGCCCCCATCCAGTGGGGCTATGTCGCGGCCGACCTAGCGTGGAGCCGAGGTCTGCACACACTCGCTGGCCGGACTGGGGAGACCATAGGGATCTAGAATATCCAGTCCAGCAGGTGATTGTAGTTCTCACACGAACAGAAACTAACAAAAGAGGAAAAAAAAAAAGAAGTTTAAAAAAGAGAAAATGCCAAGACTAGAGATCCCAGCAGGGAACTAGGTCCTTACTCGTGACTAGGCAAAAAAAAAAAAACTGAATGCCAATAGCAGGAAGTGGGAGTATACCCCCAGGGACTGCCCCATAGGCGTGGTAAAGCTTTTTCCTGCCTAGTGTCCTACTCCTGTAGGGGACAGAATAAGCCAATGGTCAATAAGATTCTGGAACTGTGTCCGTCAATGAACAAAAGAGAAAAGAATTAAAAGTGAGGACAGTATTTGTAGCTGCTGACTTTTAATAAAAGGACATGTACCTGTTCTGGGATACTGCATTGTCCTCACCCAGGCCAGTTCTTCACTGGTCTTCGTGTCCTTGACGTCAGCATGTTTACTGTGAGAAGCTGGCTGTGATTCCTTGTGGTTTCACAGCTGGCTTCCCACTGTGTATGTGCGAGTCGGGCTGCAGTTTGTGAGTGGTCCCGCAGCCTTCTGGAACCTGTGACATATCCCAGAAGGCTGTGGGCAAAGAGAGAGGGGTAGGCGATCTGAGCAGAAGTGGGAGAGGGTATCAAAACTAGGTACCCGCTACCCCAAAAAAAAAAAAGACGACATGCCAAATGTGGTAGGGGGGGGGGGGCTTATAAAGAGGAACTTCCCTTTTAGCATGAAGTTCCTGTTTTAAGAATCGCGTAGATGGGATTGCTTCATATTTTGCACTAAAGCCTGCGACCACCGAAAACCACAATATGCAGCAGGGGCTGCTTTGAACCTCCTTTGCTTATAATGCCAACAGGTCTCAAGGAGGACGTCAACAGAAGTGCAAAAGCAGGACCAACGCAGCCTCAGAATAATAATGCAATCAGGGTGCTTATAAAAGCAAAGTCAAAATCAGAAAAGCAAAAGCCGACTACAGGAGTCCTTGCTCTACCTGCAGTGGTTATCTGCTTATCAAACAGTGCATTCAGCGTTCATGCTGAACAGAAGCACTGTAAACTGTAACATAAAACAGGGTTTGTAAAAATGTAAAATAAGAGTGTTCATATTAATCTGAGCACATTGATATATTTATCTATACACACAACCTCATTTAAAAAAACATTTTGATGGATTGTGAATGCATTAATATTAGCATCTCAGTATGATTAGTACAGGTAGTATACATTACCTCATTGCAGGCATGCTTATGGAGTGACGGATTGAGTAACTGCTACTCGGAAGGCATGAGGGGGGGCAGAAAGCAGAGTTAGCAAGCGGAAAATACATGTGAGCACGCTAACCATGCAGCCAGGATCTTCAAATTCAAAAAGAATCTGCCAGCTAGGAAGGAGCCATTTTGTCTGCTCAGCTACGCAATAAGCTACGTTCTCAGTGATGTCACTGGTCTCTAGTGAATGGATAGGCTGCATTCTCAGTGATGTCACTGGTCTCTAGTGAATGGATAAGCTACGTTCTCAGTGATGTCACTGGTCTCTAGTGAATGGATAGGCTGCATTTTCAGTTATGTCACCGGTCTCTAATGAATGGATAGGCTGCATTCTCAGTGATGTCACCTGTCTCTAGTGAATGGATAGGCTGCATTCTCAGTGATGTCACCGGTCTCTAGTGAATGGATAGGTTGTATTCTCATTGATGTCACTGGTCCCTAGTTAATGGATAGGCTGTATTCTCAGTGATGTCACTAATCTCTAGTGTATGGATAGGCTGCATATGCAGTGATGTCACCGGTTTCTAGTTAGTGAATAGGCTGCATTTAGAGTAATGCAAATTCATAGACTGCAATCTTGGCAACGCTGCATCCAGTTTCTGGGGCACGTGGGGATGAATAAACTGTATTGTCAGTGATGTTGTGTGAATTAATACGCTACAGTCCTGTTGATGTTAATGAACCCTAGTCAATAAATAGGTTGCATTTTTGGCAATGCTTTTGGTAAATGGGCAGGCTCAACCACAAAATTGCTCCTTCACCAGCAACCGCAGACTTACTTCTAGTTCCTGAATGTTTACAGATATAACAAAGACTTTATTAATGACATCACTGGCTGCATAGTGATGAGACAGAATCAGACACTTTACACATCAACAAAACACCATCCACTACATACAAAAAAAGAGGAGAAGGACAGAGATGCATGGACTGAAACCATCACCTTGTATACACAAGACTGCGAAAGGAGGAACCACATGAACCTTCTGATGAATACACAGGATTATTCATAGAGCCATGCAGAGAGCAGCGGTAATGTGCAGACCCCGGCCTACCAGATTCCACATATTGTCGATGGGTGGCTATGAATTGGGGCACTTTGAACACTACCACTGCTCTTTTGCATTGTTTTGCTCCAACATGTACAACTGTGTAATATGCTCCATGAATGTGTAATGTCTTTCTGTAAAATATAAATAATTCCAGTGGGCCTAAACTTCAACCTAGGAAAACTAAGCCTATTAGAGGACAAACAACACAAGCAGATATGAATATTATCAACAGATCTAAAAATAGAGAGCTGAATGGACATTCTAATCTTGACTTTGATAAAAGTGCAACTTGGCCCCACCCACTGCCAGCTTTCAAGCTTCTCTACTTGTCCTTTAATGTGTTCCCTTACAACACTGTCTATTTCCCAAACATCAAATTCTAGGTTTAATGCCCAAAATAATAAGATGTCTGATAAAGAGAAGGCAGGTGACTGCTACAGGTAACAAATTTAATAGGTCCCCTTCATCAGAAATAGCACACACAGATGTTGAACCAGGAACCACAGCAGACTAAAGCCGGCCATAGACTGTTCGAATCTTGGCTGAGTTAGTAGGGACCGGCCGAGATCCCAACTATGTATGGGCTAAATGTACCAAGTTGATCAACTTGGGTACAACTAGCCTGCCAGATTTTACATGCGATTATTGCTAGAGGCTGTTATAGCTGCTAACAATCACTGTGTTCTCCTGGTGGAAATGGCTTCCCCCCGCCGGGAGAACACAACAGCTCCGCGGGAGGGATTCCCCCATGCTTGTGTTGCTGGGGGAATCAAGCAATTTTCTTTTCAGCAACCGAAAGAAAATTACACCATCTATGGCCATCTCAAATGTACTCACTATAATATTTCTCAAAGATTAGATTATACACTATAATCAAAGTTTTTTAGAGCCCTAATAACTGAGATAAGCCCGGAAGCATGATGGCTCCCTGAGCGATTCCTGTAATCAAGAATTCTATCTGGACCAGGGATCTTCAAACTACGGCCCTCCAGCTGTTGCGGAACTACACATCCCATGAGGCATTATAAAACTCTGACATTCACATACCTGACTAGGCATGATGGGAACTGTAGTTCCTGAACAACTGGAGGGCCATAGTTTGAAGACCCCTGGATCTGGACTATTAAAATCATTTGACACTTCAGTTGCACAAATTCTGAGACCCAGCCAGGGTCCTTTGTGTATGAGAGCCGTCCACAAAAAGCCACGACCCTTGACCTGAACTACCCTTCAATAGAAGGGTCCAGCATGCCACTACCCATTCTTCTGTTAACTTGTGACCACCATCTTGTATAACCGAGACCAACCAGCATGGGGCCACCACTTGTCAACTATCTAGTGAACTGCTGTTAGCCCAAGCAACATGGCTGTACTCTTGTCAATTAACCAATCCTACACTAGGTGGCTAAAGTGAGCTACTCTTTACGGAATACTTAACTTCTGTATGTACATGAATAAGGGTGTATACACATAGGGGTGTGTGGGATGAAGAACACAGAACAGAGGACCATCTCCTCTTACCTAAAAGACTGAGAGAAAGGAAGGGCCCTGCGAGGGAGAGGAAGGGTAGGCAGAGAGTCAGCACAGGCTGCAGAGTTTCCCTTAATACTGCTTATCTGACATAAGGAGAATGAAATGCCCCCCCACCCCAGTGTAAGCTGTCAGCCTTTTCATAACATGCCAATCACTCAAACAGAATAGAATTCATAGAGGAGACAGAGAAAAACGAATCAAAGTTATCTCTAGTTGATCCAATAAGCTTTGTCGTACCCGGAAAGAAAAAAAAAAAAAAAAAAAAAAAACGTAGAATAGATCTCCTCTGAGATGATGCAATATACCCCAAGACAAAGCCTGTCTGAGAATGAGCAGCTGCTAGAGCTACAGCGTGCATAGTGAGGGCTTTAACAGATGTAGCTTCACACCTATTAATGTACACAGCACAGATTCACTTTCCTCCACTTCCCCGCTGCTCCCCTCCAGTTACCGAGAGCAGGAAAAGCTGTCCTGTTTAACATATGAGCTGCACATATTGCAGCTTACACAGGGCTAGGACCTCTTCCAATGATGCTTGGCTCAGCAGTGTCACATGGGAGTGATTCATGTGATCCTCCATACCCAGAAGTAGTGGGTATTTTTCTCACTACTACATAACCAGACAGGTGGAGAGTGAAGGAAAGGTTGGTATGAGCTGCAGGGGACAGGGACTCCCTTGCTTTACCTGCATGGCAATGTGCACATTTGCTTTAACCATTTGCAAACTTTGGGCGTTCTACACACGCCCAAATAAAGGTCATCATTGTACACAGGGTGTGTGTGTAGAACGTCCAGTCCTTCTGCCCTGTTGCCCTCCCCCCAGTACATGGCAATTCAGCTCTGAATAATCACTGCTGCATTGCCCAGTACACAGAGAAGGTCCCGGAAATTGGAGCTATCAAAAAAAAAAAAACAGTGTAACAATACTTAACATTGCTCAGCCGCAAATACAGAAAGATACAAAGAAACATTATTTCATTCTGTATCTTTCTGTTTATTCTACAGATCAAAGGGGGTGAACTTTGATCTGCTAATGAAGTCAGTTAAAGCAACCTGACAAGTAAAAAGAAATTTCATTTAATTAAATGTCCTCTTAACCCCTATTAACCCTTAAGTTTACTCTGATAAGCCCTAAATAACTCCTTTTTCTTCTTCTCCATTCAAGCGGTAGTAAAGGCATAAAGGCTTTATTTTAATTTATACCTACAGGTAAGCCTATAATAAGGCTTACTTTTAGGTACAGTAAATATCTCCTAAATGTGTACCGTTTAGGAGATATTTATTTTAGCAGCGCTGGTGAGGTCATCAACGCATGCACATTTTACGCTCAATAGACGGTGTGCCGTCCGTAGAAAGAGCAGTGCCGCGGCCCTGACTCCCTTGCGTATGCAACAGAGTGACGTCATCATGGCTCCGCCATTTAAACTGCGGCTCAAGACCGGGTAAAGATGGCAGCCCCGTCATCGGTGACATCAAGCCTTTGGAGGGCTTCATTTTCAGTCTTTTTTTTGCGGTTTACTACCACTTTGTTGTTTTCTTTTTTTGCTTGTTTCTAGTTTATGAACTAATAATATTTCAACATTTTTTGTTTTGTTTGTTAATTTTTTTAAACCTTTAACTTATATTTACATGTATCACATTGAAAAAAAGCGCAAAATAAAAAAAAATAAAAAATAAAAAACCCAGTTTACTTAATTTGTAAAAAGCTTTTGAAATGCTTTGTACCAGAATCAAAAATTGTAGTGTAATGTTAAACAGGACATATTACAGAATAAAAATGCATACTTTTATGTGCAGTAACACAGTTTTTTTTTTTTTTAATTTTTTCAAATTAACACTGCTCAAAAAAACAAAAAGCATATTTTGTTTATTATTGTTCCTTTTTAATTGTGTAAGGATTACGAAAAAAAATGAATTGTTGCAAGACAATATTCATGAAAAGAAAGCCTTGTTCGTACTTAAGAACAATATATTTATTACGCTGTTAGGTAATGACAAAGTTATAGCTGAATAAACAGGTCCATTTCGGAAATGTAAAAATTGTGAAGAGGTGTAAGAGGCGAAGTGGTTAAAAAGAGTACAACTGCCCACCAAGGGTAAAGGCCTATGGGAAATGTATAACTTGCACTGACAGCAGTCTAAAATTGTGTTTTCTCTGAAGGATTGGTTTTACATGTAAGCGCTCTCACAGACGTACGTCCTTGAGCACCATTAACCCCTAAACTGTTGTGTGCTTCCCATACTGTGTTGATCCAATGCCTGATAGAATTGTTTCAATACAGCCATCTGCCTTTGAACAACTGTAGAGCAGCGTACAGAAAAAAGAAAGAAATGTGCTAAAGGATAGGAGAGAAGCTGTGGCATTTTCTCTTGTTGTAGGAAAGAAGGCGTCCTCAGCTTCTGTTTAGGGCGCGTGCTTCTTGTTATTCCCAGGCAGATGAACAGGAGTAAGCCTAGGAAGAATACCCAACTTAAAGGAGGCTGGGCATGTAAAAGAGAAATCATCAGAGCTTTAAAGCCAAACTCCACACAACTTAAGAAACTAATCTTGTAGTGCCCATTTGCAAGGGGTAGGTGCTCATGTTTGCCCAAGGTACCAGGAAAAAGGACTTTTTACTTACCGTACATACTCGAGTATAAGCCGACTTTTTAAGCATGTTTTATTATGCTGAAAAAGGCCCTCTCGGCTTATACTCAGGTCATGGTCTCACTTACCTTTTCCCCGGTCAGCCCGCATGCGCCGCCGCCGCCGCTCGGGAAAGCCCGTAACACGTTCGGCTATTCCCGGGCAGAAGGCGCATGTGCGGTGACGTATTGGCGCCAGGCAGTGCCATTTTTAAATGTAAGGCTTTTCCGAAAGGTAAGTGAGACTCCTCAGGAGATGCAGTGCTGCGGGCATGGTACATGAGATTCTCCTGTACCATGCCCACAGCACTGCATCTCCTGTACCATCTCCTGTGCCATGCCTGTACCATCTCCTGTGCCATACCTGTACCATCTCCTGTGCCATCTTTATGCCATGCCTGTACCATCTCCTGTGCCATGCCTGTACCATCTCCTGTACCATGCCTACAGCTCTGCATCTCCTGTACCATGCCTGCAGCCCCCTGCACCATGCCCACAGCCCGTTTTGGGTCTCGTGGTGGTCCAGTTGGGTCCATTAGCTGCTGCATTTCCCACCCTAGGCTTATACTTGAGTGAATAAGTTTTCCCAGTTTTTTGTGGTAAAATTAGGTGCCTCGGCTTATATTCGGGTCGGCTTATACTCGGTACCTTAATCCCTGTACACACACAGCCGAATGTCAGGCTACATTGGCAGGTTCAATAAAAACTGGCCGACATTTGGCCCGTGTGTATGGCAGCCGGTTAGATAGCAGCCGGCCAAACTGCAGGTAAAAATCAGCCACTGCAAGGTGACTGGTCTTGTCTCTGCCCCTCCTGTAGTTTTCTGCAAGCAGTCTGTAGGGGGTGGAGCTTACGGGTCCCTCCCACTGCTCTTCTCTCTGCACAGGCTGTGTACAATACAGTGGTGATGTCAGTCCAAGGCAATATTTGAATTTGCAAAGGAATTTTGTATAGACAGAGTGGCTTTATATCCTTTGTGACTTTTGAGTAAGTATATTTGAATGAAACTTTGTTAGACTTACCAGTGCTTGGCATTTTAAAAACAGGCTCAGTGTTAAGCCCTGTACACACGGGTCGAATGCTGGCCAACGCTCAGCCCGTGTGTAAGGCAGGGGACGAGAATGCTGGAAAACCAGCAGCCGACTGGCTCCTGATCAGCACTCTAAGCTAATGGCAGAGAGCGCTGACGGGAGTGTTCTGTTCTTGCAGTTTAGTTTTGGGCAGCAATTTTTAAAAAGGATATTGGGGAACTGGAGAAAGTGCAGAGAAGGGCAACCAAACTGAAAACATACGATCATTCTTCCGATATTCTTATCATGTGTGCGAGGCTTTAGTGTGATATCACAGCTGCAACTGCCGGTTGGACCACTGAAGAAGAAGCTTAAGGGGGGGAGAAGGAGCCTGCATGGGCGAGGGATAAAGCCTGGTGCATACCACTAGTTGCCAATGTCCGCTCCAGTTGGAGCGGTTGTACTACATAGTTACATAGTTAGTCAGGTTGAAAAAAAGACACAAGTCCATCTGGCTCAACCAATAAAAATCAAAACAAAAAAGTTGATCCAGAGGAAGGCCAAAAACCCCAGCAAAGCATGATCCAATTTGCTACATCAGGGGAAAAAAATTCCTTCCTGATCCCCCGGGAGGCAATCAGATATTCCCTGGATCAACTTTACCTATAAATATTAGTACCCATTTATATTATTTACACCTAGGAAAGAATCCAGACCTTTTTAAAGCAATCTAGCGAGCTGGCCAGAACCACCTCTGGAGGGAGTCTATTCCACATTTTCACACCTTTCTGTATTTGGAGACGAAATCTTTTTTCCTCTAGACGTAAAGAGTGCCCCCTTGTCCTCTATGTGGACCTTAAAGTGAACAACTCAACACCAAGTTCACTATATGGACCCCTTATTTATTATACATGGTGATCATATCGCCCCTTAATCTCCTCTTCTCAAGAGAGAATAAATTCAGTTCCTCTAATCTTTTCTCATAGCTGAGCTCTTTCATGCCTCTTATCAGTTTGGTTGCCCTTCTCTGCACTTTCTCCAGTTCCCCGATATCCTTTTTAAGAACTGGTGCCCACAACTGAACTGCATATTCCAGATGAGGTCTTACTAAAGACTAGTTAGTCAGGTTGAAAAAAGACAAGTCCATCCGGCTCAACCAATATCTGTATATTTCCTTGTGGATGTTTGATGCCCCCCAAAAAAAAAACCCATCCAAGAAATGTGCAGAATTTATCATAATACTAGGGATGCGGTGCTATGTGCTCTGAACTTGCATGAACTTTGGTAAACTGCCATTAATCCTAATGGCGTGCTGCACATACTAGAAACGGCACCCACACTGGGAAATCCACTGCACTGTTCCCATGCAGGCTGCAACGTCTAAAATGCTGCAGGAACCTTTTTTTTCCCTGCGTTTCAGGAGACACAGCAGCCCATTTAAATGAAAGGACTGCCGTGCCTGCACATAACATGCCCACTTATGTTATTTATTATATTCTGTTTTCTGGCACCATTTCTTTGTTTGCCACTCTTGGGGTCACCTTTTACCCCCCCCCTCCTTCTTAAGGGGCACTGTCACTTTATTTATCATTGCACCTTTTCTGCAGTATTTAGTCACTTTATATTGCCATTGCACATATCACTGTTGCACTTTACTATATCATCAATTTTTGGGATATTTGTTGCATTTTTTATATTTATCAATTTTGTTTGTATATGTTTACTGTGCATTTTTTCACTATTGCACTTTCTTCATCTTTATTGTAGTCATTTATATTACATTTAGCACTTTATTGGTACATATCACATATTGGAGAGATTTACATTCACCTATTCATTTATTTACATTACACTAGTGTGGCAGCACCAAGTACCTTCCCCCCCTTTCATGCCTTGCAGAGCCCCATCTCGCGTTGCAAAGCAGTCCTGCATCGTGAGGACGCCGAAGACCCGCCCATAACCTGGAATTTCGGAGAGAGGTGGGAGTCCTTTCTACTGGTACCCAAGGCAAAAATGAGCATTTAACCCTTGCAGTGTGGGGGAAGCCTCACTGTAAAGCTTTTTTTTCAGCACCCCGGATTTCAGCTTTAACTTTACCCCACCTCCTGAGCAGTGAAGGAACACAGTTTATCTGCTCTAACAGTGCCTGTCTAAGGAAAGTGGATAGTTATCACAGGGCCACACAGGATCTCTTACCCTCCAAAAACCTCCAGAGGCAATATAGCTGCCCGGACCATTGTGTGGCTGTTTAGAGTGTTAGTGATGGAAGAGATGAATGGTTAGATACATAAAAAAACACAACATTAGGTGCAGAGATTTAGAAGCATTTGTACCTTAAGGCCCCTTTCACACGGACGTTCCGTCTGTCAGTTTATCATCCATCCGTTTTTGGATGGAAAATGCACAGCAATGCATGTCTATGGGCTAACGGATGTAAACAGATGCACATCCTTTTACATCCACTTCTAGTCAGCTACGTTTTTTTTAGGAAATATGTTTTTTTTTTTTAATTTACAAAAAAAGTCATTTATATTTATCACAAAAGAAAAAAAAAACACATGGGGGTCCTCCCCAATTCCTACCAGGCCCTTTGAGTCTGGTATGGATTTTAAAGTCCAAAAAAAAAAAAAAAAGTTTATGAGACAGGACTTATGGCTCCACAAGTTTGATAGGAAAAAACAAGGAAAAACGTATGGGACTTTAAAGGCAGCCACTCATAAGCCCATGGGGAAAAAGAACTCAAGTATTAAGATAAAAAATACATTTTATTCAAACATTAAAAATTACATAAAATCCATACACAGAGCATGTATAATATTTCCCTACTGTAAGACAGGCTGTCTCTTACATACAAAGAGAGGCCTATAGAGATACCCGTCTTATGAAAATATGGAATCAAGTATGGACAGGATCCTCCGAAGAAGCTACGAGCAAAACGCGATCCTTGGAGATACCCGTGATACTTAGATATCTCCATTAACCAATATATTCCATATGTTCACAAGACGGGTATCTCTATAGGCCTCTCTTTGTATGTAAGAGAGAGCCTGTCTTACAGTAGGGACATATTATACATGCTCTGTGTATGCATTTTATGTCATTTTTAATGATATTTGAATAAAATGCATTTTTTATTCTTAATACTTGAGTTCTTTTTCCCCACGGGGTTATAAGTGGCTGCCTTTAAAGTCCCATACGTTTTTCCTATGGATTTTAAAGTGTTACTAAACCCACAACAGTAAAATCAGTCTGTATATGCAGTAAAGAATGCTTGCTATGCTCATTGTGGAACCTAAGGAGTTAATCCTCTGCATCGTGTAAAAAGGCTGTTTGATCCGGTCTCCTCTGATCCTCCCCTTCTTCCACAGTCCCCAAACCATCTCCTGATAGTACAGAGCCTTGACGGCAAGCTGAACATGCTCAGTTTAGTGTGTATTGCTGGAGAGTTTTTTTTTTTCTTGGTGTGACCAGCACTGGGCCAATCAGCACTCTCCAGACAGAGGGTCAGGAGTCCTGCAGCCTCATAGGACAATCAGGGGAGAATGAAAACTCATCCTACAAGCTTTAACCAGACACTGATAGAATTTACAAGACTGCTATATACTGCTGCTAAAAAAGATTTATATCCATTTAGATTTACTAAAATAATTTAATTTCCATGTTCTGTGTACTGGGGAGACCACATATAGTGACTGCAGGCTCCTGGGGAGAGCAGCTATAGTGACTGCAGGCTCCTGGGAAGACCAGATATAGTGACTGCAGGCTCCTGGGGAGACCAAATATAGTGACTGCAGGCTCCTGGGGAGAGCAGCTATAGTGACTGCAGGCTCCTAAGGAGACCAGATATAGTGACTGCAGGCTCCTGGGGAGACCAAATATAGTGACTGCAGGCTCCTGGGGAGACCAAATATAGTGACTGCAGGCTCCTGGGGAGACCAGATATAGTGACTGCAGGCTCCTGGGGAGACCAGATATAGTGAATGCAGGCTCCTGGGGAGACCAGATATAATGACTGCAGGCTCCTGGGGAGACCAGATATAGTGACTGCAGGCTCCTGGGGAGAGCAGATATAGTGACTGCAGGCTCCTGGGGAGACCAGATATAGTGACTGCAGGCTCCTGGGGAGAGCAGATATAGTGACTGCAGGCTCCTGGGGAGACCAGATATAGTGACTGCAGGCTCCTGGGGAGACCAGATATAGTGACTGCAGGCTCCTGGGGAGACCAGATATAGTGACTGCAGGCTCCTGGGGAGACCAGATATAGTGACTGCAGGCTCCAGGGGAGACCAGATATAGTGACTGCAGGCTCCTGGGGAGACCAGATATAGTGACTGCAGGCTCCTGGGGAGACCAGATATAGTGACTGCAGAGTCCTGGGGAGACCAGATATAGTGACTGCAGAGTCCTGGGGAGACCAGATATAGTGAATGCAGGCTCCTGGGGAGACCAGATATAGTGACTGCAGGCTCCTGGGGAGACCAGATCTAGTGACTGCAGAGTCCTGGGGAGACCAGATCTAGTGACTGCAGAGTCCTGGGGAGACCAGATCTAGTGACTGCAGAGTCCTGGGGAGACCAGATATAGTGACTGCAGGTTTCCGGGGAGACCAGATATAGTGACTGCAGGCTCCTGAGGAGACCAGATATAGTGACTGCAGGCTCCTGGGGAGACCAAATATAGTGAATGCAGGCTCCTGGGGAGACCAGATATAGTGACTGCAGGTTCCTGGGGAGACCAGATATAGTGACTGCAGGTTCTGGGTTTAGTAACACTTTAGGAGGGGCCTCATGTCAGAAAGAAAAAGAAATTAGTGGAGTCCTCCCCAAAATCTATACCAGGCCACATGACCTCAAAGCACGGCAAAGCACCTTGCCCCTCATCCTCGTGTTGATGGGGACAAGGGCCTCCTCCTCACAACCGGGAATCCCCCGCTGACAGCAGGGATGAGTCACAGTTGATAGGACACCGATAGGAGGATGTAAAAACATTTGTAAATTAAACAGAAATGTAAAAACGGAACTGAAAAAAAAATAATAATCAAAAAACGGTACTCAACGGATGATGCACGTGTGAAATGAGCCTTACAGAGTTCTTTCTGAACGCTTTCCTTAACAACTATGTCTGCCTTTGATTTAAACCCATTTGTTTTTTTACATAATAAAAGGCAGATATGTGTAAAGCTGAACACCAGGCAACCAGCAAAATGCACAGATGAAATACATAGGGGTCTATTTAAAAAAGTTTTTGATACAAGATTCACAAAACCTTCCCCCCAAGACTCACACAATTTTCTAGCTGGATTCAATTGTTAAAAAAAAAAAAAAATCCTGGGTGAACGTTATGGGAAAAGAATGATAAATCTGACCCTGTATATGAAAGCTGTTTTACCTGCTAAATTATTTTTCTTTCTGCCTATCCAGTTCTGAAATGTACACAGCTCTGCATCACAATACATCCTCGTCTAGCAGGGCAGAAGACCTGATTTCTCTCTGCTGCATTAAAGTGACACATAGACTTGGGTTTGGACAGTTAGCCCTGGTTCATACTGATGCAATGCGGAAAACGCAGCAATACCTATGCGTCACCCACATTGCATTGCATGCGATCTGCTGCGGGTTTCAATGTTAGATTAAATGACTAGTGATGCGCCGAAATAAGGTTTTCAGCACTGTGCTAAAATAAAATAAAAATGCCAACAATGGCTGCCGAAAACACCCGCAATTTTGCCACAATTTTACCTTGCTTATGGTGTTATTCATAGGTCAAGTGACTCAGAAAATGCATAAAAAAACCAAATGAAGGTGCATTTTACATGTGTTCTTGCTGCATTTTCAAAGCATTTCAATGGGGAAGTGAGTTTTTGGAGGGGTTTGCCTAATATGCACCAAAAATGGAGCAAGCAGGATTTTTTAACACCACTTCAAAAAGTGCCAATAATAAATTCATATTCATTTAAACTCATGATATTAATTAAAAAGTTGAATATAATAGATATATATATATTTTTTTTATAGAATATTGTTATAAATATATAAAAAAAAATAATAATATATATATATATATATATATATATATATATATATATATATATATATATATATATATATATATATATAATTTTTATTTTTTTTTAAACCATCCCATTTAGATTTCGGCCAAGTGCATCTTGAATTTTCGGGATAATTTTCATTTCGGTGCACCACCATTAACGACACCCGGAAACAGCTGGCAAAACGCAGTGCAATTGCCAGCATCTATGAGATTCAGGTGCAGGGAAAAAAAAGGATCCTGCACATTTTGCTGCAGATGCAATTTGAGCCATACAAAATGTATGGTTCAAATCGCACCGCACAGACATCGCCATGTGATGTGCATAGGAAAGTGGTGCAATTCCTGTGTGAATCACATGCCGTGTCCAGCAACGCACAAGTGTGAACCCAAGCTTAAAAGAGAAGCAGCAGACTGATAAGCTCATCTCTCTGCTCTCTCCTCCTATCAGCATGTCATACAAGCTATGCAGCACGACTAATTGACTAAAGCAAAATACCTGTAAAACAATCCTCAGATGGAAGCTACCCTGGCTTGAGAACTGCATATTACTGAATAATGTCACCATTGCTTCCAGGAAACTTGCTGGCAGTTTGGCAGAGAATGGCAGCTTCTATCTGAGGCCTATCCATGTGTATAATGCCTCTCGACAGACACCCAATGTTGGTGGTAAAAGAAATGCTGCACTAGCAACATAAGCAATTCATAGAGTATAAAACCCAAAGTACTGGACAAAGCAGGGGGGATAGATAAGTGTGCTGTTACACTTCTTGTGTGACAATATAAAACAATGCATAGTCATAGTTAATGTTCATATTACTGTGAATTGAGAATGTATATAGTTAATTTCTTTAAGCCATTGTTTATTGGCCTTCAGTATAGTTCATTATATTGCCATCTTGTGGTCATTTTGGTTAATGCACCATCTTTCTGTGTACCCTCCCATTTTATGATGGATGTCCCCTTCCTTCTCACAATGTTTTTATGGAATAAAAATGGCCGCTTGTATCACGGCCACATGTTAATCTGCTCACATAGGGGGATGCATTACCATGTTTTAGCCTGCAAATACCATCTTTTCAGTTATCTGCCACATGCCTGCTACATTCAATAAAAATCTTCGTTGATGAGAAAAGGTATTTGGTGAGTTCAGCTATCTGATAAAGACTGTAAGCGGTGATTATATCTGCTTATACAGGCCAGGCATAGAGCTCTCAGCGAGGGATAAGTCCCTAATACAACAGTTGGGAGTCAGATTAATAACCCCCCTGGATCTTTTTTCTCTTATTTTACTGTGGTGTCCACCTGAAGCATTAACAGGATGTCTCAGATAGTGAAGGGAATTTTCTCAACTAGGAGCTGTTTGCAGCTCTTCACCATCCACCCCACCGTTTTAGTTGAGGTAAGAAAACAAATTGCTGATTGGTTGTAGGGGCTGAGCTAAACATGCAAACTCTCCATTACTGCTACACCCAGAGGATACAAGCCTCAATCCCTCACCTCATATCCCCCAGCTTCCGGGAAATGACAGAGCCCACGTTAGAAAGCGCTGCGGTTGTTTTCTGTCCGGCGGTGGACAAGGTTTCTTGAGTCTTCTTGTACCTGTATCAGACAAAGAGAGAGCGTGTTATAAATCAGAACAACAAGCAGCATGGGAAACACCCAGCACACACAGAGCCCAGGGAAGCTGTAACACCAGACGCGTTATTCTAGGCTAAGAAGCATGTTAGAATCAAACCGTTAAGAGCTGGAAAACCACCAACCGTCACCTCTGTACATTTATGCGTACTACACACTCTGCCACTCGTATTGCAGGCACACACGCACTCACTCATCGGCTCACATCATTCATCAGCAAGGACAGTGCCCCCTGCAGAAAGCCAGGAGAAGTGCAGCTGCACAGAAACTCACACGTCAGACTGAGTCATTTTCTCGTTCCACTCTCCGAGTTTCTCTGAGGTTTTTACATAACTGGAACAAAATCGGAGATCAGATATTATAATGAAAGCACAGGAACAGGTGTAGCCACTAATGAACTTTATCGATCTAACAAAGAGATAAACCTTCATACAAAATGTGGGAAGGAGGGGGGTACTGAGGCTCAACAATGAATTCCAGCATTCCCTTCAGCCTTGCACAGTTTTACTGGCTCCTCTCCTATACTGAAATTGCTTGCTCTGACTACACTGCTTTACGTAAGCTTCTCGCAGCAGCAAGTCCGATACTGCCTTAAAGACATCCAGCATCATCTAGCCCTTTTTTCTCCCCAGCAAGACTGTCATGGAAGCCAAGCACCACATAAGGAAGTCTGCAAACAACTACAGCCTGCCTTGGAATGCCCACTCCTTCAGAATGACATCCACCTATCAAGGTGTTTTGATGTTTGTATAACTCCTCCCAAGTCCCAGCCCACTGCTTGCATCATGGCTGAGGGGTGTTGGCAGCGAGGCGGGGTGTATTGATGTTATTAGGAAGCTATGTACAGCCCCCCTGCTGACCCCTCCCACCAGCTACAATCTGTCTGAATTGCATAGAGATGCACACAGATCCTGTGATGATGTCATTGGTCTAATATAAAGTTATAGAATTATCATCATCTTTATTATTCAGGATTTATATAGCACCAACTGTTTGCGCAGCACTTCATAATATACAGTGCCTTGAAAAAGTATTCATACCCCTTGGAATATTACAAATTTTGTCATGTTACAACCAAAAACGTAAATGTATTTTATTGGGATTTTATGTGATAGACCAACACAAAGTGGCACATAGAAGACTGGTCTCTTCTGCCATAAATGCATCCTTCTGCCTGTCCGCCATCATGTTCACTGAGTTGCACATGCGCACTGAACATTTACGGCTCCGATAGGCCCCCGATCCGTGCTGCGGTGATGTGACTTCTGTGTGCATGCGCGGGAGTGGCGTCATTGCAGCCTGGCCTATTAAGTGGCCGAAGGCACAGGATCCAGAAGGAAAACCGGGCAAACTTGGAAGCGCCGGAGGCCCATCCGGATCAGTCCCATCGCTGCGCTTAAGGACACCATATGACAGGTACTTTAAGTCTGCCATAATGTACTAATATGCTGTGCCTTATAAAAAAAAAATAAAAAAATTATAGCAGACATTACTTCCACCTTAACTATACAGGCATATAAGGATAATATATTTTCCTGTCCCTGTCAACACACAAAAAAAAAAAAGAATACATGTTACCATCTTGGCCCTCTCTAATCTTTTAGGAATAAAAATATTCACCTTCCGATAAAGAAGCTGCTGTACGCTGCCCAGTAAGACAGCAATTGGGCTGGAGCATGCGTCCTGCAATCTCATAGGCCCCTTTCACACGCGCTTTCCGATCAGGTCCTGTCAGTTTTTCAGGCGGACCTGATCAGATGCTCCATGCAGCCCTATAGAGCAGCGGATGTCAGTGGAGACATCCCTGCTGACAGCCGCTGCTATCCGATCTGATGTGGTCCGTGAAATCCAGACAGATCGAAACCCTATTTTCCGTCCGTCTGAAGGATCGGAACAAATAGAATCTGACGAAAACGGACAGGCGGTCCGTTTTCATCCGATCTTCCACAGAGGAGAGCAGGGATCTGACAAGTCTGTCTCTGCAAAGTAAGCGGAGACGGAGCTGTCATCCGCCTGCTCAGTGGGGATCGGTGGATTGATCCCCGCTGAGCAAAACTGAGTCCGTCGGGCGCACCCCCCGTGTGAAAGGGACCTAAGACTGTAATTGATTACCAACTACTTTTACATTTATGGATGAGGTAGAAATCAATTACAAACTAGGAGGTCACATGGAGCATGCGCCAAGCTGAAACTGACATCTCACTCTATTGAAACCCCACCAGAGACTTGTGGGGCTGCTTACAATGGCTTTTGCGTCATAAGGAGAGTATTGTGTATGCCAAGAATATTAAAGCGGGCTAGGGGAGAACATGTTTAACTTTTGGTCTAATCTTGCATTTTAATCAGATGTTCACCACCTATTTTGTAACTTAACAGTTAAGGTTAAATAAATACAACATAAAATAAGGCACACCAACTACTTAAAGGGCAAATTGATGAAAATAAAAAGAAGAGACACATACGCAGTGGACATTTGCACATCATGCAGGCCCTTAGACAGGTTAGCCTTTAGCTGGTTGAGTGTGGTCTGCCCCAACTTTCGTTTCAGCTCCGTTGCATGGCGCTCCTTGGCAGCCAGAACCTGACGCAGGGTGAGGATTTCCTCCTCTACCTACAGGGCAGAAAACAGGGATGACTGTTAATGATATAGATCACATCCTATCTCTGATTATTATATAAATATATATATTTTATATCTCCCCAGGTTTCATAAACTGAAGATCATGTATGAGCAGTAGGCTAGAAGTCAGCTTCTAAAAAAAATCTTTGGCGTTTGCAGTCAGAAATTTTAGTACAAAAACCTGGTACCGCATACGTTATGCATTTAAACAACTAAAGCAGTTCTGCACTGTAAAGAGCCCCTGCTGCAAGACCAAGACACCATCTAAAAAAAAAAAAAAAAAACATCTCTATACTTACCTGCTAAGATCTCTATATTTACCTGCTAAGTGCAATGCAATTGCAGAGTGGCTGCGAATCTCCTCTATTCTGGTCCAATGTACCAGGCCCCTCCCCTTTGTCCAGTGCCCCCATGGGGGCACTCGTGAGTGCTCGCACCTGAGCCCCGCTGCTTCATCTATTGACACAGACAGCGGGACTTGGCCCAGACCCCCCCCCCCATCACTGGCTTTGATTGACAGTGCTGGCAGCCAATGCCTCCCAGTGCCCCTGCAAAGCCAGCGAGACCCGGAAGTGAGGAGAGAGAAGACCTGCAGAAGTGCATGGCGCTGGATCAAGGGCTCAGGTAAGTAAAAGAGGGGTCTTTGGGCTGCTAAAGGAATCAGATACCTTTCAGATATTTGTGATGGGAGTGCACTATTTACGTTTGATAGGTTGAAGGATAAATTTACACTGCCTAATGCCTTCTTCTTCTTCAGATTCCTGCAACTTCGACACGCCCATGCAGCGCATTTTGGGTCCTCCTTGTTTAGATTGGCGCAGGACGATTTGGATGTTCTCCTCCGGGATGACGCTCTCAAAAAAACCACTGTAATCTACAAGTCACTACTTCCCTCCGATCATGTGGAACTAGATGCCCTGCTAACTGCGTGGCGTTCGGAGGAGCAGGACTTGGAGAGCAAAGACTGGGAAGATCTCTGGGACAAGCACTAATATCAACTAAAGACCGGCTGATCCAATTCAAAATAGTGTACAGAATTTATTCTACACCACAACTACTACATCGTATCTACCCAAATTCCTCTTCTTGCTGTTGGAGATGCTCTAGTGACCCTAAACAAAAATGTGTTCATATCATAAACCAAACCTTATTGGGGGGAATGAATTCCTTCAACCCGTGGTTGCAGGAAAAAAAAAATCATATTGATGGCCTGCCTTAAAAAATTATGCCTTTTTGGCTCCATGTACACGGGACGTTGTTAAAAGTCCCTTTGAATGCTGGAATTTTTAGGACGTTTGAAACGTCCGTTAGGTCGCGTTTGCACCCGCGTTTAGCGGGCGTTTGCGTTTAGAACCGTTCCAAGAGGTCAAAAAAATTATTCCCCTTTAAAATGGAAAAACGCGAACACTAAACGCGGGTCATCGCATTCGGACGCGTTCAGACGCGTTTGAAACGCCGGGAAACACACGTTCGAACGCAAATAATTGCGTTCTAAAAAAAGTCCCTGAACGCAACTGCCTGCAAATGACTGTAAACGACACTGTGTACATGGACAGATAAGATAAAATGTAGATGGGTTCAGGGGCTTCTGAAAAAAACGCCCAACTGCTCCTAAACGGCCATTTCCAGCGTCCCGTGTACATGGAGCCTTTGTCTGGTTTATCTGTTTGTATATGTGATTTCTGACACGGACTATAGCTGATAGCAGTAATCATTGTGTTCTGATGGCCAATTTTCTTTCCTTCCATACGTTTTCCAGGTGTACTACAGGTGTATGTGCATCATGTTTCCATAGTTGGTTTCCTGGGTATGGCAGGGGGAGGAGAGCTATAAGAAAGGAATTTTTCAGGTGTAAAAACACATTATAGGTCTTCCCATTGAAATCTATGGAACAAACAAATGCCTGACTATGCTATAAAAAAAAAAAAAAAAAAAATAGCAGTACGCACATTTCAGGCTGTATGTGTTCAGGGACATGTAGCCCCTGGAAGTTAAGTCCTTGTGCGTCCAATTTTATGATCCCAGGAGGCACAGGTGCAGCACCCAGTCCCACTGCCTTTAGCCAGTCAATGTCTGTGACATGCTGAAATATGCTGCAGCTGGACACTCACATTTCAGGCTCAGGGACTTATGCCCACAACTTGCATTCTGGCAATACATACCTGAATGCATACAGCCCTAAACGAAAGTACCATTTAGTAGAGCATATATGGCGCTTTTCCACTGCATGGTATGGATCGGTTTGGCGCTTTTCCACTGCATGGTCTTGCATGGTACGGGTTAGAACGGTTCGGAACGGTTTGGTACAGCGGTGCTTTTCCACTACATGGTACGGCATCGGTAGGGCACACTTAAACAGTACCACCTCGGTTAGGGTTCCAAGCAGGCGTACCGATACCATATTCCACAATCCTTTGCATGCAGCATTGATTGTTTGTCACTACTAGCCACTGATTGGTCAGAGAATCGTTGTATTCCCACCCACTTAGTACTAAGTACTACAACAGTGGAAAAGCAAACCGAGCCGAGTAGAGCCTATACAGTGCTGAAAGGTGCTGACTCGTACCACGAAGTGGAAAAGCAAACTGAGCCGAGCTGGGCCAAGCAGTGCCGAGTGGAACCGAGCCGGTACTTGCAGTGGAAAAGTGCCAATAGTCTCAGCACTCCTTCCGGGCTCATTAAAACGTCCTTGCCAAAGATAATACAGCCACCTGCACCAGGACACCTGAAGAGACTTCTTGTCACAAATAGACTCCGAAGAAAACTCTGGGGGGGGGGGGTAAGAAATGTATTAACCATAGACTGTACAAACCAACAGCAAGGCGACAAGCCACTAACTACAAGCTTACCTGCATATTGTTCGTGTCACTTGCACCTGTCACAAGCGGAGATACCTGATTTGAACATAGCAGCGGGTACAGAGGAGGAAAGCTCCCACAACTGTCTTCTGGCCTTAACACTACCTTCCCTAGAGGCTGGAAGAGGCACTAAGCAGGTACTACCCACATCCCTCAGCTCTTTGCCCAGTCCTGGAACCAGGAGCTGCAGTGCCCAGGCTTGGTGTCACTGGTCAAGCAAACTCAGCCTCGCATATAACCAGCAGGGATGTCCCCTTATTGCCACCAGAAGGGAACCACACTATCCCAGGGCGGGTCTGTCAAGGGGCAAAGCACCTCCCAGCACTGGCTGTCTCCAGACACTGATAAAAGGATAAAAGGACTGGGGGACCCAAGGGATGGACAGGGGTTCCACCATCAAGGAGGATGAGGCAAAGGTGGGGGGTGGACTGCAGATGAGAATCCTGAGCTGAGCCTTTTTCTAATAAGATGCATCGCTTGAAACTTCCCAAGACCGAGAAAACACAATAACTGATCAATTCAGCAGAAAGATTTCCTTTGAGCGTTTTTGGTAATTTTGTTTTTCTGCTGAAAGGGGTGCCTATCTCATGCTGTCCTGGAAGACCATCTGAGAAGATGATTTACAGGAAGGAAAAACACTGCATATGACATTTACATGGAGATTGTATGAACGTTCAGGTTATTCCACAAACTCGCATGCCGGTATGTTACCTGGAATTGAAGCAAACAATTTCCTCATTGTGTGTGTACATGTGTGATGACTATACAGGGGACATTGGATTATAAGCTCCTATGGGGCGGGGTAACCTGAAAATGATTTCTGTTAATCGATGTGGATCTCTCAGGTGCTTCCACAATTTTACATGCTAGTATGTTATGTTTGCTAGTGTATGAACATGTGTGATGACTACACAAGGAACATTTGATTATAAGCTCCTCTGGGGCGGAGCAATCTGCAAATGTTTTCTGTAAATCGATGTGGACCTTTCAGGTGCTTCCACAATCTTACATGCTAGTGTGCTGTATTTGCTAGTGTACAAACATGTGTGATGACTACACAGGGAACATTTGATTATAAGCTCCTCTGGGGCGGAGCAATCTGCAAATGTTTTCTGTAAATCGATGTGGACCCTTCAGGTGCTTCCACAATCTTACATGCTAGTATGTTATGTTTGCTAGTGTATGAACATGTGTGATGACTACACAGGGAACATTAGATTATAAGCTCCTCTGGGGCGGAGCAATCTGCAAATGTTTTCTGTAAATCGATGTGAATCTTTCAGGTGCTTCCACAATCTTACATGCTAGTATGCTGTGTTTGCTAGTGTACAAACATGTGTGATGACTACACAGGGAACATTTGATTATAAGCTCCTCTGGGGCGGAGCAATCTGCAAATGTTTTCTGTAAATCGATGTGGACCTTTCAGGTGCTTCCACAATCTTACATGCTAGTGTGCTGTATTTGCTAGTGTACAAACATGTGTGATGACTACACAGGGAACATTTGATTATAAGCTCCTCTGGGGCGGAGCAATCTGCAAATGTTTTCTGTAAATCGATGTGAATCTTTCAGGTGCTTCCACAATCTTACATGCTAGTATGTTATGTTTGCTAGTGTATGAACATGTGCAATAACTACACAGGGAACATTTGATTATAAGCTCCTCTGGGGCGGAGCAATCTGCAAATCGATGTGAATCTTTCAGGTGCTTGCACAATTTTACATGCAGTATGCTGTGTTTGCTAGTGTACAAACGTGTGATGACTACACAGGGAACATTTGATAATAAGCTCCTCTGGGGCGGAGCAATCTGCAAATGTTTTCTGTAAATCGATGTGGACCTTTCAGGTGCTTCCACAATCTTACATGCTAGTGTGCTGTATTTGCTAGTGTACAAACATGTGTGATGACTACACAGGGAACATTTGATTATAAGCTCCTCTGGGGCGGAGCAATCTGCAAATGTTTTCTGTAAATCGATGTGGACCTTTCAGGTGCTTCCACAATCTTACATGCTAGTATGTTATGTTTGCTAGTGTATGAACATGTGTGATGACTACACAGGGAACATTAGATTATAAGTTCCTCTAGGGCGGAGTCAGCGGCAAATGTTTTCTGTATTTGATGCTGATGCTAAATGTATTCAATAAACAGCAGGTTTTGGATTTGGACGCACCTTGGCTAAATCAGCTTGCAGCTCCTCGACTTCAGCTTCTGTCAGGCCTTCTGGTAGCCCTGCCCCAGCGGCGTCTGCCGGCACTCGACTTCCTGTCTGATCCACGGGAACGTCGGTCATGGTGTCTGACAGCAAACCTTTGTTAGGAGAGTTAAGGTTGATGTCTGTCAGAAAGGAAAAGGATGGTCAGAGGGGAGGGGGGGCAAGCAAGCCAAGCATAGGTTGGCCTAACGCCAACATGTCAGCAGCAGGATCTAAAGTTTGCAGTGGAGATGTGCACAAAAGGCAAGCAATGACTTGAACAAAGCGGCAGGGCAGCAACAACACCTATTCAGCATTACTATAAACTAAGGAACAAACTAGACAGTATTGGGGTACCTGGTCACCCTGCATGTACAATAAAATAGCAAACCCCAAAATACTTTTTTTCCCCTCTAAAACTTAGAGCTTTTCTGCCTTTTCTTCATATGTTGAAGGCTAACACAGACCTCCCGCTGACTACCAATGATTTTACACTTATTCTTTACCAGTGCAAGTTCTGTAGGCTTTACGCGGAGAAGGGAAGGGTAAGAACCCCAGTTTGTTTTTTTATTACTGATGGTGTGCCCGCTAGGTTAACTCACCCTATTTGTCTTGGTGACCATTATCATATGATGGGGTGTCCAAAACTGTACCCTTGTCACCAGAACAAGACATACGGTAAACTTTCCAAGGGCGACACCTGTTCTGGTGACAACTGTCAAAGAGAAGAAATAATCTCACTTTAACGTGGAACTAAACCCTCCTCTCTTTTACAGCCAAGGAAGCTGCCATCTTATCCTCTGTGTGATCTGCTGTTGCCATGGTGCTGCACATGTGATTAGTTATGGTAGGAAACATTTGATGGTTTGACAGTTTGGTAAAATGCACAAGCAAATGTAACAGTTATCATTCCCAGCATGCCTTGAATGTAACTGTTTTGGGGGATTTCCTCTTACTTCCTGTTAAAGTGGTTCTAAAGGTTGAAGGTTTTTTACCTTCATGCATTCTTCCCACAGCCCCCCCTCCGCATTATATTTTCCGATCCTGAACACAATCCAGCAATGTGCTCGAGAGCAGCTGCTTTCTCGTGTCTCTCTCTCCTCATTGGCTAAAAGACTCCTCTCAGAGCCATTGGCTCCCGCTGCTTTCATTCACAGCCAGTTAGAAAGAGAGCAGGGGCAGGGCCGAGCCCCGTTCAATGTATTTTAAGGACACATGGAGTGGGGCTCGGACGTGAGCACACATGAGTGCCCCCATAGCAAGTAACTTGCAATGGGGGCTCTTGGAGAAGAGGAGGAGCCAAGAGCGCCAGCAAGAGACCCGAGAAGAAGGGGATCAGGGCTGCTCTGTGCAAAACCATTACATGGAGCAGGTAAGTATAGCCTGTTTATTTATTTAACCTTTAATATCACTTTAAATATCTCTGAAACAGGAAGTGAAGAGACAGCAAAAAATAAACTACTAATATTGGTTTTAACCAATTCCTACTCTATAGAGGAGAAAAACACTTCTGCAAACAAAAAAGGTGCTGGAGATGGCAGAACAGCTACTGTGATTTCTGTGCTGAATGCACTGCATCTTTACTGAACTACATGCATTTATAATATAAGAATAATAAAACCAATCAGAGATATATTCCAGCGTCTAGACCAGGGGTCTCAAACTGGCGGCCCTCTAGTTGTTGCGGAACTACAAGTCCCATCATGCCTCTGCCTCTGGGAGTTATGCTTGTAACTGTCTGCCTTGCAATGCCTCATGGGAAATTGTAGTTCTGCAACAGCTGGAGGGCCACCAGTTTGAGACCCCTGGTCACTGTGCTTGTTTTATGCCCCTAACACAACCCAGGTAATTACACGCTGGGGTTGATTTACTAAAACTGGTAAGTGCAAAATCGGGTGCAGCTGTGCATGAGCCAATCAGCTTCTAACTTCAGCTTGTTCAATCAAAGCAGTTGTATCCCCTGTGCAAATAAAAAACCCTGCAGGACAATGGCATAATGTGCTAGTATGCATCGCATACTAGCACATTAAGAAATACTTACCTTAGAATGAAGCCCTTACACGGTCGACCGGGCACCACTGAGGGAGCTGACATCTTCCCTCTGCGTCTCTTCCGGGTTCGGCGGCTCCGGCGCTGTGAGTGGCCGGAGTAGCGATGACGTCACTCCCTTGCACGCGGGGGTTCACTTTCCAGCAAGGAGCTCTGAAGGCCTGGCCGGACCTTCAGAGTGCATGCGCCGCTGGTGTCAGCGGCTGCATGCAGGGTGAATATCTCCTAAACCGTGTATGTTTAGGAGATATTAATTTTACCTACAGGTCAGCCTTATTATAGGCCGCATTATAGGCTTACCTGTAGGCAAAAATAAAAAAAAAAATAAGCGGAATATACTACCGCTTTAAAGAGGTTGTAAACCCGAAAAAAAAAAAAAAAACCTGCAAGACAAAGGCATAATGAGCCAGTACGCATCGCATACTAGCTCATTATGTACGACTTACCTTAGAACGAAGCCCCGACACGGACCCCCGGACATCGCTGCGGGCGCTGCCATGATCCCTTGGCGTCTCTTCTGGGTTCGGCGGCTCCGGCGCTGTGATTGGCCGGAGCCGCGATGACGTCACTCCCGCACATGCACGCGGGAGTGATTTTCCGGCAAGCTCCCGGCAAGGAAAACTGAAGGTCCCCCTAGACCTTCAGAGCGCATGCGCCGCTCGTGTGAGTGGCTGCATGCACTGCAAATATCTCCTAAACCGTGCCGGTTTAGGAGATATTAATTGTACCTACAGGTAAGCCTTATTATAGGCTTACCTGTAGGTAAAAGTGTCAAACAGCGGGATACTACCGCTTTAAGCTTTGACAAAAAAAAAAGACTGGAAGCTGATTGGCTACCATGCACAGCTGCACCAGATTTTGCACTCTCCAATTTTAGTAAATCAACTTCATCGTGTGCAAACTTGTTAGAATAAATGCAAGCGCTCAGAAGATGCAATCACATGGATGTCTGGAGGGACAGCCATATGGGGGACACTGGGCGGGGCTTCTGCCAGGACAAGGAAAACTGCAAGGACAGCAGAGAGGAAACCGGCAATGTAAAAAACAGGAAGCGGCCCTTTTCCCAGCACAAGCCGGACACATCCTGTCTTACCATAAAACCTGATTTCATTACAACAATTATATAATCTGAAGAGCGCCAGATGCAGTTTGCAGAACACAATCTGACCACAACAGGGATAATGGACACATACTAAAGCCAACAAGCATTGCTGTACAATTACATAGATGTGGCTAATATATCAGGATTTGACTTAGCTATTGGCTATACACTAACAGTCAATACAATACACTAGTCCAAAATGAACACCACCATTAAATGAACACCACCATTAAATGAACACCACCATTAAAGAGGTTGTAAACTTCAGAAATTTTATTTATTTTTTTGAAAAACGAACACCTGAAAGACAAACACATAATGAGCTAGTTTGCATCGCATACTAGCTCATTATGAAATACTTACCTTAGAACGAAGCCCCGAAGTGCGGACTGCTCACCTCTCTCATAGGTGACATGTTGTCGCCCTTCTTCCGGGTTTGCGGCATCCAGCCATCTGATTGGCTGGAGCCGCGATGATGTCACTTCCGCGCATGCACGTGGGAGACGACGGTCACGGCACGGGGCTCTGAAGGAACGGCACGAGCGGCCGTTCCTTCAGAGCGCATGCGCCAGTGATGTCACTGACTGCATGTGAGGTAAATATCTCCTAAACTGTGCATGTTTGGGAGATATTTACAGTACCTATAGGTAAGCCTTAATATAGGATCACCTATAGGGAAAAGTTGCAGAGGAGGGTTTACTTCATTTTTAAAGGGATTGTCAATTTAGAAGGTTTATTTTATCCTAATGCGTTATATGCATTAAGATAAAAAACCTTCTGGTGTAGTAGCCCCTGACTTATTACCTACCTGAGCCAAATCTCAATCCAGCGATGTCCACGAGTCCTTCTGCCATCCAGGACTCTTCCTCCTGATTGGCTGAAACACAGCAGGGGCACCAATGGCTCCCACTGCTGTCAAAGTCAGTTAACCAATCAGGACAGAGAGCAGGCGGGGCTGACCCGCAGCTCTGTGTCTGAATGGATACACGGAGCTGCAGCTCAGTTTGGGTGCCCCCATAGCAAGTTGCTTGCAGTGGGGGCACTCAACAGGTGGGAGGGGCCAAGAGCAGCGAAAAGGAACCCGAGAAGAGGAGGAATCCGGGCTGCTCTGTACAAAACCAACTGCACAGAGGAGGTAAGTATAACAGGTTTGTTATTTTTAAAGAAAAAAAAAAAAAAACAAGAGACTTTACAATCACTTTAAGATAAAAAAAACCTTTATGCTCCCCGCCCCCCCCCCCCCTTAATGCTTACCTGAGCCCCATCTCGATCCATCGATGTCCAAGAGTGCCTCGGCCAACCGGGACCCTCCCTCCTGATTAGCTGAGACACAGCAGCAGTACCACTGGCTCCAACTGCTGTCAAAGTCAGTTAGCCAATGAGGAGAGAGAGAGGGGGCGGAGCGGAACTGCAGCTCTGTGTCTAAAATGGACACAAAGAGCAGCAGCTCTGGTGCCCCCATAGTAAGCTTGCTCTGGGGGCACTCAACAGGAAGGAAGGCCAGTAGCTCCGGCCGGGGATCTGAGGAGGATTGGGGCTGCTCTGTGCAAAACCACTACACAGAGCAGGTAAGTAGAACATGTTTGTTATTTTTTAAAGAAAAAACACATGAGACTTTAGTATCCCTTTAGGCTACATTCACACCTGAGCGTAGCGTTTTTCGCGCGTTTTTTACCGCGATTTTACCGCGATTTTTGCGGCGTTTTTTACAGCGATTTTACCGCGATTTTTACCGCGATTTTTGTGCAGGCGTTTTTAGATTGAATAGAGATCAATGGAAAACGCCTGTAATCTGCCCAAAAAGAAGCTCATGTACTTTTTTGAGCGTTGGGCGTTTTGTATACAGCGTCAAAACGCTCAGATGTGAACAGGGGCCATTGAAATGAATAGGATTTGTCTTGTTGGGCGTTTTGAGAGCTGATCCTAGAGCAGAAAAACGCCCCAAAAACGCCCCAAAACGCCTAGATGTGAACGGAGCCTCAAAGCTGACAAATTTTAACCACTTGCTGACCGCCCCACATATATATAATGCGGGGCAGCGGTTCCTACAGGCGAAATTCACATACCTGTACATGATTACCTCTTCCAGGTTTGCGGCGACCAGCTCCCGTGGTGATAGGACACAGCGGGAGCCAATCAATGGATCTGGCAGACTCGATCGTTCTGCCTATGTAAACAAGGCAGATCGCCGTTCTGTGAGGGGGGAAGACCGAGATCCTGAGTTTCTTCAGTGTTTTTAGATCATTTTGTCAGATGTTACTATGGGATAATGAAGTAGAATTACATGCATTTCATAAGCGTCAAAGGCTTTTATTGACCATTACATGAAGTTTATGCAAAGAGCCAATATTTGCAGTGCTGACCCTTCTTTTTCAAGACCTCTGCAATTCCCCCTGGCATGCTGTCAATCAACTTCTGGGCCACATCCTGACTGATGGCCGCCCATTCCTGCATAATCAATGCTTGGAGTTTGTCAGAATTTGTGGGATTTTTGTTCATCTGCCTCTTGAGGATTGACCACAAGTTCTCAATGGAATTAGGGTCTGGGGGGTTTCCTGCCCATGGACCCAAACTTTCGATGTTTTTCTCCCCAAGCCACTTCGTTATCACTTTTTCCTTATGGCAATGTGCGCCATCATGCTGGAGAAGGCATTGTTCCTCACCAAACTGTTCTTGGATGGCTGGGAGAAGTGGAGAAGTTGCTCTCGGAGGATGTTTTTGTACCATTCTTTATTCATGGCGGTGTTCTTGGGCTAAATTGTGAGTGAGCCCACTCTCTTGGCTGAGAAGCAACTCCAGACATGAATGGTCTCTCTCTCTCCTGATTGGCTGAATGATTTTGATTGACAGCAGCAGGAGCCAATAATGCCATGCTGCTGTCTCAGCCAATGAGGAGGGGAGTCCCAGGCAACTGAGAAACTCCTGCAACATTGATGGATAAAGACGGGCTCAGGTAAGTATTAGGGCTCTTTCACACAGGCGGACCGTTCAGATCCGCTTGTCCGTTTTTTTGGCGGATCTGAACGGTCCCCCCATGCATCCCTATGGGGCATCGGATGTCAGCGGAGACATGTCCGCTGACATCCGATCCGTCAAATCTGGACGGATGGAAACTAGGGCTGAACGATATTCGATGTAACATCGAATATCGTGGTGCGGACGTGGGCGATAGTCACATCGCTGGATCATGCGATATTGAGGACTCACAGTGAAGGTAGAAGAATACAGCCCGGCATCCGTCCCACATGTTAAGTCCGGCGTCCTGCAGCTCTCCTGACTGAGCGGTGAGCAGCGGCACAGGGAACCAATCACGCGTGCCTGCACACCTGATTGGTTCGCTGTGCCGCTACTCACGACGTGATTGGTTCGCTGTGCTGTGGAAGTATATTGTGGGGGACTGGGAGTGTGCTTCCGGTGCGAAGGAGTTGCCTGGTGGAGAGGACAACTCCCAGCGTTACCCCCACTTCCCGCGTTTCCGTCTGCCCCCAGCCAGAGAGATTCCCCCTCCCTCCGGGAGAACCGACTTCACAGCCCGATCATGAGGGAGCGCACATGGGCCGAGGCTGCCAAGAAGGTACCAAATACGGAGGGGAGGCTACTGTACCATGTACACCAGGAAGAGGCGGGTATAAATATTGCAATATATATCGTTGGGGAAAAAATATTGCATGTGATTTTTTTCCCCAATATCGTGCAGCCCAAATGGAAACCCTATTTTCCATCCGTCCAGCGGACCGACGGTCCGTTCCCATCCGATTCCCCCATAGAGATGTATGGGGAACTGACAGCTGTGTCTCCGCACTGTGTGCGGAGAACAGCTGTCATCCTCCTGCTCAGCAGGGGATCGGCGGATTGATCCCCCGCTGAGAAAAACGGACTCTGTCTGACGGACGGAGTGTGTGAAAGGGGCCTTAGGGGGGCCGAAGGGGGCTGCTGCACACAGGTGGTTTGTCTTTATCTTAATGCATGCATAGAATTCATTAGGATAAAAAAAAAAACCTTCTGCCTTAACAATCCCTTTAACTGGGGTAAGAATATTGTGCCCGGAGTAGGGCTTTAAAAAAAAAAAAAATGTCTTATGTAAGGAGTTCACTCTCCAGCACATATTAGGTATGAAACAGGGAAAAAAATAAAACATTGCTCTTACACCACATTAGGGCAGACCAGGCATGCAATTTATTTCCTTCAATCACGGGTTGAAGGAAAGAAAACTGCTTCATTCCCCCATCAATACAGTCAGTGTTGATGGGGGAATCCCTCCTGCAGTGCTATTGTGTTCTGCCGGTGGGTAGCCTTCCCTGCTGGATGAACACAATGATTACTGCTAGTGGCTATAGTAGTGACGGGGCAGAAACAATCCAACAGGCTGGTAGTACCGGATAGACTTTATTACAACTAGCCTGCCCATAGACGGATTGAAATTTGGCCGCTTCCTGCTGACCCAGGAGAATTTCGATCCGTCCATGGCCAGCTTAAATTCCACAATCGGGTTCTACTTCTGCCGTGCATTTAATCACACTTACGCTTTTTTTATTTATTATTTATAGCCTTTCTAAAAGATTAACATGATTGTTATTTGGCCAGTTTAGGTACACGCTGTCCTCTGCAAAATTCATGAGCCAGTGAGCACAATCCTGGAATAAACAGCAGAGAAAACAGTATGTCTATGGAGGCATTGCCCACCAAGGTCACCAATGGGGATCAAGGCTTATTGCTGAAGCTCAAGGATCGAAATTTCAGAACACAAGGTTCCCCTGCAATGAACATTTTCTACTAATCTACAGATAAAGATTTGCTGACTCCTCCTGGCTTTTATCAGACTGAAACGCAAGAACTCATTTTTCTGACCAGTCCAAAAATTCACTAGGTAGTGACCACCTATCAACCCAAAACTCTTCTTCTATGGCCCATTTCAAAGGCCTTTATGGTCAGTTCTTTGAATCTCATTGGAAGCTCTATGCAGGTCAATGGACTTGTGTTTTAGCTGGAGTCAGGTTTTATAAGAGGTCAGGGACTATTCTCCATTCACCAGGCTCCTCTTATGACTAAAATATCACACTGGGTAGACTGTGTATAGAATTTTAAGGCTCCTTTCGCACAGGGAGTCCGTCAGACAGACTCCGTTCTTCTCAGCGGGGGATCGATCCGCCTATCCCCCGCTGAGCAGGAGGATGACAGCTCTGTCTCCACGCTGTGTGCAGAGACAGAGCTGTCAGGTCCCCACTCTTCTCTATGGGGGAATCAGGTGAGAACATTCTCATCCGATCTGCCAGACGGATGCAAAATAGGGTTTCCATCCGTCCGGATTTGACGGATCGGATTGGATGTCACCAGACATGTCTCTACTGACATCCAATGCCCCATAGAGATGCATGGGGCATCCGTTCAGATGCGCCTGAAAAACAGACAGGCGGAACTGAACGGTCCACCTGTGGGAAAGGGGCCTAAAGTGGTTGTAAAGGTTCATTTAAAAAAAAATAAAATATGTTATACTTGCCTGCTCTGTGCAATTTGTTTTGCACAAAACCCCAATCGTGCTCTTGTGTCCCCTGCCAGCGCTTCTGGCCTCTCCCCCCCCACTCCCTAAGCATGGGGAGCCAGTGGCTCCCACTGCTGTGTCTCAGCCAATGAGGAGGGAGAGCTCCGCTTTCATGCACATTGCTGGATCGAGATTGGGCAAGTTTTAGAAGGGCTGTGGGGGGGGGGGGGGGGGGGAGCTGCTCATTGAAGCACAGCATGCACGAAGGTAAAAAACCTTCACCCTTTACAACCACTTTAAGGCTTGGTGCACACTGTTGCAACCTGCAGTTTGACTTTGCCAGGCGACTTGAGTACTACTTTAACAATTTCAGCCCCGGAACGTTTTACCCCCTTGATGACCAGGCCATTTTTTGCGATTCGGCAATGCGTTGCTTTAACGGACAATTGCACGGTCGTGCGACGCTGTACTCAAATAAAATTGATGTCCTTTTTTTTTAAAGGGAGTACAAATAGTGAGTATGACTTCCTAAAAGACTCCGTAGCTGCCAGGCACACTCTGATTGCCTGAACCACATCCAAGGAATGCAAGGCAATTTCCTTAGAATGTTTAGGCCTGGGACATATTGAAGGCAAAACAATGTCTTCATTCAAATGGAAGTCAGAGACGACCTTTGGAAGGAACAACGGACAGGGACGAAGAACCACCTCACCTCTGTAAACCACCAGGTAAGGTAAACGACAAGACAAGGCCGCCAGCTCCGACGCCCTGCACGCAGAAGTAATAGCCACCAAAAAGGCCACCTTCTGGGACAACATAAGCAGGGGAACCTCCCGAAGACTTTCAAAAGGAGGTTTCTTTAGAACTGACAGCACCAAATTGAGGTCCCACAGCGGCAATGGAGAACACACTGGAGGAGCCAAGTGTCGAACTCTCTGGATAAAAGTACGCACCAAGGAATGTGTGGCCAATGGACTTTGAAAGAAAACCGCTAAGTCCGAAACCTGACCCTTGATGGTACTCTAGGCCGAGCGCTGCTAAACCCCCTGTTGGAGGAAAGACAATATCTGAGCAACCGAAAAGGAGCGAGGGGGAACCCCAAGAGACTCACACCTTGCAATGTACGTCTTCCAAGTTTGATGGTAGATCTTCCTAGGAGGTCGATTTTCTAGCCTTTAGCAGCGTAGGAATCACCAATTCAGACAAACCTCTATCCTTCAGCACCTGGCTTTCAGCAGCCAAGCTGTTAAATCTAGCGAATGTAAAGCAGGATGGAAGATTGGCCCATGGGACTGCAGATCTTCCCTGAGAAAAAGTCTCCAAGGAGCACTGGCGACCAGCCATACCAGATCTGGGTACCAAGACCGGCGAGACCGAACTGGAGCCACTAGAATGACTGGAATTCCCTTCTGCCTCGATCCTGCACAGGAGTCTTGGCAGAAATTTTAGAAGGGGGGGCGTAAAACAGACGATACTGACTCCAAGGAGTCACTAAGGCGTCTGGCGTTGGTTAGAGGATCCCGAGACCACGCCACTAACCTCTGTACATTCCTGTTGAGACGAGAGGCCATCAGGTCCATCTCGGGAGTACCCCACTGGAGACAACTGATGAAACACCTCCGGAAGGGTAAACGCCAAAAACTGATAATGCTCCTCGCTCATGCCAAAATGGAGGAAGTGCTGGTGACCAGCACATATTGGAATGTGAAGGTAGGCATCCTTGATGTCGATCGAAGTGAGAAAATCCCAGATGGAGGGGCGTCACTACCGTGCGAATGGACTCCATTAGTAACTTCCGAACTCGCACAAAACAGTTTAGCGCCTTAAGGTCCAGAATTGGATGTACCTTACCTTCCTTCCTGGGAACTGTAAACAGGTTCAAGTAAAACCCCTGAAGAAAAGGTTCCGAAGTCGGAACCAGAACAATCACCCCTTGAAGTAACCATTCTTGCACTGCCCCAAAGAGATCCTGCAAGCAAACTGGGGACAAGCGCAGGTTGGCAGGGAAGAACCTTTCCGGAGGATAAGACGGAAACCTCGATCTTGTAGCCAGACCGAATGACTTTGCGGACCCACTTGTCCTGTACTAGAGGTCCATAAATCCAGCAAAGACGCCCCCCCCCCCACCCCAGATACAGGTGAGGGCGCCCTTTCATGCAGAGGAAGCCTTGTCCACAGGTCTGAAAGAGCCCACTCGTGGCTTGCCAGACCAGATCCTCTTGGAACCTCCAGTGGAGGGCTCCTTGCCCTTGGAAGCCTGCGGAAGAAGAGTACTTTTCCCCCTGTGAGGCACCTAATGATGTCATCCAAGGAAGCTCCAAACAGGCTAACCCCCACAAATGTGAGATCAGATAAGGCCTTCTTAGTAGTCTGGTCCACAGACCAGCATTTCAGCCACATAATACGCCAAAGGACCACTGCAGACACAGACAGTCTAGAAATCAAAGGAGCGCATCCAAAGGGGCATCGAAGAAACTGTAGCCCCTGGACCAACTGATTCACCAGTTCTGTAAAGGAAAGGAGAAGCTGTTCCCCCTCCAGGTCCCGCTGTAAAGGTTTAGCCCACTCGGTCAGAGTTTGCGACACCAGGGCAATAGTAAATAATGGCCTAGGTGCCGAACCAGCCACAGTGAATATATGGTGGGCCAGAGTCTCCAACCTTCTATCAGCCGGATCTTTTGAAGCCGGAGACTTCTCAACCGAAATTAAGGTGTATTTATTTAATCTGGAAACAAGCGGGTCCACTACCAGAGGTACTGTCCACTTTTTAGGCAGGGAATCCTCATAAGGATACCGCATTGCAAAACGCTTAGGGACCGCAAAAGTGCGTTTTGGGCAACCCCGCGGTTTTGTGACATTACCAAAGTAAGCGGGAAAGGGGAACACCCTCACCGCCTTGGAGGACCTGTGGGTGCAAAAAGGGACCGGCACCTCCGATGCAGCATTAGCCACATCCTCCTTCTTTAAAGTGTCACGCACTGACACAATCAGAGCATCCACCAGCGCCTTTTCATGCACGGCTAGAGGAGCAGAGGAATCATCCTCACTATCTGAGCATATCTGGACACAGACCCAGAAGGGTAACTCGCATTCACAGTGGCCGAATCAGATTCAGAATCTGCAGAGGCAGATGAAGCAGGTGAAGGCGGGGGACGCTTTTTTCTGCTAACCCGTTTACCCAGGACCAAATCCACCTTGGACACTAAGGACTCCAGGACCGCAATCAGTGCAGTCAGGGTTTGTTGGGACCCGGAGGGCCCGGCCGCCTCTGAGATCTGGGATCAGGTGGGGAAATATGCTCCAGGGACTCCATTAGTGAAGAGGGGGACCCACACAAAAAAAAGTGTATAACACTGCTAGGGGCACCCCCATCACACTGGCGGCACCACAGGGCCCAGCACAGAGCACTACTACTCCTATAGCAGAGAGAGGGAGAGAGAACCCCACAAAAAGACAACACCACCAAGCTAAACTGCACACCACGCAGGGATCAGGAAAAGAAAGATCCAGGAGTCAGCACTAGGGGGATGAGGAGGGGTTCTCATCACCACATTATCGTCATATAGCTTCAAAAACATGGCCACCACTATTTTCAATGAGAAAACCACAAGAAAATGACTGCCGAGGCCACGCAAATATGGCCGCCGATCTACAGCACAAAAGGCTACAAAAAATAGAAGCCCCGAGCGGCACCAGGGGGCCTAGGGGGGACCCCAGGAGCTCCGCACACAATGCCAGCAGGAAGGGGGGCCCTGGCAAGAGCCCCCACCAGGTACAGCCCCCTCCCAAAAAGTCAATCAGTCACCGGTGGCACGCTCCCTCCCACCACCATCGCCAGCTCGACACCCCAGACCAACCTTAAGGATATGGCCACCCCATAACAAGGGTAACAAGTCCGCAGAGGACCCCTGAGAAAGTTGGGGAGGCACTGCATGGGAAGGAGGGCAACCCAGGGGTCCAACTGTCCCAGGGTGGGGCCCACGTCCACCCCGAAAACCTCCAGGGGTAGAGGGGGGACAGCTACTTACCATAGCAGGAACAGGGTGGGCACCGCTCCTGACAGACCATAGCTCCATCGGAATGGGGGCTGTCAACCAGGAGGAACGATGCGACTAAGGCTGAGACCAGATCGTATGCACCCTCGTGAGACTGTCAACTCGAAGGTCAGCCCCAATTAAGTGGGGCTATGTCACGGTCAACCTAGCGCGGAACTGAGGCCTGCGCGCGCTCGCTGGCCAGACTGGGGGGACCCTCTGGATCTAAACTATCCGGTCCATCGCCCAGTCCGGCGGTTGATTGTAGATTCTAACAGGAACAAAATAACAAAGATAGGAAAAAGTTCCATTTGAAAAAGAAAAAAAGTGCCAGGACCAGAGATCCCAGCAGTGCCTATAGCTGAGAGTGGGAGTATACCCCCTGGGACTGCCCATAGGCGTAGTCAAGCTTTTTCCTGCCTAGTGTCCTACTCCTCTAAAGGGGCAGTATAACTCAATGGTCAAGACGATAAGGAGCTGTGTCCAAGAATGAACGAGAGAGAAATAGGGTTACCACCCGTCGATTTGGTGGACAGGATCGGATCGGATGGCGGCGGGTGTCACTGCTGACATCCTTTCCTCCATAAGGGGGAATGGAGGGTCCGATCAGGTCCACCTAAAAAAACGGACAGGTGGACCTGATTAGAAAGCCTGTGTGATAAGGGGCCTAATGGCAAAATTTCCCAGGAGGGATCGGGGAAACGCAAGTTTGCGGAGCTGCAAGCTTTGTTTATCGGACAGCCTAGACCAGTGATGGCGAACCTTGGCACCCCAGATGTTTTGGAACTACATTTCCCATGATGCTCATGCACTCTGCAGCGTAGTTGAGTATCATGGGAAATGTAGTTCCAAAACTTTTGGGGTGCCAAGGTTCGCCATCACTGGCCTAGACCAAAAATTGTTTTGAAGACCGATCCTGGTTTTTGCCTGGCAGACCTTGCACTCTTTTTGTCTGGTGGGCAAAAACCAGCCATACAACCTCATCAGTGCAACCAGGTGCTAGCAATAAGATCAGCCATGCCGAATCCCAATCTGTTGATCTCCCCAATCTCAGCGATTCAATGGGCAGAGAGTGAATCTTGCCCATTGAGGAGGTCTAAAGATCCAGAGTGGACATGGCTGGTCTTATCAACAGCACCGGGTTGCACCGAGGTAGTTGCATGGCTGACTGTATCCCAGAGAAATTTTCATTAAAAAAAAAAGGATCAATGGTTTTCTGATGGACAAAGGCTTGAAGCTCCATGAGCTTGCCTGGTGCTGCCCTGAAATGAAATTTGGGAAATCCCTTCAATCTCACTCTATAAAATGAAGTGTGCTGCTGGCAGGATCACCAGCTTATAATGAAACAAAGCCTGAATAAACGAAAACAAATGCAGCCACCATATCTAGGGACTGGTAAACTGCAATATATTACGTTACGGGGTTTAGATAGATTTTAATCTTCTCTCTTGTTCTTTTTCAAGTCTAACTTTTAAGAAGAAAAACACATCTTCTGTTGATTTTGATTTTTACATTTTTTTTTGCTTCAGTGGCTCCTTGTTTCTTGCCCCACCCTGGTTTAATCTGCCTTCAGGGCTGCCCCTCGTCTGGTTCCATATTGATATACTATCTAAACCATGTTGTATTTGGACAACACAGTCACAGAGAAAGACTGCAGAGCAGGACACACCCTTGGGTGACAAGAAAATAGTGACACCCTACCCTGCTAGACTGAGCACAAGACACATGGCTGGTCTGTCAACTATTTTTTACCCTGAGGCTCAAACTGAAAGGCAGAAGAAAGCCACCCGTACAACCCTGTGCAAAATCACAAGCCTAGCAGCCATGGCCCTGTGCCTTTAAAACCAATTCAGGAATGGCAGCTTTAACATTTCTGACTCCTTCATGGTTGGAATTCACCATAAACAATGAATTAAGCGTCCTTTCACACAGGCCATCCGATCCGCCTGTGGTGAATGCATTCCTATGGACTGGCGGGTGTAAATGGACTTATGTCTGTTTACACCTGCCTGCCTCCGAGTCCAATCATGCCTCCTAAAAAAAATAAGGAGGACTGTGTTTTCCTCCATTTGGGCAGACTAGATCAGAGGCAGCCAAGTCTGTTTACTCCCGGCCACCCATAGAGCAGAGTGGGGTCTGTCTGTGTCTGCTCTGCCAATACTGAGCAGACATGGACCTGTCATTTGCCTGCTCTGCTCTGAACAGTTAGGGCTCTTTCACACGGGCATTCCGATCCGATCTGCCTGTCAGTTTTTGAGGCGGATCTGACCGGATGCCCCATTCAGCCCTATGGAGCAGCGGATGTCAGCGGTGACATGTCCGCTGCCATCCGCATCCGATCCTGTCCGTGAAATCCGGACGGATGGAAACCCTATTTTCCATCCGTCCTGGGGATCGTATCGGATGGGATCGGATGAGAGCGGACAGGCGGTCCGCTCTCATCCGATTCCCCATAGAGAGCAGCGGGGCTCTGACATCTCCCTCTCCGCACACAGTGTGGAGACGGAGCTGTTATCCGCCGGCTCAGTGGGGATCGGCGGATCGATCCCCGCTGAGCAGAGCACGGTCCGCAACAGAATGCGGACCGTGTGAAAGGGATCTTGTGCGGAAACCCTGCTGACTGGAGCGCAAACAGCTCATGTGTAAGGACCCAAAAGCTGAAGTTTAACCTGCTCACATATTAAAGGACCGTGGGGCAGCCGAGGAGCGCGGGGCAGCCTAGGAGCGCGGGGCAGCCTAGGAGCGCGGGGGCCGCCCGTGGGGCAGCCGAAGAGCGCGGGGTCCGCCCGTGGGGCAGCCGAAGAGCGCAGGGGCTGCCCCTGGGGCAGCCGAAGAGCGCGGGGCCGCCCCTGGGGCAGCCGAAGAGCGCGGGGCCGCCCGTGGGGCAGCCGAAGAGCGCGGGGTCCGCCCGTGGGGCAGCCGAAGAGCGCGGGGTCCGCCCGTGGGGCAGCCGAAGAGCGCGGGGTCCGCCCGTAGGGCAGCCGAAGAGCGCAGGGTCCGCCCGTGGGGCAGCCGAAGAGCGCGGGGTCCGCCCGTGGGGCAGCCGAAGAGCAAATTGTGTCTTTTTGTGGAGAGCTGCCAAACCCAAGTTATCAGGTTAACCTAAGGACTTCTATTGTTATCAGTTAGGGATCCATGTCCAGCGCCTCATCCCTACCTCTCCTCTACGTCCCAATAAGGACAACAGCACTTCCTCATCCATTCACAGGAATCTGGGAATGGATGGACTACATGTCCCATCTGTAACTGGGGCAGAGGGACTTACAGATCCCCCCCGGCAGTAAGGGGCGATGTCACCATACTTGTAACCCATTGCTTACTGCCTCCAGAACCATAACAAAGTCAGTCTAGACCTGGGATGTAAATCGTGGAGTCTGTGCCCTGAACCCGTGACACACCGATCGTGGTTGCAATGCTCTGCAGACTGGAATGCAAACATCGAACACCTGCCGGTCTTTATTTTATTAATGTGGGGACATGTTTGCAGAAAAGTGGACTACGCCCAATTGTGCAATCAGATTGTAATGTCCATCTTAAAGGGGGCTGTACAATCACATTTTACATTCTCCTATTTTCTGGCCACACATACACAATACAATCTGACTGTAGAGCACCCTTTAAGATGGACATACAAGTTACAATCCCACTGTAAAGCCCTCTTTAAGATAGATGCATACGATACAATCTCATTGTAAAACCCCTTCTATGATGTACAGCTTACAATCAGGTTATAATGTGTACGTCCCTCTTAAAGGGAGTTGTACAATCAGATTGTACCTGTATGTCCATCTTAAAGGGGACTATACAATCTGATTGTACAACCCCCTTCACATTGGATGTACACATTACAATATGACTCTACAGCCCACTTTAAGATGGACGTATGTGTTGAATATGATTGGTCACACACGTTACATTTTAATTGTACAACCTCCTTTATTCTAGTCATACAATCAGATTGCAACGGGTTCACTCATTCTAAAGGTGGGGCCATACAATCCGGTTGTAACAAGTATGTCTATCTTAAAGGAGACTGTACAATTAGATTGCAACGGGTACGCCCATCTTAAAGGAGCCTATACAATTAGATCGCAATGGGTACACCCATTTTAAAGGGGCCTGTACAATTAGATTGAAACAGGTACGCCCATATTAAAAGGGACTGTACAATCAGATTGCAATGGGTACGTCCATCTTAAAGGGGCCTGTACAATCAGAACGCAACGTTTACGCCCATTTTAAAGGGGACTGTACAATCAGATTGCAACGGGTATGCCGACCATAAGGGGGCCTGTGCAATCAGACTGTAACGGGTACGCCCATATTAAAGGGGACTGTACAATCAGATTGTAACGGGTACATCCAACTTAAAGGGGCCTGTACAATCAGATTGCAATGGGTGAGCCCATATTAAAGGGGACTGTACAATCAGATTGCAACGGGTACGCCCATATTAAAGGGGCCTGTACAATCAGATTGCAACGGGTACACCCATTTTAAAGGGGCCTGTACAATCAGATTGCAACGGGTACGCCCATATTAAAGGGGACTGTACAATCAGATTGCAACGGGTACACCCATTTTAAAGGGGCCTGTACAATCAGATTGCAACGGGTACACCCATTTTAAAGGGGCCTGTACAATCAGATTGCAAGGGGTACGCCTCTGAGTGTACAGTCACCTTTAGGATGGATGTACCCATTGCAATAGGATTGTAGAGTTCCCTTTAAGATGGATGTACCTTCTCACAATCTGACTGTTCAGTCCCCTTTTAAGATGGGCGTCCCCGTTGCAATCTGATTGTACGGCCCCCTTTAAGATGGGCGTACATGGTACAGTTCGGTTGTATGATCAGTATAAAGGAGATTGTACAATCATAATGTAAGTGAGCCTGATTGTACAATCTCCTTTATACTGATCGTACAACCAGACCGTACCGTGTACGCCCATCTTAAAGGGGGCCATACAATCAGATTGTACTGTGTATGGGCAGCATAAAAGATTGTACAATCATAATGTAACATTTATATGTGTCCATATAAGGGCACTGACATCACCAGCACCCCGCCCCTTTGTTTACATGCGCTATGGGGGCGGGGAATGACCCAGCCCGCAGCTGATTGGAGTAAAACCAAGTGAGATTTCGATGCCCGGATGGAGAGGAGTTCAGAGGTCGCCCCAAAGGCTCATCTCCAATACTCGGATTGTATTGGATAGGTGTCAGCCATGGCACCCATCTTACCTCTTCTGGCCTGACCTTCCACCAATGGGGTTGCCATGGTGACCTGCAGGCCTCTGCAGAAGCCTGAGCCCAGTAAGGTGGTGACAGGTGCCCTTTAAAATATAAACAAATACTTTGATTGGAGGAAACACAGGTCTCACAGCCCTGTCACCTCCCTAAATGACAAGGACACCATGATAAGTCCTCCTCACATGACACAGCCACCTCCACACCCCACCACTCAGTATAATGGGGGGGACACAGTGACCGGGGCCGCCATGTTTGTACACACAGCTACAGGGGGGCACAAAAGGGGCGCACACACCCGACTGACAACACCACCTTCCCCCCTATTCCAGCTCACCCTGCCCGCCGGGTTCCATCTCTTCGCTGACCGGAAGTTGTCGCAACTCGCTGGGCGGAGCCTCTCCACGGAACGCTCCTGCAGCAGCTGAGCTGTCACGTTCAGCGATTGCGTCGCAACGTCATCTGCGAGCGGCGTCGCCTGGCAGGGGGCTCGGGCGGCCATGTTTTTGGTGGGAGGCGGTAAACTGCATCATAGGTCTCTGAGTAATTGGTCTAAATACTGATAATAGGCCTGTAAGTGACATTATAATCACAATAGGCTCAGGAAAGTAATACATTTTTTACTAAAATACTTAAATGGCCACAGTAGGTCTTAGAATGGTGACAGGATTTACAGGCCTCAGTAATAAGTTGAGTTGATGGTGAATATGTGAGGAGAAATAGTGACATTTATGAAAGTTCTCTGAGCTATGACAGGACTTCTAACAGGTCTATCAGTAATAGGAGTGATATGTGAGGAGAAATGTGATAGTCATAGTAGGCCTCTGAGGTAAATACGACCTCAGAAGTGAGGGAAGAATGGCTGCAGTGTGATGTCACACCACTTATTCTGCATAGCACCCTAATACATCATGGCGGGGTCTCCAAACTACAAACCCGATTCCAAAAAAGTTGGGACACTGTACAAATTGTGAATAAAAACAGAATGCAAAGATGTGGAAGTTTCAAATTTCAATATTTTATTCAGAATACAACATAGATGACATATCAAATGTTTAAACTGAGAAAATGTATCGTTTTAAGGGAAAAATAAGTTGATTTTACATTTCATGGCATCAACACATCTCAAAAAAGTTGGGACAAGGCCATGTTTAGCACTGTGTGGCCTCCCCTCTTCTTTTTATAACAGTCTGCAAACATCTGGGGACTGAGGAGAAGTTGCTGAAGTTTAGGAATAGGAATGTTGTCCCATTCTTGTCTAATACCGGCTTCTAGTTGCTCAACTGTCTTAGGTCTTCTTTGTCGCATCTTCCTCTTTATGATGCGCCAAATGTTTTCTATGGGTGAAAGATCTGGACTGCAGGCTGGCCATTTCAGTACCCGGATCCTTCTTCTATGCAGCAGTGTTAATTTTGGCAGCAAATTTCGATTTCGTTTTAGTTATAGTCTTTTGACTAAAATGCCATTTTAGTTTTAGTCGTATTTTAGTCATCTGAATTGTTTTAGTTTTAGTCATATTTTAGTCGACTAAAATCTACAGAACATTTTAGTTGACTAAAATCTCATACATTTTAGTCAACTTCAAATCGAATAGGTTTGCATTATTTAAACATTTCTCTAGCATTTCCAAATTAATTGTATACTCCTGGAGTAAAAATCTAATAATATGTTATTATAATGTTTGAACACGCACTACAGACACAGATTTAGCCATTGTGATATATAAAATATTGCTTTTTGACAAACTGAAGTGCAACTTTAAAATACAAAAAAACGAAAAAAACTGTAAACTCCATTGGCTGTAATGTCATTGCACATATTACCTGAATATATTACCAACATTAAATATTAGGGAAAAATAAAAGAAAAGCCTTTTTCTTAATTGTTTAGTTTTCAGCAGCTTAGTAGATGCCCCTTACTTATGCGTATGCGGTGGTGCAATACATGTTTAAACTTCATTGTGCTATTATTACCGACTCTGGATGGAATTGTGTTGCCGATTTAGAAATGGCCAGCAGAGGAGTGTTCATTTTGATCATGTCAATTTTCAATTTAGTTTTAGTTATAGTCTTATGACTAAAATGCCATTTTAGTCATCTGAATTGTTTTAGTTTTAGTCGTATTTTAGTCAACTAAAATTGTGTTAATTTAGTCGATGAAAACATTTTAGTCTACGAAATTAACACTGCTACGCAGCCATGATGTTGTAATTGATGCAGTATGTGGTCTGGCATTGTCATGTTGGAAAATGCAAGGTCTTCCCTGAAAGAGACGACGTCTGGATGGGAGCATATGTTGTTCTAGAACTTGGATATACCTTTCAGCATTGATGGTGCCCATGCCACACGCACTCATGCAACCCCGTACCATCAGAGATGCAGACTTCTGAACTGAGCGCTGATAACAACTTGGGTTGTCCTTGTCCTCTGTAGTCCGGATGATATGGCGTCCCAGTTTTCCAAAAAGAATGTCAAATTTTGATTCGTCTTCCACTTTGCCACAGACCATTTTAAATGAGCCTTGGCCCAGAGAAAACGCCTGCGCTTCTGGATCATGTTTAGATATGGCTTCTTTTTTGGCCTATAGAGTTTTAGCCGGCAACGGCGAATGGCACGGTGGATTGTGTTCACCGACAATGTTTTCTGGAAGTATTCCTGAGCCCATGTTGTGATTTTCATTACAGTAGCATTCCTGTATGTGATGCAGTGCCGTCTAAGGTCCCGAAGATCAGGGGCATCCAGTATGGTTTTCTAGCCTTGACCCTTACACACAGAGATTGTTCCAGATTCTCTGAATCTTTGGGTGATATAATGCGCTGTAGATGATGATAACTTCAAACTCTTTGCAATTTTTCTCTGAGAAACTCCTTTCTGATATTGCTCCACTATTTTTCGCCGTAGCATTGGGGGAATTGGGGATCCTCTGCCCATCTTGACTTATGAGGAACACTGGCAATCTGAGAGGCTCTTTTTATACCCAATCATGTTGCCAATTGATCTAATAAGTTGCAAATTGGTCCTCCAGCTGTTCCTTATATGTACATTTAACTTTTCCGGCCTCTTATTGCTACCTGTCCCAAGTTTTTTGGAATGTGTAGTTCTCTTGAAATCCAAAATATTTGGCATTACATTTTAAAATGTCTCACTTTTAACATTTGATATGCTATCTACATTATATTGTGAATAAAATATAAGTTTATGAGATTTGTAAATTAGTCCATTCCTTTTTTACTCACAATTTGTACAGCGTCCCAACTTTTTTGGAATGGGGTTTGTATAACCCACAGGCCAAATGGGCCCCATATAGGGTCAGTGGTGTATCCCCAATGTGGGCCCACTAAACTCTCACTTCAGGTCAGCAGAGGTCTGCTTCTACCCCACCAAGCCCCCAGTTCAGGTTCTCACTATTGTGCTGTAATCCCCTCCATAGTTGGTTGTTAGGACTGCCAGAGTTCTAGCAACCAATCACCTGCTTGCCCCAGTATTCAGCCAGCAGCTACAGCCACGCTCCTGGCTCATGGCTCTCACCCTGCAGTAGGGCTCTCATGGGGACCCTGATGCAAGGAGGACTCAGATGGGGACCCAGATGGGGACACTGGTGTAAGGATGGACTCAGATGGGGACCCTGTTTTAAGGAGGGACCCGATGTAAGGGGACTTTGATTTGCTCTTACCCTGCTGTTATAGCCACTCTGCAAGTTTCAGATATAGACTGACCCTGATGTAAGGGCCAACTCTGATGGGGACCCTGACGTAAGGTGGAAACTGATGGGGAGCCTGATGTAAGGGCCAACTCTAATGGGGACCCCGATGTAAAGTAGGGCTCTGATGGGGACCCTGAGGTAAGGAGGACTCTGATGGGGACTCAGAATGGTGTAAGAATGGACTCAGATTGGGGCCCTTTTTTAAGGAGGGACCTGATGTAAGGAGGCTTTGAAGGGCTCTCACCCTGCTGCTATGGCCACTCTGGAAGTTTAAGATATAGACCGACTCTGATGTAAGGGCCAACTCTGATGGGGACCCTGATGTAAAGTAGGGCTCTAATGGGAACCCTGAGGTAAGGTGGAAACTGATGGGGACCCTGATGTAAGGGCCAACACTAATGGAGACCCTGATGTAAAGTAGGGCTCTAATGGGAACCCTGAGGTAAGGTGGAAACTGATGGGGACCCTGATGTAAGGGCCAACACTAATGGAGACCCTGATGTAAAGTAGGGCTCTAATGGGACCCTGAGGTAAGGTGGAAACTGATGGGGACCCTGATGTAAGGGCCAACACTAATGGAGACCCTGATGTAAAGTAGGGCTCTGATGGGAACCCTGAGGTAAGGTGGAAACTGATGGGGACCCTGATGTAAGAGCCAACACTAATGGAGACCCCGATGTAAAGTAGGGCTCGGATGGGGAGCCTGATGTAAACGGGGCTCTGATGGGGACCCTGATGTAAGAAGGACCCTGATGGGGACCCAGATGGAGACATTGATGTAAAGACGGATTCAGATGAGGACCTTGTTTTAGGGACGGACCCAAATGTAAGGGGATTCTGATGGGCACCCTGACATAATGCGGAATCTGATGGGGACCCTAATAGGGATTCTTTGGAAGAAGGAAGTCTGATGTAAGGGAGAACTCTGATAGGGACCATGAAGTAAGGGGGGGGGGGGCTCTGAAGGGGACCAAGAGCTGAAGAGGGACTTTAATAGGGGCCCTGATGTATAGGGGGACTCTTATGGACACCCTGATATTATATATAGGGAGACCCTGATGTAAGCGGAGACTCTTATAGGGACTGTGATGTAATAGCAGACTCAGATGGGAACCCAGATGTAGGGGGGGGGGACTCTAATGGGGACCCCAATGTAAGGGGAGCTTTGATGGGGACCCTGATGTAAGGAGGGGGGCTCTGATGGAGATGGTGATGTAAGGGGGGACTCTTATGGGGACTGTGATGTAAGGGCAGACTCAGATGGGAGCCCAGATGTAGACCCTGATGTAAGGGGGGGGGGGCTTATTGGGACCTGATGAAAGGGGGGCTCTGATGAGACTTAATGGCTCAAGTTTATTTAGAATTTCCTCGGTTTGTGTTACTGAAGTCCTTTCTCTGGTCTGAATCATATCGATGTATTTACAAAATATACGTTTACTCATTCATTTAAATGTATTTATTAATTGATAAAAGTATTTCATTTTCCAGCCCAGAAATATTTGTCCAATATACAGTGTGACCCTTGTACTGAAAAGTTTGGGGACCCCTGCACTAAGACAACACGGCTCCAGTGGACCTGCAGTGCAGCGCACCACAATGCATGGTAAAGTACTGCATCAGAACTAATGCAGCAAATCTATACCTGTGCATTGGCAGAGTATTCAAAAATAATGGGTGGCCTTAATACTCTATACCAGTGATGGCGAACCTTGGCACCCCAGATGTTTTGGAACTACATTTCCCACGATGCTCCACTATGCTGCAGAGTGCATGAGCATCATGGGAAATGTAGTTTCAAAACATCTGGGGTGCCAAGGTTTACCATCACTGCTCTATACTGTTTAAAATCCAGTCATACACAGTTTCACCCTGCTCTGCACATGATCAGTGGCTCTCCCATTTTAAGCATTTTTAGGCACTGCTGAGTTTGTAGAGGCTTATCTGCTGACAGCTTTAACCACTTAAAGACTGGAAGGATCTGCCCCCTTAATGACCAGGCCACTTTTTTTCAACTTGGCACTGCGTGACTTTAACTGACAATTGCGCGGTCATGCCACGCTGTACTCAAACGAAATTTACGTCCTTTTTTTACCCACAAATATTCTTTTGGTGGTATTTGATCACCTGTGCGATTTTTATTTTTTGCGCTATACACAAAAAAAGAGCACTATTCTGAAAATAAATCAATATTTTGCACATTCTGCTATATAACATTGCCAAAAAACATAAAATTAAAAAATCAAAATTTTTTAACATTTTAGGCCAATTTGTTTTCTGCTATATATTTGGGTAAAAGAAATCGCAATAAGCGTATTTTGATTGGTTTGCGCAAAAGTTATTGCGTCTACTAACTAAGGGAAAGACTTATGTCATTTTAATTTTTTTTTTACTAGTAATGACGGCGATCTGCGATTTTTTGCGGGACTGCGACATTGCGGCGGACAGATCGGACCCCTGACTGACATTTTTGACACTTTTGGGGGGACCAGTGACATTACTACAGTAATCAGTGCTACAAAATATGCACTGTTACGGTAATAATGACACTGACAGGGAAGGTGTTAACCCAGTGGTGATCAAAGGGTTAAGTGTGAGCCTAGGGGGTGTTTTCTAACTGTATGAGGGAGGGACTTGTGAAATGAACACAGAGCGCCTGTGATCCTATTTAGGAGGATCGCAGGCGCTCTGTGATAATTCCAGAGAGAACAAAGGTCTGCTGTGTTTACAACAGCTGACCATTGTTCTCTCTCAGTGGGGAGCGATGGCGGGTGGCCGACTGCAATTGGTGCCACGGATCGGCATCCCCGTTGCCTAGTGTGAGCGGGAGCACACCGCCGGCGGCACGCGCTCGCCCCCAGGACAGCTCCTGCGAACTGACGTAGCCATACGTCGATTCACGCACCCGAGCCAGTCTGCAGCGGGTGGTCGGCAAGCAGGTAATAACGATAATACGTAAACAACTCACAAGGTAATGATATGTAAGCGCTCCTCAAAAGAATAAGAGTCCCCGCTGTGTACGACCGGAGGGTTGGCAATCCTAGTCAGGGAGATCGGATAGAGTCTTTGGCTGAGTGGGTGAATAGCAACACTTCCTGGAGCGGGTCCAAGCATTGGTGTGCACAGCCTATTGCATTAGGGTGTGCACCCCAGAGCACAAACACACATATGTGTATCAGTAGAGCAGTGGATGGTGACAGTAGAGCAGTGGACGGTGTCAGTAGAGCAGCGGATGGTGTCAGTAGAGCAGTGGATCGTGTCAGTAGAGCAGTGGACGGTGTCAGTAGGGCAGTGGATGGTGTCAGTAGAGCAGTGGATGGTGTCAGTAACGCAGTGGATGGTGTCAGTAGAGCAGTGGACGGTGTCAGTAGGGCAGTGGATGGTGTCAGTAGAGCAGTGGATGGTGTCAGTAGGGCAGTGGTCGGTGTCAGTAGAGCAGTGGACGGTGTCAGTAGAGCAGTGGATGGTGTCAGTAGAGCAGTGGATGGTGTCAGTAGAAGCAAAAAGAACAAAAAAGGGCGCACCGACCTAGCGCATTATCCTCAATATAAGGCTTTATTTGAATGACATTAAAAATGGCTACTCACAGACGTAGATAAAAGTAAAACGTATCAAGCTGGATTGCTCAAAAGTACGTGTTTAGTCCATATAATCGTCCATGATGAGATGACTGACGCGTTTCGAGGCCTAGCCTCTTCCTCAGAGCCACGGTGTCAGTAGAGCAGTGGACGGTATCAGCAGAGCAGTGGACGGTGTCAGTAGAGCAGTGGACAGTGTCAGTTGAGCAGTGGATGGTGTCAGTAGGGCAGTGGACGGTGTCAGCAGAGCAGTGGACGATGTCAGTAGAGCAGTGGACGGTGTCAGTTGAGCAGTGTACGGTGTCAGTAGAGCAGAGATTGGTGTCAGTAGAGCAGTGGACGGTGTCAGTAGGGTAGTGGATGGTGTCAGTAGGGCAGTGGACGGTGTCAGTAGAGCAGAGATTGGTGTCAGGGCAGTGGGCGGTGTCAGTAGAGCAGTGGGCGGTGTCAGTAGGGCAGTGGACAGTGTCAGTAGAGCAGAGATTGGTGTCAGTAGGGCAGTGGACGGTGTCAGTAGGGCAGAGGATGGTGTCAGTAGAGCAGTGGATGGTGTCAGTAGGGCAGTGGATAGTGTCAGTAGAACAGTGGACGGTGTCAGTAGAGCAGAGATTGGTGTCAGTAGGGCAGTGGATAGTGTCAGTAGAACAGTGGACGGTGTCAGTAGAGCAGAGATTGGTGTCAGTAGGGCAGTGGATAGTGTCAGTAGAACAGTGGACGGTGTCAGTAGAGCAGAGATTGGTGTCAGTAGGGCAGTGGATAGTGTAAATCGTTTTTATTTTTATTATTTTTTACAATATTATTTTTTATTATTTTTTGTAAAATTTTTGAGGAGCTCCATTGGCAGGCTTTGGTGAAATATCAAGGCTCAAACAGAGAGAAAGGAACAGAGCTTCCCCAGTCCCTTTCTCTGCAGCCTCGGCTACACTGGACAATGAATGAATGGGGCTGAGGGGCTTCTTGTTCATTCACAAGCTGAAGCATAGTAAACATAGTTTACTGTGCTTCAGTTAAGAATGAACACAGGAATAATTGGTACAGGTCACTCACTGTGTCCATTCATTCATCCACCCTGAATGATCCACTGCAGCAGCAAGTGGGAAAGGAGAGGAGAGAAGCTGGCAGCACTGCAGGGGGAGAAACAGGGGATGCCAGGAAGCAGGGGGAATCATCACTGCACAGGGTGCTTAGGGTGTGCCTAGGCACACCCAGCACACCCTGTGCGCATGCCTATGGGTTCAAGGTTCCTGGGTCACAAGCGATAGGCGTAGCACATGTTTTGGAGCGCTTACATATCGTTATCTTGTGAGTTGTTTACTTATTATGGCTATTAAAGTCTCATACTGCTACTCTTAGATGGCGCTGCCTCTCTTCTTATACATTTTTATTGCTGTCTGCTGCCTGGCAGTACTAGTGATTACCGTTCAGTCCATCACTGGGACAGGAAGCGAGGGAAAATCTCTCCAATGGGCTCACAGAAAAAAATTAAATAAAAAAAAAAATTAAATAAAAAAAAAATTAAATAAAAACTCATACTCAAAACAAAATAATAATAAGGGCTGAAGTTGGGGTTTAATGTTAGTACATATAAAATGTTACTCCTAAAAGTGCCTTAGGGTCCTTTCACACTGTCTGTTTCCGTCGGTAGATCCGCTGAGCAGGCGGATGACGGCTCCGTCTCCGCTCTGTGTGCAGAGATGGAGCTGTCAGATCCCCGCTGTCATCTATGGGGGAATCGGATGAGAATGGATCGCCTGTCCGTTCTCATGCGATCCGATCCCCTGGACAGATGAAAAATAGAGTTTCCATCCGTCTGTATTTCACAGACAGGATCAGATCGGATAGCAGAGGGTGTCAGCGTAGATGCCTCCGCTGACATCCACTGCCCCATAGAGATGCATGGAGGATCCGATCAGGTCCGCCTGAAAAACTGACAGGCGGATCTGATCGGATCGTTCGTGTGAAAGGGGCCTTAATGCTTTACATTCTGTTTTTTTTCCAGGTACTTACCTCTGTGCGGTGAACATATGTGATAACCATGTCTCTGTGTCCAATGAAAGTGTGTGGAAATGCACTGTAAAATGACACATAGCGGGGTAATGTATTTGCATGTGAAAATATCTTTATTCTATTTATTTATTGCATTCTGGGAAATCGCTTTGCATGCTGGGAGCCTTACTGCGATTTTAAATTACAAACACTGCGTAGCAAAGCGCTGGGAAAGCGCATAGGTTTGAAATTATGGTCAATTGCCTTTCCATTTATACACCTCCTACCTCGGTACGTAGCCTGAATTCAATGCTTAATTTCATTTAATCTCTTTTTTATTGAGTTTTCAGAAAATGGGAATACAATTACAATTGTACATATTGCCATAAAGGACACATTGAAAGGAGAAGGACTGTAAGTACATTTAAATCGCAGCTAAATTTAAAGTTAATTTGGCTAATTGCATTTTAATCCTTTTTCATCTTGGTCTTCTTCCTTTAAACAAAGCTTGATTCTTTTTTTTTTTTTGTAATCTTTTCTGCCATTCTCTGAATTTGCATTTGTCAGTATTCATTGCACGCACCTCAGGTGATTATTGCAAATAGATCGCAATTTTTTTTTTTTGGGGAATGTTATATAGCAGAATGTAAAAAATATTTTTTTTTCAGAATTGTCGCTCTTTTTTTGTTTATAGCGCAAAAAATAAAAATCGCAGAGGTGATCAAATACCACCAAAAGAAAGCTCTATTTGTGGGAAAAAAGGACATCAATTTTATTTGGGTACAGCGTCGCACGACTGCGCAATTGTCCATTAAAGTAAAGCAGTGCCGAATCACGAACTAGGGGCCTGGTCATTAACCTCCCTGGCGGTAACCCCGAGCGTGACTCGGGGTGGATTTTTCAGTGCAGGATCGGTAACCCCGAGTCACGCTCGGGGTAGATGTGCAGAGAGCGCAGCGGTGTCTCTTACCTTCTCCTGGCGATCCAGCGATGATCTCTCATTGCTGTGACCGCCAGCCGAGAGTCCCGCCGCTCCTCCGTCCTCCGTCGGTGTGATGACTTCCTAGTTCCGTTCCCTGCAGCAGCAATGCTTGATGGGAGCGGAACTAGGGAGGGAAATAAAAAAAAAACAAAAAAAAAAAAACGTTGCACAAAACACAAACACAACACATTTTATATTATATATATATATATATATATATATATATATGCATATATATACATAATATATATATATATATATATATATGCACACACACACATATATATATATATATATATATATATATATATATATATATATATATATACCTATATACACACATATATATATATATATATTTATATATATACCTATATACACACACACATATATATATATATATATATATATATATATATATATATATAAAATTATATTATTGATTAGATTATAATTCATGCGTTTGTGTTTCAAATTTATCACATCTGGGATGTCTACTAGAGTCTTGTTTTGGTCAGGTTTAAGTCAGTAATTACTAAGAATTGTAGGCCTATAATACATAACGCCAAATTTCCATGAAAAGAATTGTACCGCTTTTGGTACAGAATTCCTGACAGAATCATACCGCCAGGGAGGTTAAGGGGGAAAATCCTCCGGTCTGAAAGTGGTTAAAGAAAGCTGCCGATTCAAAAATATTAAAAATGACTTTTGATCATTACTTTTACCTATGAAAGGGGAACTAAGCTCTCATAATCGGCATGAACTACTTCTAATCCTTATGCTGCTAGCTTTAGTGAAAAGATAGGAAGGTATATTATATTTACTTGTTTTTTGTACAGTATATTTTTTCAGTTGCTTCCTGATTTTGGTCTAGGCCACAATGATGTCATACATTCCAGTATTGAGTCCTCATGTCATTTTTTTTTTAACTCTCATCTGGAGGAGGGCTTCATTCAGCTAAGCACACCCTCCTGATTGCATTTCTGAGCTAAAGGCAGGTGGATTCCAGGAAGTAAATGCTACATCAGGGGTACCAAACCTTTTGAAGAGCGAGGGCCACTTAAAGCGGGGTTCCACTCATTTTTGTGTTTAATAAAAGTCAGCAGCTACAAAAAGTGTATCTGCTGACTTTTAACCACTTCAATACCAGGCACTTTCACCCCCTTCCTGCCCAGGCCAATTTTCTGCTTTTAGCGCTGTTGCATTTTGAATGACAATTGCGCGGTCGTGCAACACTGTACCTACACCAAATTGATGTCATTTTCCCCCCACAAATAGAGCTTTCTTTTGATGGTATTTGATCACCGCAAGGTTTTTTCTTTTTTGCTAAACAAATAAAAAAAAGACCGAAAAGTTTGAAAGAAAAAAAAAGTTTTTTTTGTTTATGTTATACAATTTTGTAAATAAATAAGTTTTTTCCTGCACTGACAGGCACTGATGAGGAGGCACTGATGGGGTGGCACTGATAGGTGGCACTGGTGGGCACTGATATGTGGCACTAATAGGTAGTACTGATATGCAGCATTGGTGGGCACTGATAGGCGGCTTTGCTGGGCACTGATAGGCGGCATTGATGGGCACTGATAGGTGGCACTGATGGGCACTGATAGGCGGCACTGATGGGCACTGATAGGCGGCACTGGTGGGCACTGACGGGCGGCACTGATGGGCACTGATAGAAGGCACTGGTGGGCAAAAATGGGCACTGGTGGGTGGCACTGATAGATGGCAATGATGGGCACTGTGAGGCAGCACTGATGGGGAGGGCACTGGAGGCAAGAAACACATATGGGGAGGGCACTGGGGGGCTCCCTGAGCCCTGATTGTCATCCCTGGTGGCCATAGTGGGCATCCCTGGGGTCAGGGGTGGGCATTCCTGGGGTCATGGGTGGGCATCCCTGGTGGTTCTAGTGGCACCTCCCTCCCCGAGGGTCTGCACTGGTAATCAATGATCTTATTACCAGTGCTGACCCCCCCTGTCAGGAGAGCCGCAGATCAGCGCTCCTTTATTCGTGCCTGTCAGGCACGTACTGAGGAAACCCGATCAACGGCTCTTCCTGTGTACTATGTGACCACGGCTGATTGGACACGGCTGGTCAAATGGTAAACAGCCTACGTCAGTAGGCTCTTTACCGAGATCGGAGATGCGGGGAGTCAGACTGGCACGCCGCATCACCGATTGCCGCTCTGCACGCCCCTAGGGGGCGCGAGAGTGCATTATCCTGCCACCGTCATATGACGTCCGGTCAGGATAATGCAACCACATTCCCGCCGTCATTTGCCTTTAGGCACATACTCACCTGTCCCACGATCCAGCGATGCGGCCACCCAAAGCCTTGGTTCTCTCCCTCTTCTCTTGGTGACACCAGTATCTCTAGTGTGGGCAACCGGCTGTGACAGCTTGTGGCTTCACAGCTGGATGCGCACTGCGCATGCACGAGTCGTGCTGTACGTGGTGAATGGCCAGGCAATCTTCTGGGACCTGTGACATGTCCCAGAAGATTACAGGGAGGTAGGGGGAGAGGAGACCTTCCGCTTGAGCAGCCTAGGCAGCCTGAGCGGAAGTGGTAGCGGGTACCTGTTAAATCTAGGTACCCGCTCCCCCCCCCAAAAAAATGGCATGCCAAATGTAACATGTCAGGGGGTCAGCAGTATTTAAAGCGGAAGTTCCACTTTTGGGTGGAGCTCCACTTTAAGCGACTTGGTAACCGGTCGTGGGTCACAATGAGCGGAGAAGGCGGATGACAGGTCAATGTCTACTTCTACATATGCAGAGCAGACACAGCCCGTTCTACTCTATGGGCCCTCCAATTGGAGGTAGGCAGGTGTAAACGGACACAAGTCCATTTACATCTGCTGCTCCATAGAGGTGAATGGAAGGCCTGATTGGGTCTGCCTGAAAAATGGACAGGCAGATCTGATCAAACCGGGCCTAAAGCTGCTTTCACACTGATGTGCTGCAGTTTACCCACACTACGGGTGCAGCGCAGTGCACCTGTGCTTTTCCTGGGGGCTAGCTGCACTTTGCCATAGACTTCTATTATATCCTGCAGGTGTGGTGCACTTTCAGAAAGCGCAGGTAATAACAGACGTTGGCTCAGTGCAGCCAACCCGCCGCAGGTACACTGCGGCTCACCTGCGGATCAGTCTGAAAGCAGCCCAGTAACTGCTGCAGAAGAGATATGCCCATATATACAATGTGAGAAAACTAAATTAATACCCGCGCTGATGGATCAATAAAGTGAATAAATATGTAATTGTATATAATAAGTAAAGTGCATGAAAAGTATGCAGCTGCTGCAACACTAAAGCCCCGTACACACGTACCGATCGTCGGCCGACAGAACGTCCTACAAATGTTCGCGGCTGGTGTGTTTGTTGTTTGTCTGTTGAAAAGTGCTCTAAACTTGCCCAGGACATTTGTCTTCCGACAGAAAATGACGTCACTACGTTCCACGCACGTTCGCCGCTACAAAAGAGGAAGTGAGTGTTTGGCCGTGACCCTTCTGGGCATCTCGCGCTGATTTCGGTAGCATTTGTTTGGTTGACGACATTTCGCTATTTTCCGAGACATCGTTCGAGAATTTATTATGGCGACCGTGAATTCGTCCGTTGCTGTCGTTAGTGTTGGAGTTTTGGCTCTGAGACGACGTACGAGCAATAGGAAGAAGAAGCGGACCTCCTGGACGAAAAATTGGTTGCTTAACCGTGATCAATTTTCTCATATGTCCTTGCTGAGGGAGCTCCAGGAAAATAATCCTGATGACTTCAGGAATTATTTGAGGATGACGGATCCCATCTTTTACCGTCTTCTTGCCCTGGTGTCCCCCTATATTCTGAAGCAGGATACTTGTATGCGGCTTGCAATTACTCCTGAGCAAAGGTTAATTGCGACGTTGAGGTATCTTGCAACAGGGAGAAGCCTGCAGGATCTGAAGTTCACCACAGGCATCTCCCCCCAAGCTCTTGGTATCATCATCCCTGAGACCTGCTCTGCCATCATCAAGGTCTTGCAGAAGGACTATATCAAGGTATGTTTGATTTTTTACATTACATTACATGTATTACTAGTTTCACCCGAATTATGATGTTTTTGGATGTACAGCAATTGACACAGGCCATTATTTGTAAACTACCCTCTGTCCGCATGCACATAGTAGTAAAGATGTAGATTATCTTTAACCATTTGTAAAATTACCCACTAACCACCCCACCATTCTCTCCTATGTGTCCCTAAACGCATTGCCTGTTAACAGTATGTCGAATTTGGGTCATTTTATTGCTTTCCCTCAAACAATTATTCCTTGGCCAATGTTTTAGTACCTAGTTAATGATTTATCTAAAATACATCAGTCCATCCATTCCCACCTATGATTCTGTATGTTTATGTAATGATGTTAAAACCTTCACTGACCACAAGCCCTTATTGATGTATAAATGCCCAGTTTTACTTACCCATCCCCCACCCACATGCTAAATCTCAAAGTCAGCATATACCAAAGCTCAAGTTCAGAGGTCTTCAAACTATGGCCCACCAGTTGTTCACGAACTTCAATTTCCATCATGCCTAGTCATGTCTGTGAATGTCAGAGAATTACAAGGCCTCATGGGATGTGTAGTTCTGCAACAGCTGGATGGCCGTAGTTTGTAAATCTCAGCTCTAGCTGGTGAGTATAATGGGCCATACACACTAGAAGATTGTCAGAACAATTTATCCTTCCGATTTACCAAAACCAAATAATATGAGGTCCAACAAACACTTTCAAATCCTATGCAATCTGGTAGGCCCTTGCACTACATAGAAAAGGTAAATCTGCACGAAAAAGTCTTCAGAGAATCTTCTAGTGTGTATGGCCCTTTACAATATAAGAACAATAGGAGGTTGAAAAGAAATGTATGTAGATGTTACATCCCCATATCCAAACCTTTGCCTTCCTGTTGTATATTTTTTTAGCAAGTTGCATAAGCATTTAACAGACAACTGTGTGTGTAATTAATAATGTGATGTGCTCAAGCACTAATTTTATTTTTTTTATTTTTTTTTATTTTTTCCCCACAGTTTCCTTCAAACGCAGAGCAATGGCTGGAGATTTCTGATCAATTTCTGGAGAAGTGGAATTTTCCCAATTGTGGGGGTGCTATTGATGGGAAGCACGTCCGCATTGTCCCCCCTCCGAATTCCGGCACATTTTATTATAATTATAAAGGTTTTTTTAGTATAGTCATGCTAGCCATAGTTAATGCAAACTATGAGTTTATTTTTTTGGATATTGGCAAAAATGGCCGCAATTCGGATGGGGGAGTTATTGATCAGACGGAGTTCGCTCGTCGTCTAAAGAACGGCACTCTGAACCTGCCATCCAGGGAGCAAACTGTTGAGGGTATGAGCTTTGTGTTTATCGCAGATGAGGCTTTTGCGCTTGGGGAGCATCTCATGAAGCCCTACCCTCAGAGGAACCTCACCCCAGACCAAAGGATTTACAACTACCGGTTGTCCAGAGCTCGCAGAGTTGTGGAGAATGCCTTCGGGATAATGGCCAACCGGTTCCGGATATTCCTGACGTCCATAAACCTGGCACTGTACAAAGTGGATAATGTGGTCTTGTGTTGCTGCATTTTGCACAACTTCCTACGCAGGAATGCACAAAATTATGTATTGCAGCAACTGGATACTGACCCTGCTATGCCAGGTACAAGTGGAGAGGCCCAACCTTCTAACCAAGTGGAGTCCATGACGTCAATGGAAGTTGGACGGTCAGCATTGGCATCACACAGGGCCCGTCAGATCCGCCAGGAATATCTGGACTATTTCGTGGGGAGAGGAGCTGTGTCCTGGCAGCAATCACTGTCACACACCCATTAATCTTGTTAAAGATTGGACACACAAGATAAATGTCAGAGATATATTATTTTTCAACACATTAAACAAAAATTGCAATGATTCTGTATTGTGGATTATAATCATTTGGGCACATATGCCAAACACAATTATTTGGGTTAATCATGTGTTATATATGTGTGACTTTGGAAGGGTTAATACATTCATCAGTGTGTTTCTTGACTGTAGTCTCTCACCAGCTGATCCAAAGTGATGATGGCCATGTGTTATTTTTTAGCCAGTGGTGTAAATACAAGGGCCTTCTGCACCCCACAAAATGTACACAAACCCTGTCACATTGAGAACTAGGTCACACCCAAGGTTCATCTAATGTCACCTTACATTGGTGTTCATTGTCCAGAAGTTGCCCATACTATATATTTCATATAATACATTAGGGTATTAACAAAGTACCTACACCTGTTATGTTGTGTTCATTTATGACATCCTTCTCACTGCCCACCAATGTTAGGATATGTCAGTGTTATGTGAAACTTGATCATTGTTCATCTCAAAGTGTTATATATATAGGTAATGGAAAGTGAACTAGAGCAACGAACAAGCAATACACTATAGATTACACTGATCTCCCTACACTGATTGCTACTGGCAATATCAATGCCATATTGAATCCTAGGACTGCTAGTACCTTGAGTGTTGAGTCACACTTATGCGATGCGGGAAGTCTGCGACTTTGCAGCCTTCCAGCATTGCATAAGGGTGACCCGCCACTTACTTTTTGCACAGGATTGTATTCCACAAGTGTTAAGCACTGTGCGATCCAATCCAGATACATCAGAAATAAAGGGTCATGTGCGACTTGTATGCGTGTTCAGTGCGAATGTAGCCATACAAAGTGTATGTCTCAATTCACACTGCACATCTGATGGCATGTAATATCGTAGCGCACTGCTCCTTTATTACATGCGATCAGATGTTCATGCGAAAATCAGCTATACAGTTTGTATGGCTCAATTCGCACTGCACTCGCACAAAAGTCGCACATGATGCATTTATTCAGCCGCATCAGGATAGGATCGCACAATCGTTCAAACTTGTGTGATCCGATCCTGTGTGAAATGTCAGATCGCACTGTGATATGCGTTAAAACTGGGGGTATCTTTAACATTTCATTGACACCTCCAGCAACTCGCATATGGCAGTGTCCAAAATGCTTTCTTTAACATGTAAATATGGGAATAGGACAGCCATCATACATTTAGTGCTTCTTTACACAGCTTTAGACCTCGACCCCCCAACGAAAGTCTAATAAAGAATTGAACACACATTGTTGAATGTAAAAACGTTTTAGTATCAAACATTCACAGGGTTAGGGTTAGGGTTAGGGTTAGGGTTAGGGTTAGGGTTAGGGTGTTGTAAAGTGCTTTTCCCAAACTTGGGTACACTCTTTAACATCTGAGTGTAATTAAAATGCCCTAAAACATTATAAAAAATTTGTAACATCAGGAACATCCCAATACAAACATTAAAAACCTAGTAAAATTGTGGCTTAAAATTTGCCAATCATGTCCACAAAATTGCGCATTTTGATTTGTAATGCCGTTGCAGTCTCCTTTATTTGTTCCAGGTCTGCGCAGCATTGGAGAGCCTCACGGGTCAATTTGGCTAATGTGCAACTATGTAAAACATGGTCTGTAAAAATTAAAAAAAAATGAGTCAATGTGAATCACCTACATGAGGTCATAATAATAGAGAAACATTTGGTGTCCAGGTAATCTTAAATTCCTCTCGAGTTAATACCTACCCTGTTCTTATGCTCTTTTGCCCTAGGCTCTTCTTCTTCCTCCTGTCCTCCTCCGATGCTGTTGCTGATGATTCTGCCGGTCTCCTGAGCTTACTATATATTCATTAGGGGTGTGAACGCATGATGACGTCATTGTGAGGGCATGGTTGTAATGTATATATATTAAGATGCAGAGACCAGAGACGGGCAGAATGCACGGCAACAGCATTGGAGGAGGACAGGAGGAAGAAGAAGAGCCTAGGGCAAAAGAGCAGACAACATAAGAGCAGAAGATTGGACAGCAGAAGACTGGAGAGGAGAAGATCCAAAGAGCAGAGTGGAGAAGACCGGATGAAGATCTTTAAGAACATTTCATAAACGTCTCCTGTCGTTATTCACATACACTTCCATTTATGTGGTTAATGTGTAGGGGTACTATGTACCCCATACCCATTCACATAGTGATTGGGGTCTGGGATCTGGGGGCCACCCTTTGTTAAAGGTTGCTTCCAAAGTCCTAGGAACCCCCTGGCCGCATGACCCCCCAAAACCACCAGACAGGGTTGTGGGGATGAGGCTCTTGTCCTCCTCTACATGGGAGTAAGGTGCTTTTGGGTGTGCGGTGCAGAGGCCCCCTGGCCCAAAGCAACAAAACCCCCCCATGTTGAGGGCATGTGTCCTGCTGTGGTCCAGGGGGTGTTTGGTCCGCTTGCTCGTTCTCTTTCCTGGCCTGACAAGCTGCATGCTTGTATAAGGGTCTGGTAGGGGTTTTGGGGGTAACCCACGCTGTCTTTTTGTTGTGGGCATACCCTCAAACTCAATACCACACACAAAAGGCCTGGTTGTGAACTTGGGGGGACACCCACGGTGGGTTGTTCAATTTTTTGGTGTAGTTCCCCCTCAAAAATCTTCACAACGCAAGTGGCCCCGCAAGTCAGAGCATCCTGATCCGACTTAGGGTGCGACTTCCATTCAAATAAAGAGGCTCCCATAGGGAACTAGTGTTGTAAATTGGAGGCTAAAAATAACACTGATAAAAATCATTCTGCAAAAACCTACGTGGGCACACAACTGGCTCTCTGACACTTGGTCCTGGTTCCTCCACAGTTTCGGAACTGGCTTCCATGCTGCTTGGCAAGTTGCCAGGAGATCGGGGTTCTGACCTGGCTGGGGATGCCACATCCTGGCATGATGCAACATCTGCAATGTAAATTTGTAAGGGAATACAAGAATATAAGGTTAAACAATCATTGCAAATACACATATTTCTATGATCCCACTACACAAAAATCTGTGACTACCAACCTTCTTGTTGCTCTGGTGTCTCATCACTTATTGGCTCCACCAGGATTATTTCCGGAATAATGTCTTCATCTACATAATACAAAACATTGGCCATATCATAAAAGTCACAAGAGGTACATTTGTTAGGACATGGTGCCCTGCTTGATAGCTCTTTTAGTAACAAATATGAAGACATGTACATGGTTATCTACGAAAAATATGGTACATTAATGTTTGACAGTGCATAGGAACCAATTACCTTTAGTGGAATCTGTGCCACCTTCTGTGCCCATGTCCTCATCTTGTTCGGCAACTGCCGATGGAGCTGCCAGACCTCTCCTCCTCCTTTCCCATAGTTTGGCACGGAGTTTACGTTTTTCTCCTATTTAAAGGTTTGAATAATAATCTGTGATTAATAGGAATGTTTGCTGAGAAGATTCGTGCAGGAAAGAACGTTCGTTGCAACACAATACATATATTTTTAACTATGGCTTCCTGACTTTTAATGTCATATACTAAAACATCAACAATAGATCGATCAAATCACGACATGACAACTAAAATGAGTAATCTAACTTTTTACATAGACATTATAATCTAGACATGTTAATACAACATACACAAAATTATAAAAAACATATTGCATGATTAAAAAAATAAAGAAAAAATAAAACTTACTTTTTTTCAAAATCCGATGGATTTGGGAAAGCTGATCCTGCTCACGGTGTTTGAGGTCAGACCACCGTTTCCGAATCTGATCTTTCGATCGCTCGACACCGAATTTTTTGACCAAACAGGCCACCACCTTGTCCATGATGCCATCTTTCCTGGCATTGGGCCGCTCGTAATTAGCCAACTTGCCATCATAATCCATTTTTTCTAAAATGGAGACCATCTCCACCATTTCTGGCTTTGACATGGGTGTAGCCCTTGATTTTCTGGTGGCCCAATCACTTCGGCCCCCACTTGATGAACTCTGAGATCTTTCAGACATTCTTCTTGATTAAAAGATTGTTCCTCTGCTTCAGGTGTGAGTGTCGCATGTAGGCCTGATCTTCGGCACGTACACACCCCTGCACAAGCCCGCCACTGGAGGAGGAGTTGACGCCTGCGCTGTATTTAAAGGACGCCAGATCGTTCGGCCGACGATTCGCTAGCGGACATATCGAGAGTTGGAGCACGATCGAGCGGCGAATCACGACTTTTCCCCACAAACAAAGGTACGACTCTTTTAATAGAAAGTGTGTGTTTTGGGCCCTATACAGCTTTTATTAGGAATATCTTTATTATGTGCCAAAATACATGCTCTTTTAATATGTTTTGTGTTGTTTTGTGTCTTGCAGGCATATACTGTCCTGCAATATGGTGGACAATTTCACCACCCACAACTTTCTCATCAGTTTCATTGATGAATTCAGGCAACTCCCGTGTTTGTGGCAAGTCAAGTCCGCAGATTATAAAAATAGAAAACTCAGAAAACAGGCCATGGAACATTTGGTGGCCTTCTACAAGCCCGTCTGTCCTGGGGCAAATTTCACTTATATCCGCAAAAAAATAAACAGTATTCGCACTGCCTACAGGCGGGAGTTAAAAAAAATAGAGGAGTCCACCCAGTCTGGAGCAGGTGCACGGAATGTATATGTACCACGGCTGTGGTATTATGATAACATGCGGTTCCTGGCAGACACCATGGAATCCAGGCCGTCAATTTCAACACTGCCTTCTACTTCGGCAGAGGGCTCAGTGTCTGTAGATCCAAGCCAGGATGAGGATTTCCTGGAGGAGAGTTTTACTCAGGTATGGCATTTCACAATATATTGTCTGCTAAAATGTAATCATGTAACAAAATTATAAGCTAAACCATAATTGACCCTTTATGTAAACGGGCATAGCAAGGGGTTGGCATGACAGGCAACCGCCAGGGGCGCAGGCCAAGGGGGGTGGGTCACAAAAACATTGGCATTGTTTTATTGTTTATTTTAACAATCCACTCAGCCTGCACACCCCAGAACCCCCAGTTTGCAGGCGGATTCATGCAGGTGTAAAACATTGAGAGCAGCTTCATGCAGGTGTAAAACATTGAGAGCAGCTTCATGCAGGTGTAAAACATTGAGAGCTGCTTCATGCAGGTGTAAAACATTGAGAGCTGCTTCATGCAGGTGTAAAACATTGAGAGCAGCTGAGCCAAAAGACCAGGAGACTGAGACTGCCTCTCACTGCATCCCCAGCACCCCTCCGGTCTTACAAACACTGCTGCATCCCCAGCACACCTCTGGTCCTAACAAACACTGCTGTAGCCTCAGCATTCCTCTGGCTCAACCTTTTTTAATACAAAACTAACAGCTCCTGCAAATGATCCATCCATCCTTGCTTCCATGTCTCTGGTCTCTCACTGTGGGTCAGCAAGGCAGGTGGCTCCCTTATTCATGTTTCCCTGCACTGCTTCACCCTCAATGCCCTACATCAAGCCCTCTGCAAGTTCAGGCCCCTCTCTCTCTGCAACCCCCTCCTCTCTCTCTCACACCCCCTCTTTCTCTCCCTCTCTCTATCTCTCAACCCTCTCTTTCTTTTTCACACCTGAGACAATGATTGCCCACTAGAGAGCTCTACACTGGGCAAACAAGGGGCAAATTAGAAACTTTTAATGCCCTTTAATTTTTTTTGGGGGGGGGTGGGTTACAGTTTTACATTGATCTTGGGGGGGGGGGGGGGTTGTTGCCAAATACAGCTCCTCAACAAGGGCACTGGAGACCCTAGATACGCCACTGTATGTAAAGTCTGCTATTTGTTCACAATAATATAACAAACATGACTTTTTATATACACTATAACATTCTAATCAATTGTTCATTTCATCAACAGGGAAGTGTCACTGAGGAGGAGCCAGGTTGCAGCCAGGAGCCTGGGGAGCCTGCGGAGCCTGAGGAGCCTGTGGAACTATTTCCACCACCACCTCCTCCTGCCAAACGGAGGCAAAAGAGGAAGCACGTGGATGACATCACCGACGAGTTTATCCAGGAGGCCACCATAGCCCTACGTCGGAAACCGGAGGCCAATGAGTCCTTCGGCAACATGACGGCAAAAATTTTGGATAAGGTGGACCTCAGGCAGTGTCAGTATGCCAGAAAAATCATACTCGATGTGCTGCAAAAGGCTGAAAACGGCATACTTACTGAGCACAGCCATGCATGCCAGGAGCACCCGTGCCCTCCACCTCCACCTCCACCTCCACAACACCCACCACCTCGCCAAATGCCACATGGCCAGTGGCAATATGGCCAGCAGGATCCAAACCTGCCCTCATGGCAACCTGATTTCAGTTACCAGCAACTTTAATTTTTGTAACCCCCTATTATTTATTTTACCCCTGTTTGCCAGTTTCTAGTTTAATTTTGTCCAAATGGAACTTTTTTATGTTTAGTTTATTATACGGAAAGTATTGATGTTTACTTTGTTTTTTTTTTGCTGAGATCCAAAAAATAAAGAAAATGAAAATAAAAAATGGCCTATCTGAATTTGTTAACATGTTTAATATTGTGCATAACCTGAAAAATATGTTTTAGACATTAATTCATACAAGAATAAAGGGTCATATCAATAGTTAGATCTTTGGTGTGAAAATACAAAAATAATGGTGAAGAGTTCAAATTATTTAATTATAAAATTTGATAGAACAGATAGAATAGACAAACATTATCTTCATCATAACAGAACACATGCCTTTTTATTAGAAAAGTATGGCATTATGAGCAGCATCTTCCTTCTTCTCACATTTATCAAGATGAGCATGTGCTCCGCATTTCACCTATTTCTTGGACTTCCGCGAGCCGAAAGTTCTTTCTGAATAAAATGTTGAGTTTACTAGAGAAAATTCTTCCGGGAACTCATTTGGTTTGATCATGCGTGTTGGGATTTGTAGCTGTGTGTCGGCCGAATTGTGTACTGACAGGCGAACAATCGTCCGTTCTGGTGTCGGCATACAAAAATTTTCATGTTTGCAAGAAAGACTTTTGTCCGCGGATTGTGCGCAGACATCTGTCGGAGGCACCATACTAACACGCGTACAATCGGCAGATCCTTCGTCCACCGACGTTTGTATGCCGACGATCGGTACGTGTGTACGGGCCTTAAGTAAACCTTAGGATAATAGTTAAAAAGCCAAAATTAAGCAGCGCTAGCATTGGTGACAATCATCATATGAAACAAATATTAAATAATCAATTCATCAAAACATCTAAAATACATATGTAAATTCTATAGGTTATCAAATTAAAGTGCTCAAGTGCTGAAAAAAATTATATTAAAAAGTCCATCAGGAAACTTTAAATAGTGAAAAATAGGAAAAACAGTCCTTATTCGTGATCCAAAGTAAAGTGCTCAGGTGCTGAAATATATATAAAAATGTGCTTCAAAGTGCTTCAAAGTGATAGGTGCCCCTCTCGGTTCCCCACTCACCAAATTGCCAATATTTGGAAGCCTTGAGATTATATTGCACATTAGCCCTTTAATGCCAGGATCTTAAGGGTATTTCTCCATAAGCCTTTCGATATAGGTAAGTAGTCCTGATGGACTTTTTAATATAATTTTTTTCAGCACTTGAGCACTTTAATTTGATCACCTATAGAATTGGTATATATATATGTTATATATATATAATGTTTCTTCAAAGAGACTCACCAACAGGCATAAAGATCTGGCGTGGATGGCTGTCCAGGGGGGTTTGCCACTCAGGACATTTATGCATGCCAGAAACTTGTGCAGATACAGGCACTGCCCCTTTTGTATCATCCATGAGGAAACGTCTTTTCACGTTTTCTGGGAGTGCTCATTTGCACAGAGCCTGTTGAGGGCCTTGGAACCTGAACTGAGAGACTTTGTTCCACAGACTGCCATCACACATTTTGCTGTGCTGAATGGACTTTTTCATGGAACTTTTTCCCAGGAGGACATTGACAACGCCTGGCGGGTGTTGTGTTGCTTTAAGGACGCTTTATGGTGCGCCAGAAAGCGCCTTATCCACCAGCGGGAGAGGATGTCCATTGAGGACTGTCGCAGACTGGTTCACAGTCTGCTCAGAGACTATAACCTGATGGATCTCATGGAGGAAGAGGAGGTCTGAAGATTTCCCCTTCCCCCACTCTCCCTTGCGTGTCTTTGTCCATTCAATAAAGCTTCGGGCCTGTGATTTCATTCCCCTCCCCTTACCCCTCTCTCCCACCCCCCATCACACCTGTTGGTTTTTTTGAAATGTTTATTATTTGATATCGTTTAAGGAATGCAACGTATAGATAACGTATTTTTCAGTTTCATGCTTTAGGGGTATTGCGGCGTCATGCATGATGTGATGGCACGGGGTATCCTTACTCCGCACAACACATCAGGCATCATACCGCAGAATGAATGTATGTGATTGAATGTATTTATTAGTATGACCGGAAATGTATTGTAATGTAGTGTATTTATGCGCTGCGTCGCAGTACAGGGGAGAATGTACCCCGACAAAAGTATTTGTTTTTTGTATATCTTTTATGCAAAATAAAGATTACATTTTCAATCAAAAAAAAATTGGTATATATATATATATATATATATATAGAAATATATCGCTTCTCGGCCTTTTGGCTAAGATCAAGTGTAGTATCTGTTCTTATCAGTTGGTATGGGCCTTAGCTAGTACCAGTATGACCGAAACCCGGAGCGCTCTAAACATTGAGGTATGGGGAGTAGGTCATCTGGGAAAGCATGTGGGGCCCGCCGCCTTCTGATTCGAATGGGTTGAACTGTCCTAACCAGTTTGAAGGGGGCGGAAAGCCGGTTCGGGGGGGCCGGTGGAACTGCTCCTGGATGTAATGGGCTGAGGAACAGGATGGCGAGGGGGGGGCCTTCTCTCCTGGGTTGATCTGGCTTGTAGAGGGCCTGTCCCCAGTGGTAGGTAAGCTCTCCCCAAGCTGTCCAAGTTCTGATGTCTGCTGGTGGGGATAGGCTACATTTGGTCTGGCCGGGGGCTGAGATTGAAAAAGCCCGTAGTGTAAGTGCCCCTGGGGTGGCAGCCCAGGGGTGCCTTAATTTCTCACTGGTGAGGGGCAGCTCGCTGTGAGTTCTTTTGGCACCTTGGTCACTGCACTATGCACACCTTTTTCACACCTGCCTCTTGGGACAGGCCTTTTGGCTTGCACCAGAGGAATTTTTTATTCCGGCTGGAAGGCCTGCCTTGGTTCTTCACATGGCACCAAAGCACTTTCCCCGCTCCCCTTCCCCACTTTTTTGTTTGTCTGTCTTTTTATTTGGAGTCCGTCACCTGCACTTTCACCTTTTTTCTTTATTTGCACGACGAGAGTGTGTGGGTCTTCGGGCCCAGCCTTAAGTCTTGGGAGGGGGTGGATATGGCCTTTTGGCTTAGTTCGCCCTCTCCTATGGGGTCTCCCTTCGGGGGAGCCCTACTTAGTACTCGGTGGGGGCTGTTTCGGCAGTCCCCCTGAAGAACGGGGTCTGTCTGGTTTCGGCCAGACAGACCATGAGTACCTTATGTCCCTGTCAGGAGTCTTGCGCCCCGGGGGATTGAGGTTTCGGGTCCTACCTCTTCGGAGGGAAGACCATTCGATTTCGCACACCCTGTGCTTTTTTGTGTTCTCACCTTGTGTGTGTGCACTTTTTTATGCACCGGGTGGAGTCTTTTGAGTGTGTTGCACACGCTACGGGCTTTAAAAAAAAAAAAAATTGACATATGTATTTTAGATGTTTTGATGAATTGATTACAGTAAACCCCCCTCCATTGCGGGGGTTACGTTCCGGACCCAGCCGCGAAAAGTGAAATTCCGCGAAATAGAAAAACCCTATTTAAACACATAAAAGATACTTAGAGACAGAGCAAGAGCTATGAAAAACACAAAAATCTTTCATTTTTAATGATTTATATAGTAAAATAACATTACAAAAAAACCCGCGAATTACCGGGACCGCAAAAACTGAACCGCGATGTAGCGGGGGATTACTGTATTTAATATTTGTTTCATATGATGATTGTCACCAATGCTAGCGCTGCCTAATTTTGGCTTTTTAACATATATACAATGTGATTTTAGAATTTAAACTGACCTTTAATAATAATCTTCCATTCAAGAATCTCCCTTGCTACAGGTATTTCCGGCTGTTGCTGTCCCAGGCAGAGTGGAATTGGTATCACGCCTGGGACAGGAGTCGGCGCTATGCAGGAAGCATCACAATTATGCAGCTCTGCTCCCTCCGCAGCCCTGCTTCCTCTAGTGTCGGCTCCATTCATAATACTCGGGGATGGTGAGTCGGAAACTCACAATCTGGCCATCCCAGAGCAGAAGGTCGCGGGCCACATCAGGGGCTCCACCAGGCACATGGGACCCGTGGGCCAGCGGTTGGGCACCCGTGTGCTACATGAATAGTCTGCCCTTACTCAAGATGGCCACGGCTAGAAATGCTAGGGGGGGTGATTTAAAAAATTATTTCTCAACAAAATAAAGCATAGCGATATGGATGGGGGAGTTTGCTTTGAAAATTAAAAATTAATCAAATAGTGTTTTCAATGCTCACTTGCAAGTTCGTTGCGCTTTAGGCCCCTTTCACACTAATGTGGTGCAGTTTGACCACACTGCGGGTTCAGAGCTGTCCAGCTACCAGCGGCTTTGGTGCAGGTTAGCTGCACTTACCCATTGACTTCTATTACGTCTGTGGTTTTGGTGTTCTTTTCTGAAAGCGCACCAGAAGTCCTGCATGAATTTCAGAAAGCGCACCAAAACTGCGGGACATAATGGAAGTCAATGGGAAAAATTAGAAGTCAGCAGCTATAATTACTGTAACTGCTGACTTTTTATAAATAGACACTTACCTGCTTAGGGATCCAGCGGTGTCCTGACCCGGGTTAGTTCTTCACTAGCCTTCGGGTTCCCGGCACCGGTATCCTAACTGTGGGCAGCCGGCTATGCAGCTTTTGGCTTCATAGCCAGCTGCCAACTGCACACGTGTGAGCCTCTCTATGCTTTGTGAATGGTCCTGCAGTCTTCCGGGACCTGTGACATGTCCCAGAAGACTTTGGGGAGAAAATTTCCATTTGGATCGCCTAGGCCAGGGATCTTCAAACTATGGCCCACTAGTTGTTCATGAACTTCAATCCCCATCATGCCTAGTCATGTCTGTGAATATCAGAGTTTTACAATGCCTCATGGGATGTGTAGTTCCGCAACAGCTGGAGGGCCGTAGTTTGAGGATCCCAGGCCTAGGCGATCCCAGCGGATGTGGGAACAGGTACCTGTCAAAACAAGATACCCGCTACACCCCCCCCCCCCCCCTTTCCCCAAATAAAATAACATGCTAACAGAAGGAGGACTTAAAGCGGAACTTCCCGTTTTGGGTAGAGATATTTTCAATAAAAAATAAAGGAACACTTTTTAATCAGAACATAGCATCAAGTCAATGAAACTCCTGGGATATTGATCTGATCAGTCCTGTCCTGTACTCTAGGAAGAGTCCTGGTGGTTCCACACTTCTTCCATTTACAGATGATGGAGGCCACTGAGCTCATTGGGACCTTCAATGCTGCAGAAATGTTTCTGTACCCTTCCCCAGATTTGTGCCTCCATACAATCCTGTCGATCGATCCCCCGCTGAGCAAGAGAATGACAGCTGTTCTCCGCACTGTGTGTGGAGACACAGCTGTCACAGCCCCATAGATCTCTATGGGGGAATCGGATGGGAACGGACCATCGGTCCGTTCTCATCCGATCCCATCCGATCCGATCCGCTGGACGGATGGAAAATAGGGTTTGCATCCGTCCAGATTTGACGGATCGGATGTCAGTGGACATGTCTCCGCTGACATCCGATCCCCCATAGAGATGCATGGGGGGACCATTCAGATCCGCCAAAAAAACTGACAGACGGATCTGAACGGTCTGCCTGTGTGAAAGAGCCCTTATGTACATGGGATTTTTTCATTTTTTTTTATTTTTAATAAATTTGCAAAGATTTCAAACAAACTTCTTTAATGTCATTATGGGGTATTGTTTGTAGAATTGTGAGTAAAATAATAAATGTAATCAATTTTGGAATAAGGCTGTAACATAACAAAATGTGAAAAAAGTGAAGCGCTGTGAATACTTTCCAGATGCACTGTATTTGAAGGGGAGCTCGTTCTGTTAAAAAAACAACAGACTTACTGACTGGATCACCAGATGAAAATAATGGAAGGAAAAGCTTAAACAAAGAAAACTAATACAGCCATTACATCTAACAATCGGTAAACCGCAATATAAAATAATGTTTGCTGTTGGGTTTATTAGTGCTTAAATTCACCATCTAGACCAGGGTTTCTCAACCAGGGTTCCTCCTGAGGTTTCTAAGGGTTCCTTGAGAAATGGGCAATTTCTGTCTCTCAAATAAGTTCCCAATGACACCATTGTTCCTTTTAGCGATCCGTAAGGGGGGTAATTCTTCCCACTGATGACAAGAGTAAGGAGCATTCTTCCCACTGACTGTCACAGTAATGTGTCATGAGTTGTAGATTTTTAGTTTTTAGAAGGGGTTCCCCGAGACCAGAAATGTATTTCAAGGGTTCCTCTGTGTTGAAAAGGTTGAGAAAGGCTGGTGTAGACTGTGTGGACACTCAGGAAAAAGCTCAGCACTGGCAATAGTTATACCTTTACTGAACACTAGAGGGGGGCATAACAAAGAGAATGGTGTGCTTCAATTAAACATAATTAGATGGCTAATTTAATACATAGACACTAGTGGTAAAAGGAAGTACTGACAGCACTGTACCCCAGACTCTTGAATTTAATCATTTCCTTTTTTTTTTTTTAATACAGATTATAACATGACAACATTGCTTTTACAAAACTGTAAAAGAGCAATAATGGGACTTGTCTACATTACCCGATTCCCCACAATGGCTGTTCAGGTAAAGCAGTAATATTAGAACATATAGGATTTGCAGTCCTCAGTTACAGATTACCTTTTAGTTAAAGGTGATCTTTACTTGTTTTGGACAGAGTGGCAAAGGGTTAAAACCCTTTGCTGTTTGCCTTCCCCTATGGAAGATCTTTACTCACTTCCTAATCCGGAGGAGGGGGAAATCCCGTTTTTTTGGTTCAGTATTTTTATTGATATTTTTTTTTTCATAGAACAGTAGTACAAAGATATCTATGTTTTCAGCTCCTTGTGCAGAAACTACGGAGGAAAAATGGTACAGAAATGGATAACTGTGCTTAAACACTTCAGCCCCGGAAGGTTTTACCCCCTTAATGACCAGCCATTTTTTTGTGATTCGGCACTGCATTATTTTAACTGACAATCGCTGTACCCAAATAAAATTGATGTCCTTTCTTTTGCACAAATAGACCTTTTCTTTGGTGGTATTTGATCACCTGTGCGATTTTTATTTTTTTGCGCTATAAACAAAAAAAGAGCGACAATTCTGAAAAAAAAAAAAAAAATATATATATATATATATATATATCTTTCTTCTATATAACATTCCCCAAAAAAGAAAAATTAAAATCAAAATTTTTCATCATTTTAGGCCAATTTGTATTCTGCTACATATTTTTGGTAAAAAAAAAAATCCCAATAGGCGTATTTTGATTGGTTTGTGCAAAAGTCATCGCATCTACAAACTAGGAGAAAGATTTGTCATTTTTATTTTTTTTTATTTTTTTTACTAGTAATGGCGGCGATCTGCGATTTTTAACGGGACTGCGACATTGTGGCGGAAAGATCGGACCCCTAACTGACATTTTTGACACTTTTGGGGGGACCAGTGATATTACTACAGTAATCAGTGCTAAAAATATGCACTGATACTGTAATAATGACACTGGCAGGGAAGGGGTTAACACCAGGGGGCGATCAAAGGGTTAAATGTTGAGTTAATAAGCTCAATTTTTGTCATACACTTAGGCCAAAATGTATTTAGCTACATGTCTTAGATAAAAAAAAAAAAATTCAATAAGTGTATATTTATTGGTTTGCGCAAAAGTTATAGCGTCTACAAACTATGGTGTATATACTGAAATTTACGCAGCTTTTACTTTCTGACTGCCTATCTCATTTCTTAAAGGGCTAAAATGGAAGGGCAGTACAACTCCCCCAAAATTCCCAAATTACCCCTTTTTGTAAAGTAGATACCCCAAGGAATTTCCTGAGAGGCATGTTGAGCCCATTAAATATTTTTTTTTTTTTTTGTCGCAGGTGTTTGAAAAATAATATATATTTCTTTTTTTACACAAAGTTGTCAATGAAATTATATATTGTTCACGCATGCCATGGGTATATGTGAAATGACACCCCAAATTACATTCTGCTGCTTCTCCTGAGTATGGGGATACCCCATGTGTGAGACCTTTTGGCAGTCTAGCCCCGTACAGGACCCCGAAAACCAATCCCCACCTTCAGGCTTTCTAAGTTTTTCTTATTTTCTGTGAATACATTTTGAAAATAAATAATTTTTCTCCTTCATTGATGTGCGCTGATGAGGTGGCACTGATAGGCTGCACTGATGGGCACTGATGAGGTGGCACTTATGGGCACTGATGAGGTGGTCCTAATGAGGAGGTACTAATATTCCGCACTGATGGGCACTGACGGGCGGCACTGATGGACATTAATGGGCAGCACCATCAGTGCCCACAATCAGTGCCCATAGTGCTGCCAGTCAGTGCTCATCAGTGCCACAGTCTCCCCTGTGAGGAGGAGCCACTGATCGGCTCTCCTCGCCTCACACTTTGACAGTATGAGGCGAAGAGAGCCGAATAACGGCACTTCCTAATTTACATATGACCGGCTGTGGTTGGACACAGCCGATCACATGGGTAAAGAGTCATGTCATTGACTCTTTACCAAGATCGGGGTTGCGCCGTGTCCTGGCAACATAGCGCAGCCACGATCGACGCACTGCGCGCCCCCGCGGGCGTGAGAGAGAGGCTGCTCTGGTGCATTGTCATATGACGGCATCCCAGAACAATGGATGCACCGCTCCGCCGCCATTTGATGGCAGGCGGGTAGGAAGTGGTTAAGCTATTTGCTGAGAGGCATTTTGAGTATTTTGCAGATCTCGCTTTTTGTCACAAAGTTTTAAAAATTAAAAAAAGAAAAAAACAATTTTCCTTTTCTTTCTTCATTTTCCAAAACAAATGAGAGCTGCAAAATACTCGCCATGCCTCTTAGCAAATATATTGGGGTGTCTACTTTATCCCCTATGATGGAAATAAGTAGTGACAGGTACTCTTTTTAAAAACTTGGGGTCTATTAGACTCTAGATCTCTCCTCTGCCCTTAAAGCATCTGACCACACCAAGATTGGTGTGCTAAGATGTTTTCCTAATTTCCCAATGGTGCTGTTTATAGCTGGCGAAACCTAAGTCAGGAAATGCTCGTAGCCAACATCTTTCGAGACCATGTGTGAAAGTGTGCCCTAGACTGCGCCGTGCTGTACCCTATACTAATACTCCACTAGTGTGTGGTAGCAACGGATACAGTCCCTGATGCAGAGACCAGGTTGGCCAGGACAGGAGTGACAAAAATAGCGGGTGTTAAACCTATATCTACAGACACGACATCTTCATTAGGGTGTTCTTTGGGTAGGGGTACTAGAGAGGACATTGGGAAAATGCCTCTTATGCAGTGGCTCACTGCATCTGGATTGTGAATTTGGGTCACGGCACCTTCTGGATACAAAAAGGCTGTAGTGATCTCTTCCTGGAATTTTAGGAAGGATCCACTTCTTCCTGACGCTTTTTATAGCACATTCAGCAGAGCCAATGGAAATAGGTATACAGACACTTTTTTGTACCAGCGTCTGACCTTACGGGCAATTAAGTACGGCGCCATCATATGGTCATATAAGTCCACCCCTCCCATGTTTAGGTTGTGTTTGTGGACACGGGGCTTCTCAACAACACCAGTCGCCATTGCAATTTGGACAGTCGTATGTGTGAATGAAGGACAGAACGAAAACATTCCGTGTGTCCCTCCACTTCACTGCAAGTAATTTATTACACTTTAAAGCGGAGTTCCACCCTAAAATTATACTTACCTCCATCTTCTCGCTCCGGGTCACCTGAAAAACAAATGGATAACACGGCGATTTGTCACTTCCTGGCTTGCAATGATTCCTGGGAGCTGAACGTCATCACTCCCAGGAATCAATGCTCCTGCACCGGCCCCGACGTCAGTTCCAGTGCGGGCGCCGTCATACCTTGCTAAACAGCTTCTGGGCATGCCCAGAAGCTGTGCAGGGATGACGCTGCGGCACCGGAAGTGACGGTGGGGCCGGTGCAGTGCATCGTGGGACCGAAGAAGACGGAAGAGGACACAGAAGAGGATCGCGCTGGCTTCAAGCTGCCCACACCTGATATGGCAAGGTAAGTATTTCTTCTTGCAGGTAAGTGCAACCCGGGACAGATCAGAGGCTAGCCATTGTGGAATGCACTAGCCCTGACTGTCCCGGGGGTATTTATATTAAAAAAATATTTCCCAGGATGGAACTCCGCAGATCCTCACAAGGTACGCTTGTGCAATAATTGTCCAGGTATAAATGGTACCCTTTTCCGAATAAGGGTGACACCAAGTCCCAAACAATCTTGTCACTGCTCTCCATGTAGTCTGGGCAGTTGGGGGGCTCCACATTGCTATCTTTTCAGTAGTAAATCTGGAAACCACATGTATAGCCTGTTGCCCTGTCACAGAGATGATACATCTTGACCCCATATCTGGCACGCTTGCTGGTGAGAAACTGTTTGAAAGCAAGGCGGCCAGAAAATTTAATCAGGGACTCATCAATGCAGACAGCTTGTTGGGGCGTATACAAGGCTGCAAACTTTTGGTTGAAGTGATTTGCGAGAGACCGATATTTGTGGAGCCGGTCATATCCAGGGTCACCCCGAGGACGACAGAGTTCATTGTCACTGAAGTGCATGAACCGCAAGATTTGCTCGTATCTAGTCCTGGCCACGGCAGCAGAGAACACGGGTGTATGATGAATTGGGTCAGTGGACCAATATGACCGCAACTCACTCTTTTTAGTGATGTCCATGATGAGGGATAGGCCCCCCAGAAAGATTTTAAATTCGGAAACTGTGATACGTTTCCATGCAAATTCTTTGGCAAGGGTCAAATTTAGATTTGCGGCAATAAATTGATTGGCATATAAATTGCTTTGGTCCACAATAGATCTTTAAAGATCTTCTGTGAAAAACAGCTCATAAAAATCAAGGGAAGTAAAATTGTCTGGTTCCACCTGAATTCCGGGTTGGCCAGTGAATGGGGGAAGTACGGGCGCTGCACAAGTGGTGGGCTCCCAAATAGGATTTGCAAGCGGAAGGAAGGACACTATGGGCTCTACGGGCCTGTCTTAGAATTCTTGGTGACTGCGGGACACTACACGTGCTAGCCACCGCACCAGCTTGAACTTCACTTATGGGACTCGTCATGTCACCAAGTGTTACTGCACTGCTGGTTTGACTATGACCAGGGTGTACTAGGTCGCTGGTGCTTGCCAATTCACCAGAAGGTTGAGCGGCACTAGTACAGACGAGAATCCGGCTGTTGCACCTCAGCAACAGAAGAACGGGGTCGGGTACGCCTGACCTTAGCAGGGACCACTCCATCGTCAGAACTATCTGTCAGGGTGCCGCTGCTCTCTACAGGTTTGAATACTGAGCCGGATTCTGACAGTGAGGCTTCCCCATCGCTCTCATCTGTCATGCTCAGCATTGTGTAGGCCTCGTCACTAGTGTACCTCTGTTTGGACATTTTGACCAATAAATGTATAGGTATCTAGTGTGACTCACAGGTAAAAAAGCACATGGTTGTCAAGGACTGTTTGAACCGCTACCGAAAAATGTCTAGTGCTAGCAGAGATCAGGCTTGACTCTGCTAATGCTGCGGTTTAGTGTATTGGAAGTGACAGTAATCTGTTGATTCTGCACTCCTTGGGTTGGGAGGGGCTAAACGCACATGCTGGCAGGTGTCGGGGCTGATCCTGCTAGCGCTGCGTTTTGGGAACACTATACTAAACTCTTGGGGACGCTAGTATAGTTCAGTTCATATCAGATCAAAGATATTGATCTGTTCAGACACTATACTAGTAATAGAGGTGTTTACTGTGTGTGTCACTGGCAATCAAAGGGTTAAAATGTATTACTAAATATGCAGCGGGCAATCTGGCGCTGTCCTGGATTGACGCTAACTAATGTTAACGCTAACTGATGTCACCTGTGACACTAATACAGTAATCAGAAAAGAGATCTGTACACTATAATACTGACACTGTGACAAGGCAATGAAGGGGTTAACTGGGGGTGATCAGGGGGGTAAATCTTTATTAGGGGATATATGGCGGGTACCCTAAACCTATCTGGGACTGCCTCTAACTACCACTGTCTCTCAGACTAACTGAAGTCACAAGTGACACTAATACAGTGATCAGTAAATTATCTGTATACTGTATATAGTGAACACTGTGACAGGGAGTGAAAGGGTTAACTGGGGGGGGGGTGATCAGGGGGTTAAATGTGTGCCTATATGTACTGGTGTCAGTGTAGTGCTTGTGTACTCACAGTTGATGTTCTCTTCTCAAGCTGGAACCGAAAATGGCTCTAGGAGAGAAGATTGCATCATATCCTGTGCATGAGTTTACAATTTCGGTCAGAACCAATCACCAACTCTCTGGTGATCCTCCATGTTCCCTCCTGCCAAGTGCCCCCAGAGCAAGCAGCTTGCAATCGGGGCACCCAAGCAGGCTCGCCCACGAGCCTCAGCTTTGCATGTCCATTCACACAAAGCTTGACTCCGCCCACTCTCTATTTTTATTGGCTTACTTGTTTTGATTGATAGCAGCTGGAGCCAATAGCTCCCACTGCTGTCTTAGCCAATGAGGAGGGAGAGTCCCCGGAGAGCTGGGGCTCTTGTGCACATCGCTGGATCGTGATTGGGCTCAGGTAAGTATTGTGGATGGGGGGTTGTTGGGGGGCTCTTCTCGTCTACATGAGTATGGCCTCTAGCACACTAGTTGAACGTCCGGCTTCTGTTGAAGGGGCATGACCAAAAAAGGTCTGCCAATCAGCATGCAATCAGCGTTCTAAAGCCTGGTACACACCACTAGTTTTGGGTTCAACCAAAACAAACTGTCAGCTCTGGTCGGAGCCACTGTACTAACAATCAGACGTTCGTACAGCAATCTCACCTGCTGTTCTATTGTGCTCTGACAGGGGGATGCCCCCCCCCCCCCCGCCAGAACACTCCGGTCAGCACTCTCAGCTGAGAGCGCTGATCGGGAGCCGGTCGGCCGCCTGTTTTCCAGCATGCTTGTCCAACAGAAGCGGCTAGCTTCTGTCGGACCGGCTGCTGTAGACATTCGGCCCGTGTGTACTAGGCTTTTGCCGATGGCTGCGAGCATTGACCAGTGACGGGGCCTTTCCCCTGTCTGAGCACCATAGCTCAGTGCGGGAGATTGCTGTACTAACATCAGATAGTTAGTACAGCGGCTCCTCCCGAGCTCTTCAGTTTTTTTTGTTTAGCCCACTGGGTTGAACGGAAAAAAAAACTGATAGTGCGTACCAGGCTTGAATGAGGGTAAAGGATATGGGGGTATGAGGAGAGAGAGAATGGTGCCCATCCCCTCCCAGCCGCCCCAGAGGGTGCAGTACCACAAACGATGTGTTTGCTTAAAGGGAAATCCCATTTTGCACTTGGACTGGTGCCCTTTTGGAAGATTTCCACTCACCTTCTATCCTGGTGTCAGATCAGCGGTGGAATTTCCCTTCCCCTTATGTCTTGGTGACTGTTGTCATCAGGATAGCAAGAGAGGGAAAGTTTTCCCCAAGAGAACCAACAGCAAGAAAAAAACAGCAATTCTATCCCCTCCCTACTGAGTCTACAACCAGCTTCTTTTTTTTTTTTTTCTTTTTAAATTCCAGAGAAATTAACTGGATGACATTTTTGTTTGCTAAAGCACTATATATTATACAACAAAAATGCCATTTTTTGTATTTTTTTATTTTTCTATAATATACTGTTTTCAACATTCCTAAATCCTTTTTCTAATTTCAGTGCAGCTGATTTCTTCAGCACTGGCTTTGGACTGGGTTGCTAATAGTGACAACGGTGGACACAGCCTGTGTATTGTGTGTCTGCATTGATGCTTGTTGTCTCCATCAGGGGTGCATGTGGTAGGGTGACAACCCAGGAGACTAGGGGAAGTAGAACTGGGGGAATCCATAGCGGAGAAGGATCTGGTAGATCATAAGCTTAATAATACCATTTCCCTGAAAATAAGACAGTGTCTTATATTAATTTTTGCTCCCAAAGATGCGCTAGGTCTTATTTTCAGGGGATGTCTTATTTTTCCGTGAAGAAGAATATGGTACACATTTATTGTTGAACAAAAAAAAAGGAAATGTATTACCTGTATACGGAACGGTAGTAGTGGGGTATCAGGGTGGGGGAGGGGGATCACTTAAAATGACACAGGGGGGATCAGAGGGGTGAATCAAAATGGCACAGGAGAATCAGAGGGGGGGATTACCATTTTAGTAACCCCTTCTGATCCTCCTGTGTCATTTTTATTGCCCCCTCTGATCCTCCTGTGTCATTTTAAGTGATCCCACTCCCCCTCTGTGCCAGTGGACACCTTCACCAGACACCCCCCCACCCCTTTATCAGACATTTCCCCCCTACCTCAGTCACCCCTGTGTGTCCACACAATGTGCCCGACTCCTGCCCCGCGCGACTCACTGTCTAATTGTGAGTCAGCCAGACTCCATCAGGGCAGAGCGAGCAGCAGACAGCAACTTGTCCTGGCGGCGGCGCGGGCTCTCTGATTAAAAGAGACCTCGTACTTCCTGTCTGCTCCGGCAGCGCTGCAGCGCCCGCCGCTACGGTCCAATGTTACGGTAGCTTCGGGGGGCCTTATTATCGGGGAGACCTTATGTTCGGGGGAGGCCTTATTATCAGGGGGGTCTTATTTTCGGGGGGATGCCTTATATTTTAGCGAGAGACAAAACTGTAAGTAGGTCTTATTTTCGGGGGATGTCTTACTTTTGGGGAAACAGGGTAGAATGCAATGCCAAGCTGCGGTTTCCAAAGCAAGCAAAGTCCTTTCTTGTATTAAAGTGGAGTTCCACCCAAAAGTGGAACTTCCGCTCATTTGCTTCCTCCCCCCCCCCTTCGGTGCCACATTTGGCACCTTTCAAGGGGAGGGGGGAACAGGTACCTGTTTTTGACAGGTACCCTTCCCCGCTTCCGGGATACGGCGCCGTCCATTGGAAGTTTGTCCCCTCCAGTTTCCCCCGTCGCCGAGCCAATCCGAATGCGCAGCTCGCTTCGCGCATGCACAGTATGGACCCATCCGTGAAGCCGCAAAGGCTCCACTGCCGGGTTCCCTTACCGGCAATAGCGGCGGCAGCACCCGACAGCTGATGGAAACATCGGATGCGGTGCCGACATCACTGGACTCCAGGACAGGTAAGTGTCCTAATAGTCAGCAGCTACAGTATGTGTACAGTATGTGTAGCTGCTGACTTTTAATTTTTGGAGGGGGGGGTGGAACTCCGCTTTAAGCGGGGCATAGACTCCAGAGAGAGAGATATCATTTTGCCCCTGTACAAATCATTAGTAAGACCTCATCTGGAATATGCAGTTCAGTTTTGGGCACCAGTTCTCAAAAAGGATATCGGGGAACTGGAAAAAGTGCAGAGAAGGGCAACCAAACTGATAAGAAACATGGAGGAGTTCAGCTATGAGGAAAGATTGGAAGAACTGAATTTATTCTCTCTTGAGAAGAGGAGATTAAGGGGGGATATGATCAACATGTATAAATACATAAGGGGTCCATATAGTGAACTTGGTGTTGAGTTATTCACTTTAAAGTCAACGTAGAGGACAAGGGGGCACTCTTTACATCTAGAGGAAAAGAGATTTTGTCTCCCAATACGGAAAGGTTTCTTCACTGTAAGAGCTGTGAAAATGTGGACTAGACTCCCTCCAGAGGTGGTTCTGGCTAGCTCACTAGATTGCTTTAAAAAAGGCCTGGATTCTTTCCTAGGTGTACATAATATAACAGGGTACTAATATTTATAGGTAAAGTTGATCCAGGGAATATCTGATTGCCTCTTGGGGGATCAGGAAGGAATTTTTTCCCCTGCTGTAGCAAATCGGATCATGCTTTGCTGGGGTTTTTTCGCCTTCCTCTGGATCAACTGCGGGTATAGGATTGTGTATATGGGATTGCATGGTTGGGTTTTCTTTACTGTTTTTTATTTTTTATTGGTTGAGCCAGACGGACTTGTGTCTTTTTTCAACCTGACTAACTATGTAACTATATAACCTTTGGAAGCCCATAACAGGAAGTGCCTGATTAGGGACCCTCATGGAAGGATCACCAGGTATATTACTTTAAGGAAAGCTGCGGATTTATAAAGATTAAAAACAACTCTTGAAATTAGGGAAAGGTTGAGCTGACATGTGTGGAAAGCATGAGTGTCTCAGTCCCAAAAATATTGCGTAGAAACAAAAAATGAGGGCCCAAGGGACTTTAAAGAGACATACAAAAATAAGTAAAATCACATTAGTTTATTGTAAAAAAAAATAATAAAAAATACATAATGTTACACACAACAAAGGTGATCATCAACAGAAATCATTAGACATTTCCATTGTATATGTATACTTATAAGTCTGAGCATCAACAGTATCAATAGTCTGTGCTAGATGAATCTCGGCGCGTTTCGCGAAGACACAATTTCGCTTCATCAGGAGAGAAGCACAGATATCTAAAAGCAAAAATTTCTTTCTTCCATACTACACTTCTGTGTCCACCATGGAGGAGATTAGGGTACTATCACTGAATACTAAAGGACTTAATCAACCAGAAAAAAGACGTATGCTTTGGGAGGATTTGAGACGTATGAAAGTGGATATAGCTTTGATTCAAGAGACTCATTTTAGAACTAATAAATACCCAATTTTACAATCCAGACATTTTCCTCATGTGTACCACTCTACTAACAAGGAATCGAAGTCTAGGGGAGCATCTATTCTTATTACAAACAGATTACCCTGGATATACCGAGACTCTATTGTGGACCCTAGAGGTCGGTTTGTCTTTGTAAAGGGCATGGTAGGGGAAGCCTTAATTACAGTAGTATCCCTATATGCACCAAACTATCAGCAAGATTCATATTTGTCTCAGATTCTGGACAAATTGGCAGATTTTGCTGAGGGAGAATTGATAATGGGTGGAGATCTAAACATCTCGCTGGTCCCCTCGATGGATGTCTCCTCGAGATCATCCACGACGGCTCCCAGGGTGCATAAGGAAGTGTCCCGTGTCCTTAATCGAGCACAACTAATGGATGTGTGGCGGCTCTTTCACCCGTCAGAACGGGATTTCACTTTTTTTTCTCCACCACACCAGGTATATTCTAGACTGGATTATTTCCTGATTCCACATGCACAACTCCACTCAGTAATTGATACCTCTATAGGCAATATTACGTGGTCAGACCATGCCCCTGTGTTCCTTAGATATTCACTAGGGAGGATGTCATCAAACTCCTCAAAGGTGTGGAAATTGAATGAAAGTATATTAGAAAGACCTAGGGTTTTAGCGGAAGTAACAGAGGCCCTTAGGGAATACTTTAGAATTAATGATACGGATGATTGTAATAGCGGCCTACTATGGGAAGCCCATAAACCCGTTGTACGCGGCATACTGATCAAACATGGGGCACGCATTAAAAGGGAGAGAGAGAGCACCCTCCAGTCGTTGCTGGCCAGGCTACAAAAAGCGGAAGCATGCCATAAACATGCCCAAACACCAAATAATACGCAGGAACTGGTTACTATCCGCCGACAGATTACGGACATACTCCATAACAGAGCAAAAAAGGCTATCCAAAGAGGAAGGAAAATAGGATACGAGGTAGGAGACAAATGTGGGAAGGCATTAGCAAATGCAGTACGTGACCTCAGGACTTCATCATATATTACGCAGGTGAAGAATAAGCAGGGTAAGAAACTAGTGATGCCAACCCAGATGTCGCAGGTTTTTCGGGAGTTCTTTAAAGATCTTTATAATCTCCCAGTTGCTACCCCGGTTCTGGCCCAGGTGAAGGAATATATTGTGAATTCAGGGATGCCTCGGCTATCCTTAGAGGTGACGGAGAAACTTGAGACACCCATAATACAATCAGAAATACTTCAAATTATTAAATCGATGAAACCGGGCAAGGCGCCTGGACCGGATGGGTTCACTCAGTTTTATTATACCTCTTTTTTTTCAGAACTAGGCCCTCATTTGGAAAAGCTTTTTAACTCTGCCAGAGAAGGACCAGCCTTCCTTAAAGAAACTTTGAAAGCACATATCACTTTAATCCATAAGGAGGATAAGGACCCAGCAGATTGCAGTAGCTACAGACCGATCTCCCTTTTAAATTTTGATTTAAAAATTTTTACAAAATTATTGGCAGCACGATTGTCCCAATATGTACAGCCGCTGATACATTTAGACCAGGTTGGGTTTATACCTAATAGAGAGGCCAGGGACAACACAATCAAGATCCTTAACCTAATTCATATTGCCTCCAATGCCCGCAAACCGGGAATTTTTTTAAGTACAGATGCCGAGAAGGCATTCGATCGGGTTAATTGGGATTTTATGATCGCAGTACTGAGGCATGTGGGCTTGGGAAATAATATGCGGAATTGGATTTCGGCATCCTATTCCACGCCTTCTGCACAGGTTAAGGTAAATAGTTTTCTTTCAGATCCCTTCCCCATTAGCAATGGGACACGTCAAGGTTGCCCCTTGTCACCCCTTTTATTTGCATTGGTTTTAGAACCCTTTTTATGTAAAATACGTAGCCACCCGGATATCTGGGGTATTCCGGTGGGTGGGGTACAACACAAGATTTCGGCATACGCGGACGATCTGCTGTTTTCACTAGCTAATCCGATGATATCACTACCTAACTTATTGCAGGAGTTTGACATGTATGGGAAACTCTCAAACTTCAAAATTAATTTTACCAAGTCAGCAGTAATGGGAGTACACTTGACTATACCTATGCGAGAGTTGATTCAAAATAACTTTAAATTTAAATGGCCGGAGCAAGCAATTCGCTATTTAGGAACTAATATACCAACTAAATTAAGTCAACTATTTACCTTGAATTTCCCCCCACTTATGGTTATGACACGGATACTGTTAGAGAAATGGCAGAAGGGACTACATTCGTGGTTTGGGAGATGTAATCTTCTCAAAATGTGTATCCTCCCAAAGTTCCTATATTTATTTCAAACTCTACCATCTCAGATCCCATTGAAGTTTTTTAATCAGGTAAATACACTATTTCTAAAGTTTATCTGGCCGCATGGGAAACCACGGATATCAAAAAATTGGCTGAGCCTTCCGAAGAGAATGGGAGGGATCGCTCTACCTGATATTAGGAAGTACCACCAAGCAGTCCACCTAGGTAGAGTGGTAGATTGGGGCTGCCACTTTAACACCAAAATCTCAGTTCAGATAGAGCAAGCACAGACCCCTGTGGCATTGAGTAGGACCCCATGGATGTGGAGGGAATGCCCTTCGGCGTTGAAGACACATCCTCTGATAGGTGCGACCCTGAGATCGTGTGAGGCAATTCGACTTAAACAGAGGTTATTCTCAAGAGACTCCCCACTCTACCCAATCTTAGGTAATCCTAAATTTGAGCCAGGACTAACTTCGAGTCGCTTTATGAATATGCGTAGAAACGGTTCTTTCCAGGTAACACATTTTCTGATAGAGGATAGATGGCCTACGCTATTAGAACTGACAGAATCACAGGGTCCATACACTCTAGCGGTATGGCAGGCTTTACAATTGCGTCACTTTCTAGGTTCGCTCTCACCTCCAAATACTTATAACAGACCGCTTACGGAGTTTGAGGATTACTGTTCTAGTCAAGGCCAGAAGAAGGGCACTTTGTCATATATGTATGGCCTATTGGTTACTCCTCAGACTCAACCGGCTTTACCCTGGATTCGTAAGTGGGAGATTGAGATGAGTAGAACATTTTCACCAGCCCAAATCAAGAAGATGCTTGCACTAACATTAAAGTCCTCCAGATGCACTAAATTGCAGGAAACAAGTTATAAGATTATGTCAAGGTGGTATTATACACCAGCTAAACTGCACAAATGCTACCCGGAAGTGTCAGAGGCATGTTGGCGCTGTAACAATGCAGAGGGAACTATGCTCCATATGTTTTGGGCTTGCCCCCGACTAATACATTTCTGGTCGGAAGTCCGTAGGATTATTCAGAAATTTACTGCATACATGATTCCAAATGATCCTGCTTTCTTTCTATTGAATATGTCGGATCTTCCGATGTCAATATTTCAAAAAGGTATTATTGGCCATCTCCTTAGTGCAGCTAGGGCTTGCATACCCTCAAAATGGAAGCAAAGCTCACCCCCTACGGTTCCGAGCTGGATACTTAAAGTAGAAGCAATCAGGAGGATGGAGGAGTTAGTATGGGCATCTAAGTACAAGCAGGAGAAATTCACCTTACTATGGGGAGGCTGGGATGGATTTGTGACATCTGAGGAAGGAGCTCTACTACTGGGTAGTCGGTAGAGTGTGGTGTTCGGTTGGTGGACTGGTCCCCTCCATGGTGATCACAGTGTTGGATTTTAGGGGTATGAGGGGGTTTTCCCTCACCCTTGGGGTTTTTTTTTTTTTTTTTTTTTTTTTTTTTTTTTTCTTTCTTCTTTTCTTTTTCCTTTTTCACAGGTAAGGGGGGGGGGGGGTATAGCAGATATGGTATAACATGTTTTGCCCAGATGGATATAGTTAAGTTTAGGAAGATGTTGATAACTGTATCTGTGTTGCCGGAATGTGCTTTCTTTTTTCCTTTATTGAATGATATTGTGTAACACATTGTTTGTAACTTTCAGCAACGATAAAATAAAAAAAAGATATAAATCAAAAAAAATAAAAGCAAAAATATCATGAGCATGAAGCAAAGACCAAAAAGCAAGGAACAAAAGAAAATAAAAAATATTTTTCCCTTTTCCCCCTCCTTTCCTCCCTCCCCCATTTAATTTTTTTTTTTTTTGCTTGATCCAGGAGAAGGCAAAAAAACCCCAAAGAAAGCAGGATCCAATTTGCTTCTGCGGGGTAAAACATCCTTCCTGTTCACCCAATTCCTTCCTGATCACATGCACCTTCCCAAAAATAAACAAACTCTCTAGCAATACATAAGAAACTGAGCACGTGCAGAGTGTCCCTGAGGCTCTGTTCTATCAGCAGATGGATTGGGGCTAGTAAAAGAAGGGGAGGATCAGAGAAGACATGATCAAATATCCTTTTTACACAAACTGCAAACAACTGCTGGAAGCCATGCTACTAACGCGTTTCACCCATCACAGGACCTAGTTGTGGAGAACTACGTTTAGGCCCTGTGATGGGTGATATGGACTAGGGCTTTGAGTTTGCAGTGTGTGCTGTCAATGGAATAAACAGAGCTGGAGGAAGACGTCATTGGTTTGCAGCTCATTTCACTTTTGGGTAGATTTTCCCTTTAATTTTATTTCTAGTTTTTGGACTTCTCAGGCAAATGTTATTCAGAAAATATATCTTATACTTGTGTTTTGTGCAGTCTAATAAAATATTGGTAGTTCCCTGAAGCTATAACCAGAATATATTCCAGTATATATAGTGGACATTAATTGCTTCCGGACAGCCCACCACATATATACTGCAGCAGGGCGGCAGGGCGCAGCGTGGCAGGGCGGCCTGGCAGCACAAAATCACATACCTGTATTTGATTTTGTGCAGGGAAATCTGGGTGACTGGACACAGCGGAAGCCAATCACAGGGAACCGGCGGTCGCGATGGCTGCCGGGTCCCACCAATCGTTCAGAGGAAAGGCAGAACAGCGGTCTGCCTATGTAAACAGGGTAGACCGCTGTTCTGTCAGAGAGTAAAAAAGAGATCTTGTGTTTCTGCTAAGCAGAAACATGGATCTCTCTTGTAGTCCAGTGCATCCACTCCCCCCACAGTTAGAAAGCACTCCCTAGGAGCACATTTAACCCCTTGATTGTCCCTGGTGTTAACCCCTTGATTGCCCCTGGTGTTAACCCCTTCCCTGCCAGTGTCGTTTTTACAGTGACAGTGCATTTTTTTTAGCACTGATCACTGTATTGGTGTCACTTGTCCCCAAAAAGTTTCACAATATCAGACTTGTCCGCCACAATGTCAGAGTCCCGCTAAAAATTGCTGATCGCCGCCATTACTAGTAAAAACAATAAAAAAAAAAAAAAATGTCCATAAATCTATCCCATAGTTTGTAGACGCTATAACTTTTGGGAAAACCAATCCATATACAGTTATTGGGATTTTTTGTTTACCAATAACATGTTGCAGAATACATATTGGCCTAAATTGATGAAGAAATTTGATTTTTTAACTTTTTTTAATGGGTATGTTTTATATCAGAAAGCAGTGGCGGCCCGTCCATTAGGGGCACAGGGGCGCCACCCCCCCTATCCATGTGTCCACCCCCCTAATCTACATGCAGAGCGCCAAATGCATGGATTCCAATGTGGGATTTTTTTTATTTTTTTTAAGCACGTAATTAGAGCCAGAGGCTCTAATAGGCTTCAAAAAAGGGTAGGCTCGGGGGGCAGAGCACTGCGCCCCGAGCCCACCCAGTTGTGTGACAATAGCGAATGTATATTTGCTATTGCCACACTGATTTTCCTCCTGGACAATCAGGAAGTGGGTCCTGAGACCTGTTTCCCGATTGGCCGAAAAGAGAAGGCATCCTATTGGCCAAAAAGGAGAGAGGAGACGGCCGCCGAGAGGGAACATGAAGACTGAGGGGGAAGCTGCCGCCGCCTGTCAATCCTGCGGAGCAAGGTAAGTAAACTGGAACAGGGGGGGGGGGGGTATAGTGGTGCGGGCTGAAGTGATTGGAGGGGTCCACTTGCCGACCGTATATTATATATATATTTATATTTATACGGCATCAAGGCAGCTCTCTTGTGCAGGATCATGTACCTAGTACGTGACCCTGCACTTCTGGGTCTTGGGCGCACGTGCGCACTGCCAGGCGACACGCTCCCACTGTGATCTGCAGGTATCGCGGACTTGATGTCTGCTGGCACCCGCTGATCATTAGGCAGAGAGCCAGAACGGCGATCTGCCATGTAAACAAGGCAGTTGCCGCCCTGTCAGTAAGTAGAGCATTGATCCTGTGTTTTTGAAAAGCAGGAATATGGATCCATACCTTCCCATGGTTCAAGAACCTCCCCCACAATGAGATAACACTGGCTAGGCACACAGGTAACCCTTTGATCGCCCCTGATGTTAACCCCTTCCCAGCCAGTGTCACTAGTACAGTCATAAGCAGGAACCCAGATCTCTGTCTTCTTACAGTACAAACACCTCCCCCACACAGTGAGAAAGCAACCCCTATGAGCACATTTAACCCTTTGATCGCCCCTCCCAGTGTCAGTATAGTGACAGTGCATATTTTTAGCACTGATCACTGTATTAGTGTCACCGGTCCCCAGTAAGTTTCAAAAGTGTTAGTTAGTGTCCGATTTGTCCTCCGCATTTTTGCAGTCCCGCTATAAGTCGCTGATCGCCGCCATTACTAGTGAAAAATTTATAGAAATTCCAAAAAATATATCCCGTAGTTTGTAGACGCTATAACTTTTGCACAAACCAATCAATGTACGCTTATTGGGATTTTTGTTTTATGAAAAAACATGTAGCAGAATACATGTTGGCCTAAAGGTATGAAGAAATTCCATTTTTTTTACATTTTTTATTGGATATGTTTTATAGCAGAAAGTAAACTATTTTTTTTTTTTTTCAAAATTTTATTTTTATGTTTATAGCACAAAAAATAAAAACTGCAGAGGTGATCAAATACCAAATAAAACTCTTATTCTGGGAAAAAAAATGACATTACACTTTTTTTGGGTACAGTGTTGCACACCTGTGCAATTGTCAGTTAAATTAATGCACAAACATAGCCTGGTCTTGAAGGGAGAAAATTTTTCCGGAGGTCAAGTAGCTAATGCCTCGTTTCCACTGAGCGGAATGGTTCAGGTCGGTACAGTTTGGAAGGGTCGGAATGGTCCGGCCTATTCCACTGCAAGTTGGACCGCCAGGGGCCATGCAGGGTTTACACCAAATGCCTTTTGACGTGATCATTGAGGTTTTCCTGTCCGCCAATCAGTGGAATGTATCGTGTGATGCCAGTAGCTCCGCCCTAACCGTACCGTACCATTTCCTATGGCCCTACATCTGAAGGAGGACCAGGAATGGTGCGGTTTGGTTCGGTTGTATGGACCACTTTCACAATGGAAACACTCAAAACAGCGTACCGCACCGACCCGAACCGATCCGCTCAGTGGAAACGAGGCATAAAAACACTATTGTATTAAAAGGGATACTAACAATTATATTTTTTCCAGGAATCTTATTTATTTCTTTTTTTGCCTTCATGACTGAGTATGTAAACATATTAGCAGATTACCAGACAAGAGGATACTTATATGAAGGTAGTGGATTAGGCCCCGTTCACACTGAGGCGATCCGACTTCCCGGGGCGACCTCACAGGTCGTGGCGCGCTGCTCGCACCGCGACCTCAGAGCGGCCGGCACGGACTTCATAACATTGAAGTCAATGCAGGTCGCTCCAGGTCGCCCCAAAGAAGCTCCGGACCCCTTTTCTAAGTCAGAGTGACTTGTGTCGCTCCTATTAGAAAGGGTCCACAGCTTCCCTATGCCAGGCGACCTGCGGCGACCTGTCAGGCGACCAGGTCGCCTGACAGGTCGCCCCAGTGTGAACGGGGGCTTACAGGGAGATATTTTTGAACATACAGCTGACTTCCTGTCTCATAGATGAAAAGTACCAGCTGATATTTTGGTTCCCTTCTTTTGTCTAACGTGGCGGCTGACCCAGAACAATAGGCCAAAGCTACAGCTAAGTTAAATATCTCAATTTACGTACAGAAGTGGGGGCATGTGTAGGGACGTTTTTTGAAGCTCCTTCATTTTGCTTCTTTGGTTTAGCTTTCAGTGTAAAATCTATAAATTTGGAAGGTGTACACAGATAGTAAGTGATAAAACCTGATGCTTTCTAGATACAATTGTTGATCCAACGAGAGCCACAGAAGGTTATCCTCCTATTCATCTGGCCGTGCGATGCACATGTGGTTGTAGTAATGAGCACCTTGTACACTTGGTAGCGCTTATTATTTCACCCTTAAATGGCCTGGTTTTGCAAGCTTTCATCAGGCCCTCTATACATAGCTCTCAAAAAACCCAAATCCTTAAGTCCCCCTGTCTTTCATAGCTGCCTTTCTGCAAGGACCAATTTATATTTGTGCTTTGTGGCAACGCATGCTAAACCACGCATATTAATGTGTATTTTCATGCGCATCACATTTCACCTGCTCCATGCGAGGTGCATTTAAAGCGGAGTTCCAGCCTCAAATACCTTTTCTAACTAAAAATACCCCTGTGGTGCTTTTCCACTGCATGGAACCGAACGGTTTGGCTCGCTTTTGTGCTTTTCCACTGCATGGAACCGAACGGTTCGGCTCGCTTTTGTGCTTTTCCACTGCATGGTACCGCGTGGTACGGTGTAGGAACGGTTCGGTAAGGTACAGTACGGCGGCGCTTTTCCACTGCATGGAACCGAACGGTACGGCTCTCTAAACAGTACCATAAACAGTACCACCTCAGTTGTGGTTCCAAGAGGGCCGTACCGGTACCATATCCCACAATCCTTTGCATGCAGCCTTGACACTACTTGCCACTGATTGGTCAGAGAATCGTTGTTATCCCACCCACTTACTTTAGTACTACTGGTTGAAAAGCAAACCGTACCAAACCGTACCGAACTGTTCCAACACCGTACCATGCGGTACCATGCAGTGGAAAACCAAACCGGGCCAAGCAGGGCCAAGTATAATATACGGTCGGCGAGCGGACCCCTCCAATCACTTCAGCCCGCACCACTATATCCCCCCCCCCCGTGCCAGGTTACTTACATTGCTCCGCGGGGCCTGACAGGCGGCGTCAGCTTCCCTGGTGACTGGTGAGTGCCCTTGGGGTGGCTCTCTAGCCCGCCATTCCCCCTGTATATATATTGACTGGGAAAGAAGGTAGGACCCAAAAAGCCTGGGTAACCTGTGGTACGGTACTTGACTCTTCCCTAACCTAGGCAGACTAATTTGGCTTGCTTCACAGAACATTCCATTTGTAGGCACCTGCCTACACGCGCACTACAGTGAACGCACCAGTGTGCATTCACCCTTTTCCGACAGGTGTGGGTAACCCAGTGTCTACCCCTCACCGACAGGTGTGGGTAACCCATTGTCTACCCTTCGCCGACAGGTGTGGGTAACTCAGTGTCTACCCTTTGTCAACAGGTAGGGTAACCCAGTGTATACCCTTTGCCAACAGGTAGGGTAACCCAGTGTCTACCCTTTGCCAACAGATGCAGGTAACCCAGTGTCTACCCTTCGCCAACAGATGCAGGTTACCCAGTGTCTACCCTTCGCCAACAGGTGTGGGTAACCCAGTGTCTACCCTTCGCCAACAGGTGCAGGTGTGTTCACCCTTTTCCGACAGGTGTGGGTAACCCAGTGTCTACTCTTCACCAACAGGTGTGGGTAACCCAGTGTCTACCCTTCGCCGACAGGTGTGGGTAACTCAGTGTCTACCCTTCACCAACAGGTAGGGTAACCCAGTGTCTACCCTTTGCCAACAGGTGTGGGTAACCCAGTGTCTACCCTTCGCGGACAGGTGTGGGTAACTGAGTGTCTACCCTTCACCAACAGGTAGGGTAACCCAGTGTCTACCCTTTTCCGACAGGTGTGGGTAACCCAGTGTCTACCCTTCACCAACAGGTGTGGGTAACCCAGTGTCTACCCTTCGCCGACAGGTGTGGGTAACTCAGTGTCCACCCTTCACCAACAGGTAGGGTAACCCAGTGTCTACCCTTTGCCAACAGGTAGGGTAACCCAGTGTCTACCCTTTTCCAACAGATGCAGGTAACCCATTGTCTACCCTTCACCAACAGATGCAGGTTACCCAGTGTCTACCCTTCGCCAACAGGTGCGGGTAACCCAGTGTCTACCCTTCGCCAACAGGTGCAGGTAACAGGTAACCCAGTGTCTACCCTTCACCAACAGGTGCGGGTAACCCAGTGTCTACCCTTCGCCAACAGGTGCGGGTAACCCAGTGTCTACCCTTCGCCAACAGGTCTGGGTAACCCAGTGTCTACCCTTCGCCAACAGATGCCATTCATGATAAGGATCGGGAATTGCAATTATTTCCCATTAATGTGAAAGCATTTGCCAAGAATGTTTTAATTCATGAAGAACGCAAATCGGAGGTTGAAGAATGATCAGATACCGTCGTAGTTCTGGCCATAAATTATGCTTACTAATGATCTGGTGGCGTTATTCCCGTGATCGGCCTAGCGGCTTCTGGGAATCCAAAGACTTTTGGGTCAATTTTTGGGAAAAAGCCATTTAACTTGCTACCAGAATTTTACCCTTTGTTATAAAACCTACAAACAGGTAGGGTATACAAACTCCATGCAGGTCCCAGAAGGAAAAACCCAGAGGCAAGGCAAGCCGTGTGCTATGTAGCCAGCATATTTTTGTAGTTTACTATTATTTGTTTTCTACCGATATTGATGGTTGTTGGATGTAAATGGCCATAATTGAGTCTTCCCTCAGAAAATAGTGATGCTTTTTTTCTGTTTTTCTATCCAAAATGACAATAGAAATACCAAATGGGGGGTTAGGGTGTGTCTTTGGCTTAATAGTTTCATCTATAAAAGACGTCCTTGGTCTCGAAAACAAGAAAGGTGCTGTATATTGCACCCTCTGGCCCTGATTCCTTTGTTATCATTGTTTTGTGAACTTCTAGACTTTCTGTGTAATCTATACCCCACAAGTACAAGTTGCCAGTCTTCTAGAAGAATGCATTGTAACACCTCTTGCTCCAGGTATGCACACATAGCAGTGTGGAGGCGTGGGTGCAGCCAGAATTAGAGGAGGGGGTGGTGCAGTCTTTTGCCCTTTGTTCTGGATGGGGAGGGGGGCACACCTGAAAGGGGGAAGGGGGTTAGGTCAGGAATTCTCAGGGTCAAAGGAGGATTTGTACCTCGGGGACGTGAAGTAGGGGGAGGAGGGGGGCTCGAAGCTTTAACATGCAAGAAATAAAGAGCCTATTCAGCCATATTTAAAACCAGAAAGTAAACTGGACTGGTGCTGTGTAAACACGTGTGTGTAGTATCCCGAAAACACCTGACCACACGGATATAACTAATGCCTGCTCATGGTCTACTGTGGGCAGCTACGAAGAACTACAAGTCCTAGCATGTCTTGGCAGCCAGCCTAAAGATGCCCCATACATGGGGAAAACAACTACTTGCTAAGTGCTGATTTGACAATCACGTGACTTGCCTTTGGAAAAATATACCTGCATGCTGTAGGAGGATTGGCCCTAGCTTTTATTAACCGTTGCACGCATGACTTTAACCAATGCTCTCCTTCCTAGAGCACACAGGTAGGGAAAGTTCAGGTAATGCATGCAAATAAGCCTTTCCAAACGAAGAAATGCCTTCTGGGAACATTTGCATGGCTTTTATGCCAATGCCCCACCCAATGGGGTTTTTTGAAAATCCGAAAGACCTCTCCTGAAAAAAAACACAGAAAAAAAAAAATTTGTGCATTTTAGGAATGGTATGTTTATCGCCAATGTGCAGAGGTATTTTATTTTGCAAATAAGGCCATAGGTAGCTATTGAGTTATCTTAGTCAGTTTGACACGCCTGTTGCAGATGGTCGGGACAGGACCAACCAGTTCCAGGTGGATCCTGAGCAGGTCAGGCAGCCCTGACTGTTTTGTATACAAGCCTACAGATCAGAAGGGGTTAACGCAGGTAACAAAGTCAGTTGTTCCTAATTGGAGAAGTGCAGGAAGAGAGAAGAGGAACCCGCCAACCCCCCACCAGTAACGAGGGTCTCTTTCTTGGGAGTTCGAAAGGGGAACATTGTGAACATCTACAGCTCGGCTATAAAGAGGAACTGTGCATTCCTCGGCTTACCAACCGTCTCTTCACCTGGGCTCAGACAACAAACAACGTATATTTATAAGGGTTTCCAACTGTTCCTCTCTTTGGTTTAACCCGTTCTGGACCAGAAGATTTTCCCCCTTAATGACCAGGCCCTATTTTGCGATTCGGCACTGCGTTAACTTAACGGACAATTGTGCGACGATGTACCCAAATAAAATTGAGGTCCTTTTTTTCCCACAAATAGAGCTTTATTTTTATGGTATTTGATCACCTGTGCGAATTAATTTTTTTGCGCTATAAACAATAAAACAGTGACAATTTTGAGAAAAAAAAAAACAATATTTTTCACTTTTTGCTATATAACATTCCCAAAACAAAAAATTCAAACTCAAAATTTTTCAACATTTTAGGCCAATTTGTTTCATGCTACATATTTTGGTAAAAAAAAATCGCAATAAGCGTATTTTGTTTGGTTTTCGTAAAAGTTAGTCTACTAACTACGGGAAAGATTTATGTAATTTTTATTGTTTTTTAATTTTTTTACTAGTAATAGCGGCGATCTGCAATTTTTTTGCGGGACTGCGACATTGCAGCCGACACATTGGACCCCTAACTGACATTTTTGATACTTTTGGGGGTACCACTGACATTACTACAGTAATCAGTGCTAAAAATATGCACTGTTACTGTAATAATGCCATTGGCAGGGAAGGGGTTAACCCTGTTGGTGATCAAGGGGTTAAATGTAAGCCTAGGGGAGTGATTCGAACTGTGGGGGGGTTGGGCTTGTGAAATGATCACAGAGACATGGGATCCTATATAGCAGGATCACATGGTCTCTGTGATCATTGCAGGGAGAAGGACGGGCGGCTGTGTTTACATCAGCCAACCGCTATTCTCTCTCAGCGGGGAGAATTCGCTGGTGTCATGCGGCAATTGGAGCTGCCTGACACATGCGTGGGCTTCCCCGCTGATGATCGGGGGCTGGGGCACACCGGCGGCGGTGCGCGCTCGCCCCCTAGCTCCTCCCAGACAAATGACGTACCCTTGGGAGAGCCACTCTGGCGCCGTATATATACAGTATGAGAACCTGCCACTGTCCACAGTCAGGGGGAAGTGATAGGCACCCTTTAGCCACCAGCTAATACTGACCCCTTCTGCTCTCCCCCTCCACTCTGTTTTTTTTTGGCTCTTTGAAATACCCAGTACTTCTAGGTATGGGGAAGCATTTGACTGTCCTCCCAGGATGTGGTGCTCAGACTAAACAGCCAATTGCCAGACCTGAACGCAGTCATTTGTGCGTATGGGGTAGGGTTGCCACCTAATCCTTTTAAAACAGGATATATATTAATTACACAGGTTCTGAGGCCAATATAATCAGTGGCAGACTGGCAACCTTTAGCCCAGGGGCCAAGCAGAAGCCAGAGGCTCATGGTGCAGCGACTCGGCCCCCTCCCTCTCTCCGTATTCCTCCTGACCCCATTCCAGGCTGAAGCCCTGTACCAGGTACTCTCTACTCACCGGCTGAATCCGGGTTCCCAACCGAGCCAGCTGGGGCAGTTGGGGGGAGCTGGGACAGCTCGTTGAGGCTAGCCAGGGGAGGAGAGTCTCCAGTGGGGCATGGAACCGGCCTCTGCTCAGACACAGTTTATACCATCCATGCTGGGGAGAGAGGCCTGTCTTCTGTCCTTGTCTTCATCCCGCACTCAGTTGGTCAGTGGCAGAGACTTTTTACTTCTCTTCACCAGGAATCATTTAGGCATGTGTGTGGCAGAAGCAGTGCAACCTTTTTACAGGACATCAGAGCGGCCCAGGGGGCAATTGCCCCCCTGCCCCCTGGCCCAGTCCCCCCTTGAATATAATGCACATAAGGCACCGAGTGAGTTTTATTACCACCTTATTCAACCACAGAACCTGTGTAATTAATGTGTTTCCTGGTTTAAAAGGGATGGGGTGGCAACCCTAGTGTGGGGGCGGGGTAATTTCCCTGTGTATGCTCACAACCCGCACGGAGCTTACACAGTGATTCGATCGAGCACTCCAAGAGCTGAAGGGAGGAGCAGAAGAGTGCATTGAAGGTGAGCATCAATGGTGAGGAGCCTTACTAAGGTCTGTTTTACACGGGCTTCAGCTTGTATAGGAGCAGTGCGAACAGCAAGCTTTGACAAAGCATTTGCAGAGCTTTTAGCAAGTTTTGTTGAAGCTTTGAAACTACTAAGACCAAACAAGATGTCCTCGGGTACCTTAAACCCCCACTCAATAATTGAGATAAGGGGTTAGACCTGCCATGATTCATACCAAACGGTCAATATAAGACCGGGGAGCCCAGCAACCATAAACATTGTGTCACAAAAAGAAAAAAGAGGAAGAAAGGGGTTGCAATAAATGAGTTCAACACTGGTTAATGAAAATTCAAAGATCATTTTATTGAGAATATCAGTGTAAAAAAGTCAGCCACAAATTTGCAGCCTGACTGTAATAAGACCTCTGAGATCGCCACCAATGAATAACCACATACACAGACACTTTAAAAACACTAATGGGCTCCTATACACTCCACCCTGCACTCAAGTCCCCCCACCCCCCCCCCCCTCCACCAGCACCACAGTCCCCACCAATAAAGCATACATGTAGAGAATCAGCAACAGGAAAATTACTTAACCACTTGCCGACTGCCGCACGACTACATACGATGGCAGTCAGCCCCTCACAGGCAAAGTGACGTATGGGTACGTCACTAGCCTGTGAGGCTCTAGGGAGCGAGCGCGCGCCACCGGAGGCGCGCTCCCGCTTGTTTACGGACCCCCCGCCCGCACGAGTGAGCGGTGGACCCGATGTCTGCCACTCACTTGCGATCCTCCGGTACAGCAGGAGAAAGGCAGGCGGCTAGTGCTAGTGTAAACAAAGCTGCCTGTCATTCTCTCCTGTGTAACAGCACAGATCTTACGGTCCTGCTATGTAGGACCGTTGATCTCTGCTGTTACACACACAGCCACATCCAATCACAGTTAGAAGCACGCCCCTAGGGACACACTTAACCCCTCCTTCTCTAATAAAGTTAACCCCTTCACTCCCAGTGTCATTTTTACAGTAACAGTGCATATGTATAGCACTGATTACTGCAGTAATGTCACTGGTACACCCAAAAGTGTCAAAAATGTCAGTCAAGGGTCCGATCTGTCCGCCGCAATGTCGCAGTACCGCAAAAAAAAACGCAGATCGCCGCCATTACTCGTAAAAAAAAAACAACAAAAATCTTTCCCTTAGTTAGTAAACGCAATAACTTTTGCGCAAACCAATAAAAATACGCTTTTTGCGATTTTTTTTACCAAACATATGTAGCAGAAAACAAATTGGCCTAAAATGTTAAAAAATTTAGATTTTTACATTTTTTTGGGGGGGAATTTCATATAAAAAAATGTGAAAAATATTGTTATTTTTGCAAAATTGTCGCACTTTTCTTTTATAGCGCATGATCAAAAAATCGCACAGGTGATCAAATACCACCAAAAGAAAGCTCTGTTTGTGGGAAAAAAAGGACGTCAATTTCATTTGGGTACAGCGTCGCACGACCGCGCAATTGTCCGTTAAAGTCACACAGTGCCGAATCCCAAAATAGGCCTTGGTCAGGAAGGGGGTAAAATCTTCCGGGGCTTAAGTGGTTAAAGCGGAGTTCCGGCCTCAAATACCTTTTTTAACTAAAAATACCCCTATAATGTTAATCCATCGCCCTTTACAGAACCGCTATTCTCATACTTACAAGGTGTACAGTATTGGATTTTAGTCAAAATCTTACTTTTAAAAATGCTGTCTGGGCGCGGCCATCTTAGATGTGGGCATCTGATGCCGCAGTGTAATCTGCTGTGTCCTTCTTCCTGATTCCAGGGAGTGTTCTGGGAGTTCTTCCTGATTCCAGGGAGTGTTCTGGGAGTTCTTCCTGATTCCAGGGAGTGTTCTGGGTGTTCTTCCTGATTCCAGGGAGTGTTCTGGGAGTTCTTCCTGATTCCAGCCTCCTGGAAGTGATGACAAACAGCTCCCAGGATGCAATGCAAAGGCGGAAGTGATGTCGGTGGCCGTGGCCACAGAGGGGCGAGAAGGAGGAAGTACAATCAAAAATGCCCTGAAAATAAGGTAAGGGACCCCCAATAAAAATTGAAAATGCCCAATTGTTGATCAGCATAGCGAGCACTCCAGGAATTACTGAAGATGCAAAATAGGCCAGAAATCCACTTTAAGAATGCTGAATAGATCAGCAATTGTGAATATTTCCGTGTCCTCCTAGTATAGAATCACCAAACAGAGCCCAGATTCCTGGAGGCTTATCACCTTGAAAAAGAGAGAGAAAGTAATCAAATTGTTAATGATAATCCCCTCTAAGCACCAATCGATGGGGACAATCAAATCCCCTTGTATCAAAAAGTTGCTGTTTTATGTACTCAAACTTTCCATTTATAGGGGTCAAGACCTCCTACAGGACTCCAAGGGTTGGTTGTGGATATATAGAATATAATGGGACACTTTACGTCAATAATAGATCAAAATTGTTGCTTCATCAAACAGTATCTATGGTTTTTGCTCCATTGGGTCGGACAATGCAGTAGATTAAAGTTGCAGCAAATTGGGGGCAAAGGATTTAACACCTGGACAAACTCACACCCTGCTGTTTAACTCTGTCATTGTATGTCACAGTGCTCAGCTAGTAGAAAACGGTCCCAACCTCAATGCAACCCCCTAATGGTTCAAATACAGGTACTAACTGCGGGCTGACAATCAACCAGACAGTCCAATGAGTTGATAGCCCACAGTCTGCTGTCAAATTCTGTTTGTCTTTTCACTGCAGCGGTTTAAATCATAGACTCTCTTACCAGTCCGCAGTAGAATAATGGGGATGTGCGTTGCTGATAGGCAGGTGATTTACCATACCAGGCGGGACTCAGATCACTTTCAAACCGTTTGCCGGTCACTGCTGGAGCTGAACTGTAGCCTGAGGTTTCATGTGGGTAGATTCCGCTGTAACAGCCGCTTCCGTGTATCCTTAGCCAATCAAGATGACTTTGGAATTTCAGACGGTACTGTGGGGGGCGGGCGCTGTGGAGTGCAGGGTGGAGTGGCGAGCCCAACATGTGACGTCAACGTGTTTCGCGTGCCAACGCACGCTTCTTCAGGATGTAATAGCGCCATACGTCGCTCCATTTTTATGCCGCCGCGACAGCCAATTAGTCACAGCAGCTGCGTCAGGGTACGGGAGCCAAGGCGCATTTGTGAGGACATCTTGTGGTCAGAGAGAGGCATTGCAACCATCCTAACATTTTTTTACCATTCCGACCAGGGACATGTTTATGCAGCCTGGACACCACAGTAGAGAAATAATAAAGATAATAATAAAAAAAATAATCAATCAGTGGATTCACAACTAAGTTGCTGCAGTCAAATCTCATATGGAGTAGCACTAGGGGAGGAACTATCACCAATTGTAGAGGCAAGTTATCAAAGAGAGTCATAAAGGGAAATCAAATCAAATTTTTTCCTACTGGTTAGGAATCCAGGAGGATAATAGATATAAGTATACATGTAAATAAAGGAAACCTGCACCTCCAGGGGGAGGGGATTTATGCGGAGAGAAGCTACTGTTGGTCTATCTCATCTCACTTGATTACACGCACAGAAAAAGGTTATGTGTGCTAGAAATTTTACCACACACACAGCATAGTTCCCATTTCAATCTTCCAACCAGACAATAATCCGGGTGAACACCACAAAACTGAAACCTTATTTGAATTCTAGAATACGTATTGAGCATACTAGAATAGTGAAAGAAGATATACAGGATATACATAATATGTACGTCCTATAGAGATTAAAAATTAATAATTAATAACTCCCAAGGGATATGAACAATCCTACGATTTAAATAAGGGGAAAGATCAAAGACCGATTTTACCAAAATAACATAGACTCTTACCTCTATTCCCTGGTATACATGATCTATGGCTCCAAGAACACCCTAAGGCTCATTTCAGTGTTTAATCCATTTGGGACTAGTGTGTTAAGTCTGAAAATCCAGGCCTTTTCTTTCTGGAGTATTATTTTATCAAAGTCCCCCCTTCTAGGGGGGAGATTTAAGGCAAAAAAAAACCTTCACCTTCAAACCCCTAGTGTTGCTGTTGTGTTTTTCGGAAAAATGGAGCCCCAAAGGGGGTCTCATCTTTTAACCGTATACTTTTGAGGTGTTCATTGATACGGACCCTTAGTTGTCTCTTGGTTTTACCAATGTAAATCTTCTTGCACGGACACTCAATTGAGTATAAGACCCGAGTACTTGCACAATTTATAAATTGTTTAATCACAAAAGTCTTAGAGTGACTGGAATCAGTGAACCTATTTGTTTTATCAACAAATTCACAGATCCCACAGTGCCCACATGGGTACATACCATTGAGAGGGGGAAGATCGGTAAGCCAGTTTCTCTTTGTTCTCCTTTGATGTTCTGACTGGACCAACATATCACTTAAATTACTGGCTCGTTTGGCCACCATCAGTGATCTTGGTCCCACTACTTTACCTATTCTCTCCGATCTCAACAATATGTTCCAGTGGCCTTCAAGTATTTTCCGCACCTCCTGCCACTGACTCCCATATTTAGTAATTAACCTTGGGTAGGTCCTTCCCTGTGCCATCACTTTCACTTTGGGGGCCAATAGTTCTTGACGGGTCCTCTCTTAGCTCTTCTTAGGGTTCTGTGTGAATAGGCCCCTTTCCCTGAAGCGTTGATAAAGTTTATAGGCTTCCTGCAGGTACTCGCTGTAGTTAGTGCAAATTCTTTTAATCCTAATAAATTGTCCCACAAGTGGCTGTGGACAATCGGCCATTAATCAGACTTTTTTTTAAGTCTAGGAAGGAAATTTGTGACATATCTGCTGTGAATGTTAAATGTATATTCCTTCTATTGGAATTACGTTCCGACATAAACAATTCCAACTCTGCAGAGGTACCTTCCCAGACAAGGAGTATGTCATCAATGTACCTCAGCCATGTCCTAGCATGGCTCAGTTACATTAAGGAAGCATAGACCGTCTCCTCCTCCCAGAGGCCCAGGTGGAGGCAAGCATATGATGGCGCCCACGGTGCGCCCATCGCGGTGCCTCTGATTTGATGATAGTTCTTCCCAAGGAATTGAAAATAATTGTTGGTGAGGGCTAAATCCAGAATTTCTAGAAGAAACTCATTTTGTGCTCCATACTGAGGGTACTTCGACTCAAGAAAGTGATAAACTGCTGATAGGCCCCACTCATTTGGGATCTACGTATATAGGGATTCAACGTCAATCCCAACTATGAGGGACCCGGTGGGGATTCTGAAATCCGAGATTTTATTGAGGACATCACCTGTGTCTCTGACATACAAAGGCAGACCAACCACCAATTCCTTAATGAAGGAATCGAGGAACTTACCCAATCGTTCCAAAGGACCGCCTATCGCTGAGACGATAAGTCTCCCAGGAGGGTTTTTGGGATTCTTATGTATTTTGGGTATAACATAAAAGGTAGGTATGTTATACTGGTTTACCTTTAAATACTTCTCTTCCCTCTTGGTGATTAGGTCTGCCTCACATGCAAGAGCCAACTTTTCATTAATTGTTGCTACTAGATTTGGAAAAGGGTTATCCTCAAGCCTCTTGTACGTGTCACTGTCAGAGAGCAGTCGGTGAACCTCATTTTCATAGCCACTCTCGGACAGTAACACCACATTGCACCCCTTGTCGCTTTTGTTGGTAACTACTTCTTCCGCCTTTCTAAGTTCATTCAATGCCATTCTCTCCTCTAGGGTGAAGTTATCGGAGAATGGAGTACTCCAACTAAATTTTTTAAGGTCCTCTTCTACCAATAGAAGAAAAGTACTCAACCATCTGTTATTACAGAATTTTGGCATAACGGTGGATTTAATTATCACACTTGATTTTCTTCTATAGCCTTCCTGACTTTGCCATTCAGCTCCAGTTTGTAAATGTTGAACACAGATCCTAATTAGGGCACTGATTGCCACTTTATGGAAGCTTCTAGCAAGTTTTAAGAAGTCCTGAAGCCTGCTAGCAGCTTGTTTAAAGTGCAGTCAGCACTACCATTAAGATCTGTGTTTAACATTTACAAGCTGGAGCTGAATGGTACTTTAAAAAGCTTCAACAAAGCTGGCTGTTCACACTGTTCTTATTCAAGCCGAAAGTGTTACTAAACCCACAACAGTAAAATCAGTCTGTATATGCAGTAAAGCATGCTTGTTATACTCACTGAGGAACCTAAGGGGTTAATCCTGTGCATTGTGTAAAAAGGCTGTTTGATCCAGTCTTCCCTGATCCTCCCCTTCTTCCACAGTCCCCAATCCATCTCCTGACAGTACAGAGCTTTAGGGGCACTCTGCACATGCTCAGTTTGGTGTGTATTGCTAGAGAGGTTTTATTTTCTTCTTAGGAGGGTGCATGTGATCAACACTGGGCAAATCAGCAGTGTCCAGACAGAGAGTCAGGGGTCCCGCAGTCACAGAGGACAGTCAGGAAAATGAAAACCCCTCCTACAAGCTTTACCCAGACACTGATAGAAGTCACAAGAGTGTTATATACTGCTGATGAGAAAAGGTATGTAGCAGTTTATATTTACTAAAATAATTGCATATCCATATTCTGTGTACTGTGGGAGACCAGATATATATAGTGAATGCAGGCTCCTTGGTTTAGTAACACTTGAAGCCTATGTGAACCAGGCCTAACAAGAGAACCTGTCACTTTTCCTGATTGGACAAAGAGAAAATTTATGTTTAAAGCATAACTCCTGTTAAAAAAATGTTTTCTGCCTTTTGCATTGCATTGTGCATTTTGTATTGTGTGTTTTGTCGCATTTTACGTGCGACAGCCCACTAACTTGAATAGGCTGCCTGTCACCTGACAAACATGCCAAAGAAGCTCAGGCAACAAAATTTGGTACTGAGTCAATTGCGTTTGGCATTGTGCATTTTTAATGCCGAAAACACAGGACCAAACGTGTGATTGCTATGTGCGTTTGGGGTGCCATTCGGAAATAATGGCAACGCAAGCATGTTGTGCGTTTTAGCACATTTTTCGAACAGAAATGTGTTTTTCTACCTGCATTGACACTATGCTCAAGTGTGAATGCAGCCTGAAGGTTTGTGTGCTGGGAATTTTCAAAAAAGCTATTTTGATTAAATTACATTTTGAATTTATTTTCAAAATGAAGAGGGTGAGCAGATGAGAGTAGAGTTCTGCTTTAACCACTTGCCCCCTGGGCACTCCCCCCCCCCCCCCCTTCCTGTACAGGTCAATTTTCAGCTTTCAGTGCTGTCACACTTTGATTGAATAATGGGCACTGATAGGCGGCACTGATGGGCACTGATGAGGCGGCACTGATGAGGTTGCACTGATATGCAGGACTGATGGGCACTGATATGCAGCACTGATAGGTGGCACTGATGGGCAGCACTGACAGGCATCACTGATTGGCACTGACAGGCATTACTGATTGGCACTGACAGGCATCACTGATGGGCCCTGATTGTCAGCACTGGTGGGCGCAGATTGGCAGCACTATTGCGCACTGTTGGGGTTGCACTGATAATTAGGAGACTGATGATCAGTGCAGATGTCCCCTGTGTAGATTTTCCAGTTTTTGGCTTTCCTTTCCTCACAAGCTTTCAGCATGGGGGGAGGACTGCCGATAACAGGCAAATCCTGTTTACATTGTGATCAGCTGTGATTGGACACAGCTGATCACGTGGTAAAGAGCTGCTGTGATTGGCTCTTTACCCTGATCTGTGATCAGCTGTGTCTGAAGGACGCAGCGATCACAAATCACTGCCGATGCATGCCACAGGGGGCATTGCAAGCTCGGGAGGATGTCATATGACTGCCTCCCAGCAACGTGCAGCCGCTGTTGTAGCTGTCATTCGGATAAAGTATAACTAAAGGCAAAATTTCTTTGTTTTTATTGTTTTGGATAGAATGGAGAGGGATTAGAACACCTGTCAGGTTTTTATTGCTATCTGTGCCCAGGTTAGGGAGATTCAACCTCTCTTTTTGTCCTGTTTACCATTATTACTAAGAGTGGAAGTGAAAGAAATTCCCAAATTTTGGGTTGTCGCCAGGATAGGAAGAGGGGATGCTAATTCTGGTGACAACCAGGGATTCCCTCACTTTGGAAGGATTTTCTCTCACTTCCTGTTTTGGCTATGGGACAAGTGAAGTGAAATCTCCCCGATTCAGATTCAGAACACTATTAATCCCAAGGGGAAATTACTAATGGGACACGGATGGCAAAAAAAAAAAGCCTGAGAAGGGTTATAACCCTTTCTTAATTAAGTAGAAGAGGGGACCGCCATCTAAGTGTAGATTATTTATTAAAACCAAATATTAAAAAAAGATTGCACTCACTGCATAAATGAGAAGGTCGGCATATTATAAAAACCTTTCCGCCCCCAACTATGGCTTTAATACCATATGGTCCATATAGCCCCGTATCCTTATATAAACTATAACCCTACCTTACTTTATTAAAAAGGAAAAAAAGTTTTGCCTCTAGTTCTGTTTTAACCACTTGCCGACCGCCCGCGCATATATACTGCGTCAGGCTGGCTCAGCTTCGCGAATCGGCACACCTGTTCGGCGGTTCGCGGGAGCGCCCCTGGCAGCAGGGATGCCGATCCATGGGACCGGTAGTGCCGATTGCCGCCGGGCACCCACGACCGCTCCCTGCCGAGACAGAACGACAGTTGTCTGTTGTAAACACAGCAGACCGTTGTTCTCTCTGGAATGAACACAGAGCGCCTGTGATCCTCCTATATAGGATCACAGGTCTCTGTGTTCATTTAACAAGTCCCTCCACCCACAGTTAGAAAACAACCCCTAGGCTCACATTTAACTCTTTGATCACCCCCGGGTTAACCCCTTCCCTGCCAGTGTCATTATTACAGTAATTGTGCATATTTTTAGCACTGATTACTGTAGTAATGTCACTGGTCTCTCCAAAAGTGTCAAAAATGTCAGTCAGGGGTCCGATCTGTCCGCTGCAATGTCGCAGTCCTGCCAAAAATCGCAGATTGCCGCCATTGCTAGTATAAAAAAATAAAATTAAATGACATAAATCTTTCCCCTGGTTTGTAGATGCGTTAACTTTTGCGCAAACCAATCAAAATACGCTTATTGGGATTTTTTCTTTTTTTACAAAAACTGTAGCAGAATACAAATTGGCCTAAAATGATAAAAAATTTAATTTTTACATTTTTTTGGGGGGAATGTTATATAGCAGAATGTGAAAAATATTGTTTTTTTTTTTTTTTTCAGACTTGTTCTTTTTTTTTGTTTATAGCGCAAAAAATAAAAAAATCGCACAGGTGATCAAATACCACCAAAAGAAAGCTCTGTTTGTGGGGGGAAAAAAAAGGACATCAATTTTATTTGGGTCCCACGTCCGCGCAATTGTCCGGTAAAGTGGTGCAGTGCTGAATGGCAAAAAATGGCTTGGTCATTAAGGGGGCAAATCTTCCTGTCCAGAAGTGGTTAAGTATACCACCACCTGTCTCACTGATCTGGTATTTAAAGTGAAACTCCAGCCACATTTTTAACATAAATAGAGAAGGGTTAGTTCCTCTGTCGTGTTTTAATTGCATTCCAGGTCCCTGTTTTTCCCTCACTTCCTTGACCACTGCAATTCTGCTGATAAGCTGAGCTTCCTGTTAACCCTTTCATTTACCGTATGTTTCTATAAATCATGTCACCAAGCCCCTTGTGGACTATCCAAAGCAATGTATGGAGAAAGCACTACAGAAAGAGGAACAGGAAGTGATCTGGGTGCCTCTGAGACGGAAAGCAAGGGAATTTCTCTTTAGTCAAAAAAACAGACACCCAAACAAACAAAACGGAGAACCTAGCCCTTCCCTGATGTATCCAAAATAAAAACTACAAGAAAGGATATAAAAGTATAACTAAAGACAAAACTTTTTTTTTTTTGGATGTTGTGGAAAGGGATTAGAACATCTATTAGGTTCTTATTTCTGTCTCTGCCCCCGTTAGGGAGATTCCCCCTCAATGGAGGCGGCAAGAGCTAAACGGACAGCCGGGAGGGTCAGAGAATGATATTTCTGCTGCCTTCTGCCTTACCAAATAATATTTCACTTTTGCATTTTACTGCTCAACTCTGGGGATTTTTTAAAAAATGAATGAGACCTCCCAGGCAGTGGACAAAGTGCAGCTCAGACTGCAATAGTCACCATTTAAGCCTGGAGTTGTCTCCCTGCAGTACTTCTTTTTTACCACTAGATATCCTTGGTCTTCTGAAAGACTGGGGGCATACTATCGTGTTTCCCCAAAAATAAGGCCTAGCATGATTTTTGGGGAGGGCTGCAATATAAGCCCTACCCCCAAAATAAGCCCTAGTAAATAAGTAAGTATATAATCCGGTTTGTAAAAAGAGTATAAAATGTCTAAGTCTCTCCATTTTTAACTTTATTATCGAAAACACCTTATTTACAGCACTGCTGGGCACGCACATGATCTTCTCCTCTCCTCCCAGCTGAAATCAGCTGCCCCCCCCCCCCCCCCTCGGCAGTGCTCAGAGCAGGGCTGACGTTAGTGGGGATCTCGGCCCCTCCCTCGGCAGTGCTCTGAAGGGGGCTGACTTCAGTGGGGATTTTGGCCCCTCCCTCAGCAGGGCTCGGAGCGGGGCTGACGTCAGTGGGGATCTCGGGCCCTCCCTCGGCAGTGCTTGGAGCGGGGCTGACATCAGTGGTGATCTCGGCCCCTCTCTCTGCAGTGCTCAGGGCGAGGCTGATATGAGCTTGGATCTCGGCCTCTCCCTCGGCAGTGCTCGGAGGGGGGCTGAAGGGAGCAGAGATCTCGGCCCCTCCCTCTGCAGAGCTAGGAGTGGAGCTGATGTGAGTGGGGATCTTGGCCCCTCCCTCTGCAGTGTTCGGAGCGGGGCTTTTACGTGAGCAGGGATCTCGGCCCCGCCCTCGGCAGTGCTCGGAGTGGGGCTGACGTGAGTGGAGATCTCGGCTCCTCCCTCGGCAGTGCTCAGGGCGGGGTTGACGTGAGCGGGGATCTTGGCCCCCCTCGGCAATGCTTGTAGCAGGCTGAAGTGAGCATGGATCTCAGCCCCTCCCTCGGCAGTGCTTGGAGCGGGGCTGACGTGAGTGAAGATCTCGGCTCCTCCCTCGGCAGTGCTCAGGGCGGGGTTGACGGAGATCTCGCCCCCCCTCGGCAGTGCTTGGAGTGGGGCTGACGTGAGCGGGGATCTCAGTCCCTCCCTCTGTAGTGCTCAGAGCGGAGCTGACATGAGCAGGGATCTCGGCCCCTCCCTCTGCAGTGCTTGGAGGGAGGCTGAAGGGAGCAGGGATCTCGGTCCCTCCCTCTGCAGTGCTCGGTGTGGGGCTGATGTGAGTGGGGATCTTGGCCCCTCCCTCTGCAGTGCTCGGAGCAGGGCTGATGTGTGCGTGGATCTGGGCCCCTCCATGGGCAGTGCTCGGAGTGGGGCTGACGTGAGCAGAGATCTCAGCCCCCCCCCCTTCTGCAGTGCCATTGGCTGCACATACCTATGGATGGGCGCTATTCTTCCCATTGACACCAATGATGGGGCACTATTCCCCCCACGGACACCAATGATGGGGCATTAATCTTCCCATTGATACCAGTGATGGGACACTATCCCTCCCACTGACACCAATGATGGGACACTATTCCTCCCACTGACACCAATGATGGGGCACTATTCCTCCCACTGACACCAATGATGGGGCACTATTCCTCCCACTGAAAGCAATGATGGGGCACTATTCCTCCCACTGTTACCAATGACGGAACACTATTCCTCCCACTGACACCAATGATGGGACACTATTCTTTCCACTGACACCAATGATTGGACACTATTCCTCCCACTGACACCAATGATGGGACACTATTCCTCCCACTGACACCAATGATAGGACACTATTCCTCCCACTGACACCAATGATGGGACACTATTCCTCCCACTGACACCAATGATGGGGCACTATTCCTCCCACTGACACCAATGATGGGACACTATTCTTCCTACTGACACCAATGATTGGACACTATTGCTCCCACTGACACCAATGATGGGACACTATTCCTCCCACTGACACCAATGATAGGACACTATTCCTCCCACTGACACCAATGATGGGACACTATTCCTCCCACTGACACCAATGATGGGGCACTATTCCTCCCACTGATACCAATGATGGGACACTATTCCTTCCACTGACACCAATGATGGGGCACTATTCCTCCCACTGACACCAATGATGGGGCACTATGCCTCCCACTGACCCCAATGATGGGACACTATTCCTTCCACTGACACCAATGATGGGGCACTATTCCTTCCACTGATACCAATGATGGGACACTATTCCTTCCACTGACACCAATGATGGGGCACTATTCCTCCCACTGACACCAATGATGGGGCACTATGCCTCCCACTGACCCCAATGATGGGACACTATTCCTCCCACTGACACCAATGATGGGGCACTATTCCTTCCACTGATACCAATGATGGGACACTATTCCTTCCACTGACACCAATGATGGGGCACTATTCCTCCCACTGACACCAATGATGGGGCACTATGCAGGGTTCGTACGGTCATTAAAAACCTGGAAAAGTTATGGAATTCTGAGATGACACTTTCCAGGCCTGGAAAGGTCATGGAAAAGTACGATTTTACAAATGTTTTGGAAAAGTCATGGAAATCTGGGGAGGAGCGGGGGGGAGCGGCGGGCAGCGGCGGGGGGAGCGGATGCTTAAAACTTTTTTATTGCAAATTAATGTATAATTATTTTATTTTATGCTTGTGCACATTTCCGGGTCCGCAGCAGCCGAGGAGTAGATCATACACCAAGCACCAATCGCTGGCAGCGGGGAGGGCCGGGCCGCGGTTTGCCTGGATGTGACTGGCCAGCAGCAGCAAACCAATCACAGGCGGCGGAAGCGTCACTGGAGGGCGGCCCGCATGAACGTGATGATGATGCGGAAGGGGGCGGTAACTGTTTCAGACTTATGACTGTCGCTTGGGCCTTAAAAGATTACTGTGCTGCATTTTGGGTGTGCTGGGTGTGACACATGCTGGGTGTGACATAGATTTTCTTCTTATTTAACACGTATACATAGACATTTCATGAAACATTAGGTCATGAATATTTACGTGAAGTCATGGAAAAGTCATGGAATTTCATTGGTGAAAATGTGTATGAACCCTGACTATGCCTCCCGCTGACCCCAATGATGGGGCACTATTCCTCCCACTGATACCAGTAATGGGACACTATGCCTCCCACTGACCCCAATGATGGGACACTGTTCCTACCATTAACAGTCTTTTCTTTACAGGTACAGGTGTCCTAGGGAATTTTAGTTTAGTGGCAGGGTCACTTTAAGCTCTCCCATCCATACTGTTTATTCCGCACCCGTGTAGAATTAAGCTCTAGACAGTCTTTAAATGGCTGCTGTAAAGGGGTTAGATTTGGTGTCACTTTCTTTGATGTTCCGAAGCTAAATGACAGTTGTCACACTTAACCTTCCCATAAACAATCCCTGCTGTGTTGTCATGGTAACAGTGGGGGAAAAAATATTGAGGCACACAGGTCTAGCGTAGGCCTTGAAAGAGACCCTGTTGCCAACATAAAACTTTCCATAAGATTATCTGTGTATTTATTGTGCATGGTATTTTATCTATAAAAACCTCCCTTATGTACACATCCAAGGGCCCTGAGACGGCTGTCGGGTGCCGCCATCTTGAATGCGATATCAGCAGCCCCAGCAGACTCAGAGCGGTCACTTAAAGTGGTACTTTAGGTCAAACAGAATTCATTTTGCAAGTAGGTAGGTTATTTTTTTATGTCTCTTCTGCAATAAATGATTCTTACATTCTTCCCCGCAATCCCTTTGCAGTGTACACTCCTGGTATATTCCAGGTGCAAAGATGAATTAAAGTGGTTCTATATTCAAAATGTTTTTCCGTTAATGGAAACAATGCTCCATTACCTGTTCTACCCACCCCCATCCCTAAACACCTGACACCTCTCACGGCTCCAGTGCTGTCCCGGCTGCAACGCTGCACCCTTCACTTCCTTGTGTCACAGAAGACATTGAGGGCAGCAGATGTCAAAGGCAGTCATCAAATTCCTGTGAGGAGGGGGAGCGTGGCTTACTGGCGCTGTGTATGTCTATGGACGCATACAGCCCGGCTCAGGAGCGAACCTGCATGCACCAGACTTCCTAAGGAGTCTAGTACTTACCTGAGCTCCTTTTCTGTTCAGCGATGTCCACGAGTCCCTCGGCCGTCTGGGGCTCTCTCGCCTGATTGGCTGGGACACAGCCACAGCGCCATTGGCTCCTGCGGCTGTCAGTCAAAGTCAGTTAGCCAATCAGGAGAGAGAGGGGGCATCATACTCATTAGGGGAACTTTAAAAGGGGGAAGGGTGTGCCACCTGGGAAGGGAGCCCAGAGCTGGGCTTTAAGATACTTGCTATTCAATGTTTTTGTTATGGCATTAAATTAGGAGCCCCCCAAACTTTTTAAATAAATGACCAGTTTACTGTCCTTCAGACCTTCCTCCCACTAACACCAATGATGGGGTACTATTCCTACCACTGACACCAATGATGGGGCACTATTCCTCCCACTAACACCAATGATGGGGCAATATTCCTTCCACTGACACCAATGATGGGACACTATTCCTCCCACGGATACCAATGATGGGACACTATTCCTTCCACTGACACCAATGATGGGACACTATTCCTTCCACTGACACCAATGATGGGGCACTATTCCTCCCACTGATACCAATGATGGGACACTATTCCTTCCACTGACACCAATGATGGGGCACTATTCCTTCCACTGACACCAATGATGGGGTACTATTCCTCCCACAGATACCAATGATGGGACACTATTCCTTCCACTGACACCAATGATGGGGTGCTATTCCTTCCACTGACACCAATGATGGGGTGCTATTCCTACCACTGACACCAATGATGGGGCACTATTCCTTCCACTGACACCAATGATGGGGTGCTATTCCTACCACTGACACCAATGATGGGGCACTATTCCTACCACTGACACCAGTGATGGGTCACTATTCCTCCCACTGATATCAATGATGGGGCACTATTCCTCCCACTGACACCAGTGATGGGTCACTATTCCTCCCACTGACACCAATGATGGGTCACTATTCCTCCCACTGACAGGGCCGAATGGCAGCACCGTGTCTGAATGGACCTCGGCTTGGGTGCCCCCATAGCAAGTTCCTTGCTGTGGGGGCACTCTACAGGAGGGAGGGGCCAGGAGCAGCAAAGAGAGATCCAAGAAGAGGAGGATCCGGGCTGCTCTGTGCAAAACCAACTGCACAGAGGAGGTAAGTATAACATGGTTGTTATTTTTTTTTTATTTTTTTTTAAAAACGAGACTGCGATCACTTTAATACAACTTTAAGGTTAACATTTTACTTTGCCCTACATGCACAAGGCAGAGGTTCACTTTAATAATAAAATAAAGGTTAAATTTTAGTTGTACAGTTTTGTCCATCTGTTACTGTATTCAGGTATTTCCGGGATTATTGGTACCTTTTAACTACATCCATACCTCCACAAATCAGACAGGATCGTAAAAACCACTTACAAACCTCGAACGCTGACTCCTCCTCCTGTCATTGTCTTTCACTGTCACCTCGCTGCCTGTCTCCTTATTTGTAGGTCACCTTCTTCCTAATCTTTCGCCCTCAGCCACTCTGCCAGCTTTTAAGCTCACCACCTGCCCCCCACTCCTTAAGAGCTGCTGCACTTCAGTTTGTAAGGCACTTGGCAGGTTGACGATCTGTTATCTTTGGATCATTTCCACTTTTAAGCTTGGTACACACAATGAGAATATGGGACGAATGATCATCCGTTTTTTTTTTTTTTGCATGCTAGTCTCATATTAAAAAAAAAGAGGATACTCAACTTACGAAAATTCTCGTACGACAGAATGGAACTTCAGAAGTGACGTAATGTATTGTACTGCAATGTATTCTTTCATTTCCGAGCATGCGTGGTCTTACTCTTTCGATTTTTTCAGATGAATACAATACTGAATAAATAAAAATCATACGAATTGTCGTCATCCGCTCTCGAAAGCTGTGTAGTAACGATCAGTTTATTATATGATCCAGTGGCGGCTGGTACTCCATTGGCCCGGGGAAGGCGGCAGACGGACCGCACCATACCCCCCACCCCCCGGACCGAAACCAGGCCGCACACCATATCCCCCCTCCCAGGACCACAGCAGGACCACCCCCCCCCAAGACCACAGCAGGACCACCCCCCCGGCTCACTCACCCTGCCTGGACATGTGCAGCAGCAGCAGCAAACACCGGCGGCGGCTTCGGCTTCTTCCCCCTCAGTCTTCTGCGTCTCCTCCCTCCTCTTCCATGCCCAATGGCATGGCTTCTCCTTTCAGCCAATCAGGAAACTGGTCTCAGGGCCCGCTTCTCGATTGGCCAGGAGGAGGATCCGTGTGACAATAGCGAATATTCATTCGCTATTGTCACACAACTGGGTGTGCTCAGGGCGCAGTGCTCTGCGCCCTGAGCACACCCTTTTTTTTTGCCTATTAGAGCCTCTGGCTCTAGTCACATGGTTAAAAAAAAAAAGCCCCATTGAACTCCATGCGTCCGGCGCCCTGCATGTAGATTAGGGGGCCGGACACATGGATAGGGGGGAGGCGCACCTGCGCCCCCAATGCACCAGCCGCCACTGATATGATCCCTTCTAAAGCAGTATTTTTCGTCCGATTTTCTGATTGTGTGTACTAGGCTTAACTCTATTTTCTGTAACCACTTGCCAACCGCGCAAGGCGGCTTTCCTGTGCAGAATTACCTACCTGTACGTGATGCTGCACTTCCAGGTCTGGGGCACACACGTGCGTGTTGGCCCACTCCCACTGTCATTGGATCCAGCGGGAGTCAATTAGTGGGACCCGTTCTGGAGAGAAGCACAATGTCGGTCTGCCAATGTAAACAAGGCAGATCGCCGTTCTGTGAGAAGGGAAGGTAGTGATCCTGTGTTTCTGCAAAGCAGGAACATGGATCTCTGCCTTCCCATACTACAAGCACCTCCCCCACAGTTAGTAAGCACTCCCTAGGCACACATTTAACCCTTTGATTGCCCCTGATGTTAACCCCTTCCTAGCCAGTGTCATTAGTACAGTGAAAGTGCATATTCTTTAGCACTGATAACTGTATAGGGCCTCATTTACTTTGGACGTTTTTACAGCTGCTGTTTTTGGCACCAGATGTTTTTTTCTGCAGATAGTAAACTCCCCAGCATGTTCTCCTATGTGTCCATGCACACATAGGCTGTTATCAGCAGTTTGTGGCAGGGGCATTTTCTAGCTGTAAAAAAAAACCCAGAACTAGTGGGTTTTAGGAGGCGATTTTCAACTGTAAAAACGCTCTAAGGGCTCTTTCACACGGTCCGCCTCCGTAGGTGGATCCGTGCTGCTCAGATGACGGATGACAGCTCCGTCTCCGCTTGCAGTGCGGAGAGGGAGGTGTCACAGCCCCCGCTGCTCTCTATGGGGGATCGAAAGAGAGCGGACCGCCTGTCCGCTCTCATCCGATCCGATCCCTGAACGGATGGAAAAATAGGGTTTCCATCTGTCCAGATTTCACGGACAGGATCGGATACGGATGGCAGCGGGTGTCAGCGGAGGTGTCTTCGCTGACATCCTCTGCCCCATAGAGCTGCATGGAGGATCCAATCAGATCCGCCTAAAAAACTGACAGGCGGATCTGATCGGACCGCCCGTGTGAAAGAAGCTTTTGTGGGAGTATACTGTAGCTTTCCTACAATAAAAAACATGCTAAAAAAAATGCTAAAAAACACTACTGCAAAAAAAGCTGAAAAACTCCTTCTACAGCAACAGCTTTCTACTGCCGTTTTGATAACATCCAGTGTGCATGAGACCTTACTGTGATAAAAGCTTAAAAACGCTGAAAAACACCAAAAAATGCCCAAAAACGTATTCTGCGTTTATCAATGTTTTTGAGCCATAAGCCTTTGTGGAAGTATAGTTTTGCTAAAAAAAAAAAAACGAAAAACAGCTACAGCTGAAAAAAGCTAAAAAAACGCTGCAAAAAAAAAACTCCTTCTACAGCTATAGCTTTCTACTGTATGTCCAGTGTGCAAGAGGCCTTAGTGTCACTGGTCCCCAAAAAGTGTCAGTAAGTGTCTGATTTGTCCGCCGCAATATCACATTCCCTCTATAAGTCGCTGATCGCTGCCATTACTAGTTAAAAAAATAAAAATATCCCATAGTTTGTAGACACTATTTTGTGCAAACCATTCAATATACACTTATTGGGAATTTTTTTTTACCAAAAATATGTAAAAGAATATATATTGGCCTAAATTGATGAAGAAATTATTTTTTTTCCATTTTTTTTTTATTGGATATGTTTTATAGCAGAAGGTAAAAAATATTGTTTGGTTTTTTTTTTTTTAAATTGTCGCTCTTTTTTTGTTTATATCGCAAAAAAAATAAAAACTGCAGAGCTGATCAAATACCAACAAAAGAAAGCTCTATTTGTGGGCAAAAAAGAGCATCAATTTTATTTGGGTACAGCGTCGCACGATTGCGCAATTGTCTGTTAAAGTAACACAGTGCCGTTTCGCAAAAATGGCCTGGTCATGAAGGGGGGGGGGTAAATCTTCCAGAGGGCAAGTGGTTAAACAACAATCGTACGATCTAATAACGTACAAGAAAAGTTTTCGTGTTTGCCCCTTTGGATAATTTTGGATGAACTGTCGTGATCGGCTCTCCAAAGCTGTGTACTAACGATTAGATTTACATACGATCGCTTCTAAAACAATATTTTTCGTCCGATTTCTGATTGTGTGTATTAGGCTTTTCTTTAATCTTTCACTATCACTTTATTGTAAGATTATGAGCATTTGTAAAGTGTCTCCTGTGTGTCCCAAACCATGAAGCCTTTGTACCTGGCAGCTAAATATTTGGGTTGAGGTACCTACACATGTAAACTGCCAAAAGTTTTTTTTAATTCTGTTCAGCCAGCCTTGCGATCCGGAACCCTTATAACATTGCAATGACAGATCTGTGACTCCACTTGTCTTCCTTGCATTTACGCAATAAAGACTTAGTGCTTGACCTACCCAGTCTACTAGAAAAAAACAACAATAACCTCCCGCGCTCAAGAGTGGTGTAATGGTGGTGGATGAATCACAGGTCCTTTATATGTCCAATAAAAGCACAGGCTTTCCTGCCCCCTAAGGGTCGGGGGAGAACCCAGTAAAAAAAGAGGGTGCATCGGCCTTGTGCATTACCCAAGTGGTATCTTTAATAGTACAGTAAAAAAAAGTATACTCACAAACAACTCAGTGGTAAAAGCATATTAGAGTCCACAGTATACACAAAGCAACCAGGTCGCCGAGACTAGTCCCAGCAAGCTGGAAGACCTTCTAGATGGTTTCGAGGGGAAATCTCCTCTTCTTCAGGGCCAAACATGTTTCTTCTCACATGGCTCTACTCCTCTCAACAAGCTTTCAGTATGAAAGTAACAGCACTGTGTAATGCAGTAAAGCCTGATTGGCTTACAGTGCATGCCCCTCAGAAATCAGAACCTTAGTTAAGCAGATCAGGCACAGGAACACACAGGAACAGGAAGCAGAACCTTAGTCAGGCAGATCGGGCACATAAACACACAGGAACAGGAAGCAGAACCTTAGCCATGCAAAGTGGGCACAGGAACAGGAAGCAGAACCTTATTCAGGCAGATCGGGCACAGGAACACACAGGAACAGAAAACAGAATCTTAGTCAGGCAGATCGGGCACAGGAACACACAGGAACAGAAAGCAGAATCTTAGTCAGGCAGATTGGGCACAGGAACACACAGGAACAGAAAACAGAGTCATGGTCAGGCAATTCGGACACAGGAACAGGAAGCAGAACCTTAGTCAGGCAGTTCGGGCACAGGAACACAGAAGATCAGGAAGCAGAACCTCAGTCAGGCAGATTGGGCACAGGAGCAGGAATCAGATCCTTAGTCAGGCAGTTCGGGCACAGGAACAGGAAGCAAAACCTTAGGCTGATCAGGCACAGGAACACGCAGGAACAGAAAGCAGAACATTAGTCAGGTACTTTGGGCACAGGAATAGGAATCAGAACCTTAGTCAGCCAGATCGGGCACAGGAACACATAGGAACAGGAAGCAGAACCTTAGGCAGATCTGGCACAGAAACACACAGGAACAGGAAGCAGATCCTTAGTCAGGCAAAGCGGGCACAGGAACACACAGGAACAGGAAGTAGAACCTTAGTCAGGCAGATACGGCACAGGAAGTTGCAGAAAAAGGAAGCAGAGCCTTATTCAGGCAGATGGGGCACAGGAACATGCTGGAACAGGAAGCAGAACCTTAGTTAGGCAGATCAGGGATAGGAACACTCAGGAACAGGAAGCAGAATCTTAGTCAGGCAGATCGGGCACAGGAACACACAGCAACAGGACGTAGGACCTTATTCAGGCAGACTGGGCAAAGACACACGCAGGACCAGAAAGCAGAACCTTAGTCATGCAGATCAGGCACAAAAACAGGCAAGATCAGGATGCAGAACCTTAGTTACACAGATCAGGCACCGGAACACGCAGTAGCAGGAAGAAGAACCTTAGTCAGGCAGATTGGGCACAGAAACACACATGAACATGAAGCAGTACCTTAGTCAGGCAGATGGGGCACAGAAACATGCAAGAGCAGGAAGAAGAACCATCTTCAGGCAGATAGGGCACAGGAACACGCAGAAACAGGAAGGAGCCAGAACCTTAGGCAGAACAGGCACATGAACACACAGAAACAAGAACCTTAGTCAAGAAAAATTGGGCACAGGAACACCCAGGAACAGGAATCAGGACCTTAGTCAGGTAGATCGGGCACGGGAACACGAAGAAGCAGGAAGCAGGACCTTAGTGAGACAGATCGGGCACAGGAACAAGTAGGAACAAGAAGCAGAATCTTAGTCAGGCAGATCGGGCACAGGGACACACAGAAGCAGGAAGAAGAACCTTAGGCAGATCAGGCACAGGAACATATAGGAACCAGAACTTTAGTTAGGCAGATCAGGGGCAGGTACACACAGGAGCAAGAAGCAGGACCTTAGTCAGGCAGATTAGGGCACAGGAACACACAGGAACCACGGTGTGGTTTCAAAAAGGGTCCTGTGTGTTTTTGGATCCAGTTCAGGTGCAAATGCAGGCAAAAATTCACACCTATGTCACACCTGAACCGGTGAACAGGAACGCCCCGGACCCGGACTGCAAAGCGCAGCCGCACATATGTGAACGCAGCCTTACCGTTCAGAACTGAAAGCAAGAGGAAACTCCAGCCAGATCTATAAGTAAAAGCAGCACATATAACACGCATGCATACACTTGTTGGGCACCCAGGTAACCTCTTGATTGCCCTCCTGATCACTCTTGTCACCCAGCCAGCATCATACAGTGTACAGTATTATCACTGGCCACTTAGTGTCACATGCGACATCAGTGTCAGTTATTCAATTAGGCCTGTTTTACACGGGCTTCAGCTTGTAGAAGAGCAATGTGAACAGCAAACTTTGTTAAAGCTTTAAAAGGATCATTCAGCACCAGTTGAATGTTGAACACAGATTCTAATGGGAGTGCTGATTGCCACTTTAAGCAAGCTGCTAGCAGGCTTCAGCAGGCTTTCAACAAGCTTTAAGAAGTTCTGAAGCCTGTTAGCATCTTGTTTAAAGTGGCAATCAGCACCTCCATTGGGATCTGTGTTCAATATTTATAAACTGGAGCTGGATGGTACTTTAAAAGCTTCAACGATGCTTGTTGAAAGCTCTGCAAATGCTTTGTTAAAGCTTGCTGTTCACACTGCTCTCACACAAGCTGAAGCCTGTGTAAAACAGGTCTAACTGAATAACTGATACTGACATTGCTTGTGACACTAATACAGTGCCCCCCCCCCCCCAAGATGTATGAGCATCCCCCCTCCCAGCACAAATCTTTTCCCGTCATCCCCCAACAAACCCCCTCCCCCCTCAACGCAAATGCCCCCCCCCCCCCAAAACAAAAACTACCTCTCCTAGCACAAATCTTCTACCCCTCAAATTTACCCTCCGAGTACACATCCTCTCCCCTCTCACTCCAGCCCCCCCCCCTGCACAAATATCAACCCAATTCCCCCTCGTAGAACAAATACTCCCCCCCTCAAAAAAATGTCACTTCCTAGCGCAAATACTCCCCAATTATCCTTACTATCAGAAATCCCACCCCCTCTAAAAAAGAAAAAAAAACCCACACCACCACCATATCACCTCTTCTTGCACAAACCCCCCTCCTAGCAAAAATCCATTTCTCACATCCTCCATCCCAACACAAATCCACCTGAATCACCACTCCAAGCAGTTCCACCCAAATTTCCCATTATAGAACAATTTTTACCCCCTGATGCCCCCCATATTCCCCCTCCCAACACAAATCCCCCCAATATCTTCACAGCGCCTCCCCCCCCCCCCCCACACCTCACATGATGCCACAGTGCCCAGGGAAGCCACCCCTCCTGCCCCCCCCCCCCTTGTCCATGCCCTGCCAGCCAGTGGCAATTACAGTAGTGGCAGATTTCCCGCCACACTATCACAGTCACACTATAAGTCGCTGATCACCGACATTATTAGTTAAATGTCTGTATTGATCAGTATCTTGATTACGATCAGAACAATACTAGTGTTCCCAATAGTATCGTGTCCCCAAAATCCCATTTTGTTTTTTTACCAAAGACATGTAACAGAATACATTTTGGCCTAAATTCATGAAGAAATTAGATTTTATTGGATATGATTTAGAACAAAAAGTAGAAAATATTGGGTTTTATTTTTCAAAATGTTGAGTTGTTTTTTATTTATATAATAAAAAATACAAAACCCAGTAGTGATCAAATGCCACCAAAAGAAAGCTGAAACAATTATATAAAATTAATTTAGGTACAGTGTTGCATGACCGCACAATTGCCAGTTAAAGTAACAGTGCTAAATAGAAAAAAATGGTCTGGTCATGAAGGTGTAATATTAAGCCTGAGGTGCAAAAAAAGTTTTGGGTGCCAACATCCCAAGATTTAAGTCATGAAGGGGGGAAAGAGGGGAAAGGGGCCGTTCTTCCCACATGAACAGTCCCAGGAAATGGGAAAAAGGGAAAGAAAATAGGATTTTTACGGTACCATAGTATAATAGATACATCACATATAAAATCTTTTTACCAAGTTTTATTCAAAACAATTTTACATTAAAATGGACAAATGTCCAACATTAATACATAGCACCTTAAATTGGGTGTAGCTGATTGGTCAAAACAGAGTGTACAATGTAGTATTCAAGCGTATATATTCCTCAACATATTTCACGGAAAAAACGCTTCTTCAGGAGGATATTGGGTATACGCGCACTCTAAGTCCCCGTTCACACTAAGGCGACCTGTGAGGCGACCTGGTCGCCTCACAGGTCGCCGTAGGTCGCCTTCCATAGGGAAGCTGCGGACACGTTCTAATAGGAGCGACACAAGTCGCTCCAACTTAGAAAAAGGGTCCGGAGCTTCTTTGGGGCGACCCGGAGCGACCGTCATAGACTTCAATGTTATGAAGTCCGTGCCGGCCGCTCCGAGGTCGCGGCGCGCTGCTCGCACCGCGACCTCGGAGGTCGCCCTCCCAAGTCGGATCGCCCCTGTGTGAACGGGGCCTAAGGATGATAACAACACATAACCAAATAAACATTGTCTACATAGAGACAAAACAGCAATCACAATCATGTAATGATATGGAATCAATTATACGTCAATTAGTGGGGAAGGGTTTATGGCCTGAATACACGATTAGAATATCGCCCGAACATTCGACCACCGACTTTTGAAAAAGTATTTGTCGGTCGAAAACGTTGCCAAAATACACGGTCCGAATATCGCCCAACCGTTGTCCGCCGACCATCGAAACAGTGTTCTTCGGTCGAAAAGGTTGCCTGAAACGTTGCCTTAAACTGAATGACCTCAACACCAACGTATAGAATATCGAGACGACAGAATTTTTCGTGTTTTTCAAACGGTATTTTTCGTTAACAATATCGATATCGCTCATTGATGGCTGGGCATTAACTAGTAGAATATCGGCCGATCGCTCGCTGAACGGAAATTTGCGGCCGATTTTCTTATCGTGTATTCCAGCCATTAGGCTCACCTGGACATAGCATCAAGCACCAACCCCCATGACAAGTCAGCCACCAAACCATGGGAGACACTAATAATGGTAAAGTAACAATAGGAATTTTAATACCAAGCCCTCATATATCTAGTTACATAGCCGTGTGGTCATGAAGGGGGTAAAACCTTCCGGAGGTCAAGTGGTTAAAAAGGAGCTACATTTTAAAAAAGTGTCTTTAGCTCCCTGGACATCTTGCTGCGTTTTCAATGTGCGCAAGACGTGTTTTAAAAAAAAAAATGGTGTCGAAATACTAAGCTCCTTCGACGGCAAAGTTACCAAGTGGTTAGCCATCTAGAAACATGAAATTTTGGGTTCTGTTCATAAAATACGTAAATACGTCTTGGGCCCAGCCTGTGAAAATGGTAGATAAATAATAGCAGTAGAACCTATCCTACGGGGCTTGCAGCACGTTAGAATTGAAGAGAGTATAAAATTTAGATGTAGGGATTGCGTAGATTTGTGACAGTTAGCTCATCCTTAATTGGCTGTCGTACACCCCCCCCCCCAAATGCAACCGAAGGGTTAACCGCCCGCAACTGAGAGGGTGGCAACGTGAGGGCAGATTAGAAGGATGCAGTACAGAACAGATGGTCATAGAGAGATGGGTTGTTGGAGGGTGGGGGGAGAGGAGACTAACCCCCTTCTGGAAGGAGAAGCTGGTAGACCTTCCTGTCACCAGATGGAGGGGACTGAAACCCAGTAACCCCCTCGCTGCTGGAATGAAAGCCTCTCTAAACACTGTTTTATAGCATGAAGGCGGTCAAGAAATTTTGCACTTGAGGTCGCAAATTCACGTAGGCAAAAAAAAAGAAAAGAAAACAAATTTCATTTAGTAACTCAAAGCCGCGTGCTGCTAATTCATTAAGAAAAATGGTATAAAAATGTGTGCAGTTTTGTACTATAAAAGAAATACATGTTCTTTGTTTAAAAATAAATTTAAAAAAAAATCAGAAATTGCCCCAGTTTTCTTTTTTAAATTAAAAAATGTATGCAAATTAACATGCGCAATTTTCAGAAAGGTGGGCAATTTTATGTTATTTACATAACACCTTATAGGCATTTTATTTCCTTATATGGGCTATTTTATATATGCAGATTATTACCGTACATGGAATTTTCAGAAAGGTGGGCAATTTTATGTTATTTACATAACACCTTATAGGCATTTTTTTCCTTATATGGGCTATTTTATATATGCAGATTATTACATGCAATTTTCAGAAAGGTGAGCAATTTTATGTTATTTCTGTAAAACCTTATAGCCCTTTTTTCCCTTTCATGAGCTATTTTATATATGCAAATTAATATGCAAATTTTTCAGAAAGGTGGGCAATTTTATGTTATTTCTGCAAAACCTTATAGGCATTTTGTTCCCTTATATGGGCTGTTTCTTATATGCAAATGAATACGCACAATTTTCAGAAAGGTGGGCAATTTTATGTTATTTGTGTAAAACCTTATAGGTCTTTTTTTTCCCCTTCTATGGGCTGTTTTTTTTTGGGCGTTGTTTTATCGATTTGACATTTGTACATTGAGTCTCTTTCTTTAAAGTGTAATCCAGGTCTTGGTACAATTCGCCACATTTCCCAATGTAAACCACTTCTGGACCGGAAAGTTTTACCCCCTTAATGACCAGGCTATTTTTTGCGATACGGCACTGCATTATTTTAACTGAAAATTGCGCGGTCGTGGGACGCTGTACCCAAATAAAATTGATGTTCTTTTTTCCCCACAAATAGAGCTTTCTTTTGGTGGTATTTGATCACCTGTGCAATCCTTATTTTTTGCACTATAAGCAAAAAAAGAGCGACAATTCTGAAAAGAAAAAACAATATTTTTTACTTTCTGCTAGAAAACAATATATACATATATATATATATATATATATATATATATATATATATATTTTTTTTTTTTTTTTCCAATAAAAATTTAAAAATCAAATTTTTTCATCATTTTTGGCCAACATGTTAGCTGCTACATATTTTTGGTAAAAAAAAATCCCAATAAGTGTATTTTGTTCGATTTTAACAAAAGTTATTGCGTCTACAAACTAGGGGAAAGATCTATGTCATTTTTATTTATTTATTTATTTTACTAGCGGGACTGTGACATTGTGACAGACAAATCGGACACCTAACTGACATTTTTGACTCTTTTGGGGGAACCAGTGACATTACTACAGTAATCAGTGCTGAAAATATGCACTGTTACTGTACTAATGACACTGGCACTGAAGGGGTTAACACCAGGGGCGATCAAAGGGTTAAGTGTGTCCCTAGGGGTGCTTTCTAACTGTGTGGGGGATGGGCTTGCTGCATGGACACAGAGATCTGTGTTCCTAAATAGGAGGAACACAGGATCCCACTGTTCTGTCTCCATGGGGAGCAATCATGGGTGCTCGGCGGACATCGCGTCCGCTGGACCCGCTGATTGGCTCCCCCTGCGGCCTCTGGCGACGCACACATGCCCCCACTAGCTGTCCCGCAAAACGACGTACAGGTACGGCATTTCGAGGGACAGAGCCGACCTGCCGCAGTACAGTATAAGTATGGCAGCTGGTCGGCAAATTCACCTGCACCGATGCTAATAAAAGTTATCAATGATTTGCCATTGATTCCTAAAAAAGACTTAAAAGTGAAAAGCAAATACAACGATCCTCATTTTCTCTCCGCAGCCAATACCGCTCAACAGCGAATGACCCTTGATTGCGATTTAGTGCAGGTGCGCAAGCATGCCTAGATCTGGCCATTTTGTTTTAATTGAATATAGGCACTCTATGCAGTGGCAGCAATTTATACAGTGCTTTGATGTATATTCACAGCGGTCTCTACCCTCAAGGTGCTTGCAATCTAAGGTTCTTATCTCACATATTATACATACTAGGGCCAACTGACCTAAAAGCATGAGAGAAAACACACACACAACCATTGGGCGAACATGCAAACTCTGACGGTTAGTATCCTGAGTGGGACTTGAACCAAGAACCTCAGTGCTGCAAGGTGGGTATATATATATATTTTTTTAATATATATAGATCAATAAAATTATATATACTGTATATATATATATATATATATTTATACACTATTGTACCAAAAGCTGGGAACTCCTGCGTTTACGTCTGTAGGGTTTAGTATTGAGTTGGCCCACCCTATGCAGCTTTAACAGCTCCAACTCCTCTGGGAAGGCTGTCCACAAGGTTTAGGAGTGTCCAAAATATCTTGATATGCTGACGCCTTAAGAAATCCCCTCACTGGAACTAATGGGTCAAGCCCAAAGCCTGAAACACAACCCCATACCATCCCCCCTCCAGCAAATGATTTGGACCAGTGCACAAAGCAAGGTCCATAAAGACATGGATGAGCGAGTTTGGGGTGGAGGAACTTGACTGGCCTGCACAGAGTTCTGACCTCAACCCGATAGAACTCCTTTGGGATGAATTAGTGCAGAGACTGCGAGCCAGGCCTTCTCTTCCAACATGCGCTTCTGGAAGAATGGTCAAACATTCCCATAGACACTCCTAAACCTTGTGGACGGCCTTCCCAGAAGAGTTGAAGCTGTTATAGCTGCAAAGGGTGGGCCAACTCAATATTGAACCCTACAGACTAAGACTGGGATGCCATTAAAGTTAATGTGTGTGTAAAGGCAGGCGTCCCAATACTTTTGCTAATATATATATATATATATATACATATATATATATATATTATATATTATCATTATTATTATATAGGATTTATATAGCACCGACAGTTTACGCAGCGCTTTACAACTTGAGGGTAGACAGTACAAATACAATACACTTCAATACAGTAGGAATCAGAGGGCTCTGCTCATTAAAGCTTACAATCTAAGTTATATATATATATATATATATATATATATATATATATATATATATATATATATATATATATATATATATAATGTATTTATATTATTTATATATATATATATATATATATATATATATATATATATATATAAAATGTATATATATATATATATATATATATATATATATATATATATATATATATATAAAAATATATATATATATAAAATGTATATATATTATTTATATATATATATATATATATATATATTTTTTTTTTTTTTTTTTCACATACATCAAAAACAAAAAATGAAAACTTGCACATAGAAAAAAAAAACACAGTTATAAAATGCGTTGTGTCAACATACGTGCGGACTCCATGCAGTTAGTATCTGGGACTTGCACGAAGGACCCAGTGCTGCAAGAGAGAAGTGCTAACCACTCAGCCACCGCATGGTTAATTAAAGTAAATTAACTACATTATCCTTTATTACCATTTTATATATATATATATATATATATATATATATATATATATATATATATATATAATTCTGTATTATTATTATTTTGAAAACTTGCACTTGCACGTAAAAAAAAAAAAAAATGAAAACTTGCACATAGAAAAAAAAAAACATTTACACCATGCATTGTGTTAACGTACGTGCTGATGATATTGCGCACTAAGGTAAGGCTAAGGCAACCCATTAATATTTCTCACCTTAAAAAACTAAGCAACGGACATGACCCTTTTTTTTTTTTTAACTCAGGACACCATACCACTTGGCAACTATGTTGTGGTGTGCTGCAGCTTGTGTGCATTTCAAATGATCTGTACCGCAATTCACCGCACAAAGCGACATGCGTTACATCCGGTAAATTGTGCTTTTTTTACTGTGCGATGCCACACTCACAAGTCTAAATGGGCCCGCAGGATCCCCGATGTTCTGCATCCTATACGTCTGGCCTTCTTTGCACTATTACCTGTTAAAATAATACTTAGGTATTGCCTACATATGGAAAGAGTTAAAATATTTGTCGCCGATTCCATTTTCTTTTTTTTTTTTTAGCAGGCAGCGAGAAGACAGTGGCGAAAAAGGTGGTTTCACCCTGTCAGATAGCAAGAAGGGGGATTTTGATAGATAAAATGACCCTCCACCCACCCCCACATCTTATCGTCACCAGTGTGTGACACTGGGAAGGTCCCTTTAGGGGGAGACTGTGTAATCTGAAGGAGGGGGTTAGCCAAAAGACTGGGAGGAAGGGGAAGGGGGGGTGGTGAGACAAACCTAGTCATAGCTGCCCTTTTATACGTACAGTCTTGTTTTTTGTTTTTTTTTGCAGTTAAATATCGCCCTTCTTACTGCGCGTTTGTCCGCTGTCCTCTCGCCCACACTGTGGTCTCTTGGTAAATAGGTGATATATTTTATGTGTGTCACATGGAGGGCTGTGGAAAATAACAGGTGCGCGGACAATGCAAGACTGAGCAAACATCAGTGCAGGCCACACATGTAACAGTCTGATTGTACAATCTAGTTGTAGAAAACAATCAAAACGTGTTTGCTCACAATTCAAACTGTGAATTGTTGATTTTTATTAATTTTTTTGGTCCTGATGAAGATGCACCATGCACAACCCTTCTCTATTTTTTTTATTTGCTGTACAGTCGCTGCCTTGCAAATGGGGGTTTCGATTGGACAATTTCCCTTAGGCTCTCTTCACACATTTTTTGTTTTAACTCGTGCGTCGAAATGTGCTAAAGTGCTTATGTCATCAAAGACAATGTTATAGAAATAGCCTGAACACATCAGTGCTCTGCAGTGCGCTTTTTTTCAAAAAATGTTTTTTGATATTTTAGGCGAGAATGCATTTAAAGCGGATCTTCACTGCATCTGAGCACCACAAACAAAAACACTGTTTAATTAATTTTTAATATCCAAAGTAAACTTCCCCACCCATCCATGTCTCTATGGCTTTATTTTGAGAAATGGCTTTATTTTGAGAAATCACTTTGAAAATCAACCCCGTAGCATGTAGCATTTACTTCCTGGAATCCATCTGCCCTTATATCAAGCATGCATACAGGAGGGTGTGAATAGCTGAGAAATCTCCTCCCCTCCTCCCCTCCTGCACTCTTTCCCGGACTATATTAAATGGGATCGAATCCTAGGAAAAAAGAATACGGAGGAAATATGGGAGTGCTTTAAGAACATACTAAATAAAGGTATTGGCCAGTGCATTCCAGTGCATTTTAAAGAACTAAAATAAACCCTGGGTGGCTAAACTACAACATAAAAATGCATATAAAAACAAAAGAAAAGGCCTTAAAAAAATACAAGGCTGAGGGGTCATTGGCAGCATTCCAACATTACAAAGAATGCAATAAGAAATATAAGAGCGCAATCAGGGCGGCTAAGATAGAACACAAAAGGCACATAGCGGAAGAGAGTAAAAAAAACAAAAAAAAAGAAGAAATTCTTTAAGTATATAAAGAGTAAGAAAGTGAGGCCTGAACATATTGGCCCCATAAAGGACAACGAAGGGAGCTTGGCTATAAAGGACAGAGAGAAGGAAAAGGTTTTAAAAAAATTCTCCTCAGTCTTCACAAAAGATTTGGGGGCATACAGTAACCTAGACTGTAATGGTAATGGTAATAACACGTCACAGGAAGCACCCTCATGGTTAACAGAAGACGGAGTCAGAAATAGACTTGAAAAACTTAACATAAATAAGTCATCGGGATCAGATGGCTTACACCCGAGGGTCCTTAAGGAACTCAGCCAAGTGATAGCCAGAACATTGTTCCTAATTTTTATGGACAGTCTACTGACGAGAATGGTACGGGCTGATTGGAAAGAAGCCAACATGGCACCAATATTTAAAAAAGAGCCGAGCTATATCCCTGGGAACTACAGGCCGGTTAGCGTAACATCAATAGTCTGCAAACTATTGGAGGGGATGATAAGGGACTATATACAAGATATTAGTAATGAGAACAGTATCATTAGTAGTAATCAGCATGTATTCATGAAAAATCATTCTTGCCAGACAAATCTATTAACCTTCCATGAAGACGTGAGCTACCATCTAGATAAAGGAAGGCCTGTGGATGTGGTGTATCTGGATTTTGCTAAGGCATTTGATACTGTTTCCCACAAACGTTTACTGTACAAACTAAGGTATGGACCATAGGGTGAGTATCTGGATTGAAAACTGGCTTCAGGGACGAGTCCAGAGGGTGGACTTCTACTCAGGATGTGGAAACCTTACAAGAGCGATTTCAAGCGTTCAATATTTGTGCGCATATACAAGCATTTTTAGAAGCATATTTCAAGCATTTACATGTATATTGAAACGTCAGCTGTTTTTGTTTTAGCCAATGGAAAGCACTAGTGGGAGAAGACCAGTTCTTATAGGCTTAGGCCTCCTGCACATGATACTCCTGTTGGAGCATCTACTTTTTCAGACTTTTTTTTATTTTTTATGTATTTGCACGTATTTACGCGCACGTGCATTTTTTTCATGCAAATGTGTGAAAACTCTTTTTGTTTTAGCCAATGGGAAGCACTAGGGGGGTGAAGACCAGTTCTTATAGGCTAGGCCTCTTGCACATGATACTCGTATTTGAGCATCTACTTTTTCAGACTTTTTTTTTTTAATGTATTTGCGCGTATTTACGCGCATTGTCGTGTTTATGCATTCGCGCGCAGGGGTGCTTTTTCGCACAAATGTGCGAAAACCTAATTTTGTGTTCTTGTTTGGGACAATATGTAAATGGGTATTAGCACACATTTGTGCGCATTTGGGCACATGAGGCGTAAACTTTTTACTAAAAAATGCACGGCGCTTGTTTATGTGCCTGTGTGCACAGGCACATTACTCTTAGGCCTCTTGCACACTGCAGCTTAAAAAAGCTTAGTACAGCTTTTTTTTTTGTGGGCTAAAATACAGCCCAATAATTGTAATGTACCAATGCACACAGGTATCTAAATGAGCGCCGTGTATTCTTCAGCAAGAACAAAATAGAAAAATCTGCATTTTTGGACAGTAATTTACGCTTAATGCGTGCAAATACGCGCAATTGCGCACAAATGAATGCACACGAACATACTGTTGATCTGATAAATGATAATTTGCATATTTTACAAAAACGTGACAATACATTTGCGCGAAAAGACGCAAATTTGCGTGAGCGCTTATGTGCAGTTGGTTTTGCACAGAGCAGCCCCGATCCTCCTCTTCTCAGGTCCCCCTTTGCCTCTCCTAGCCCCTCCCTTCTGTTGGGTTCCCCCACAGCAAGCAGCTTGCTGTGGGGGCACCTAAGCTGAGTCACAGATCCCTGTGTCCATTCAGACAAGGAGCCGTGACCTGACCCTGCCCCCTCTCTCTCCTGATTGGCTGAATGATTTTGGTTGACTAATGGCGCCGCCCTGCTATCTTAGCCAATGTGGAGGGGAGTCCCAGGCAGCTTAGACACCCCTGCAATATTGTTGGATAAAAACGGGCTCAGGTAAGTATTAGGGGGGCTGAGGGGGGCTCCTGCACATAAAATGCATTAAGATAAAAAAAAACCTTCTGCCTTTTCAATTCCTTTAAGATAAAAAGTCTTCTGTGTGCAGCAGCCCCCCTCAGCCCCCCCTAATACTTACCTGAGCCCTCTTTCTATCCAGCGATGTCCAGGACTCTCTCTCCTGATTGTCAGAGACACAACAGCGCAGTGCCATTGGCTCCCGCTGCTGTCAATTAAACTCAGCTAGCCAAACAGGAGAGAGAGAGGACGGGGCAGAACAGCAGCTTTGTGTCTGAATGGATACACGGAGCTGCAGCTCAGCTCGGGTGCCCCCATACCAAGCTGCTTGTTGTGGGGGCCCCTGACAGGAGGGAGGGGCCAGGAGCAGCGAAAAGGGACCCGAGAAGAGGAGATTCCGGTGCCCTATGACTTTACAATCACTTTAAAGCGGAGTTCCGCCCCCCCCCTCCAAAAATTTAAAGTCAGCAGCTACACATACTGTAGCCAGGGGCGTAACTACAGGGGTTGCAGGGGTTGCAATTGCAACCAGGCCCCATGCTCCAGGGGGCCTGTGCAGCTCCCCTGTACACCTGGATAGGAGGGGCAGCAGGGGCAGCATGTAGAGAAATCACTGTCCTCCTTTTTCCTCCTGTAGCCGCAGGAGGAAAATGGAGGAGATTGGTTCCTTGGTTCCTTTGTATGCTGCCCCCGCCACTCCTATCCAGTTCACTTGTGTTCTGCTGTCTCTGGGCCCCTGTGTGTTCCCCTAGTCCCCCCCCACCCACTGTGCTGACCCCCCCCACTGCGCTTCCTCCCCTTTCCTGCGGCTGCTGCAGGGGATGTGAGAACCAGGAAGAGGTCGGTAAATATGTAATTTACCAGCTCCTTCCTTTTCGGAATGGACAGAGTCATAGTCAGTGACATTGTAAAAAAATAAAATAAAATGATAAAAAATAATACAATTAAAATACAAAAAATAAAAACTACTGACACCAGTGGGTGAACTTCCAGGATTGCAAAGGTCACACTTGCGAGTTGGCCCTGGCATTCCACCACCGTGGGGAGGCCCCAAGATGGCAGGAAGGGGGCCCACTGTAGAACTTGTGAAAGGGTCTCGCTGCGAGACCGTAATAGAGGGCCCTGCAACGAGATTAAAGGGCCCCAGGATCAGTGGGAAGAGCCCCAGGCTTGAAGGAAAGGGCCCCAGCCAGGGGTCCGGGGGGCCCTTCATGGTTTCTTGCACCAGGGCCCTGAAGGTTCTAGTTACGCCTCTGACTGTAGCTGCTGAATTTTAATATTAGGACACTTACCTGTCCTGGACTCCAGCGATGTCGGCACCGCAGCCGATGTTTCCATCAGCTGTCGGGTGCTGCCGCCGCAATTGCCGGTGAGGGAACCCGGCAGTGAAGCCTTGCGGCTTCACGGGCGGATCCCTACTGCGCATGCGCGAAGCGCACTGCGCATTCCTATTGACTCGGAGGCAGGGGAAGGAGGAGGGGGCCAAACATCCCAGGAACGGCGCCGTATCCCAGAAGTGGGGAAGGGTACCTGTCAAAAACATTTGGCACCTTTCAGGGGGGAGGAAACAAGTGAGCGGAAGTTCCACTTTTGGGTGGAACTCCGCTTTAAGCTTTGACAATAAGCCCCCGTTCACATCGGCAAGACTTGATATGCCAAATCGCAGCCTATTTACGGCAACGGCACTATCCCAATCAGTGCGACGCTGGCACCATTTTCAAAAAGTAGTTCCTGCACTACTTATGGTGGCTTCGGGGGGCGATTTTTAATAGATATCTGTGCATGGACCCGCACAGATGTCTTTCAAGTCGCCCCTCGAAGTGGGACTGAAATGCGGCTTGGAAATCGTGCAATTTCAGATAAACTCAAAGCCGCGTTCAGAGGGAACGAGGGCTCAAACCTGAAAGCTGATTGGTTTCAATGCACAGCTGCACCAGATTTTGCACTCTCCGGTTTTAGTAAATCTCCCCCAATAAGCCATCATCTAACTGTCAGAAGGTGAAATCGGGTTGCAAGGTGTTACTGCGCCATCATTGCAACTTCACGGTTACCTTTCATTTTAGTCCGGACAGGATATATATATATATATATATATATATATATAAATATATATATATAAATGCATCTCAGTGTCTAATTGTCTCATAGCTTTGCCAGCACTGAATGTCATTGTCGTCACACGAATAAAGCAGATTTTGATTTGACTTGGGGTAGAGCGCAGTAAAACCCCCCCCCCCCGACAGACAGCAGCCGAAGGGCGTCCATTTTGTCTAAGTGGACAGAACAGGAAGCCTGCTCTTGCCTGTCTGCCGCCTTTGTCTTCTCACCTATCTCTATCTGGATATTATCTCTCGCCTTCTTTTGTGCTAAAATCCCCTGTGCTGGCTTAACCCCCCTCCCCCCCTCCCCCCATACACCCCCTCCTCCACATGCCAGTGACAGACACCAGCTAATTGTATTACCCCCCCAAATCTTGAACAGACAGAGCGGTGTCGGCTGGTATTTCAAGGGTTAATCTATTTTCCATTCTACCTTCCCCCATTCTCTTCCCCTCTCTGACCTTTCCACTAATATCTCTCCTCTCCCTCCTCCTCCCCCCTCCTTATCTCTCCCTGGGGCTGTTTTTCCCCCTCTTCCTTCCCCACCTCCTCGCCTGCCTCCCTCCCATCCTCACGCCTTTCGTTTCTATTCCTGGTCTTGCTTGCAGAGCTGACCCCCTTCCCTTGTCAGCCAAACCCGCAGTTTACTTGGGAGGGAGGGGGGGGGGGGCTCAGGATGGACCAGGTGGGGGATACTGGTGGTGGATTGGGGGGGGAAGGAGTTGGCACTGGAAAAAAAAATAAAAAAAGCTTCAGCCGCCACGTACTTCGCCCATACGGCGAGCGTCCACCCGGTGTGCCCGTCTGAGATAGGTGAAGCAGCTTTAAAAGATGTCCTTGCTTTACGCAACACAGAAGACTTTATTTTTATTTTTTACATATACTTTAAAGGAACATATATAGCATTGATGTGTTTGCCGGGGGCTGTAATCTGTAGCAACCTGTTAGAGCTAGGGTGACTGCATTTCCAAACTGCCATTCAGGGACATCCCCTCCCCTCCCTAGATCTCATGGGTTCATGCTGGAACTTGTAGTCCTTCACTTTTTTTGTGGCAGGGGTCACATCCCACAAAAGGTGAAGGAATACAAGTTTGAGAATAACATTTTTTAGATCTAAGGATGTTACTCCCTCCATGATTGAAGGACCACAAGTCCCAGCATAAACCCCTGAGATCTAAGGATGTAACCCCTTAGATCTCAGGGGTCCATGCTGGGACCTGTAGTCCTTCATTAGTTGGGGGGTGTCACATCTACAGCTCTGAGGGGTTCATGCTAGGACCTGTAGTCCTTCACTTTTGGGGGGGGTCACAGCCACCAAAAGTGAAGGACTGCAAGTCCCAGCATGAACCGCTCCTGCAATGACTGTGCCCGGCTCTCTCATGATTATTATTATACAATAGAGCCAACATTTTGCGCAGCGCTTTACAATATGAGGGAAGACAATACAGTTACAATACAATTCAATACAGGAGGAATCAGAGAGCCCTGCTTGTTAGAGCTTACAATCTAGAAGGGAGGGTCAAGTGAAACAGAAGGCAATAACTGTGGGGGATGAGCTGATGGAGAAAATGGAAGTACGGTTGTTAGGTGTGGGTAGGATAGGCTTCTCTGAAGAGGAGGGTTTTCAGGGATCGTCTAAAAGCTAATAGAGTAGGAGATAATCAGACAGATTGGGGTAAGGAGTTCCATAGGATTGGAGAGGCTCTGGAAGAGTCCTGGAGGCGAGCATGGGAGGAGGTGACGAGGGAGCTAGAGAGCAGGAGGTTTTGAGAGGAACGAATGTCTGCACATACTGTATCAATCTGGCCAACGCTTGGCCTCACCTTACTCATTAGTTCCTTTCCTTCTTTTAGAGCATGCTGGAGGCCCGGAGAAGATGGAGGAGGTGGGTGGACCATGGTGGAGAGCACTAGGCGCGGAGAAGGAAGTTAAATCCTCCTCCGCTTTGAATGCTGGGCAGGGAGTCGCCGGCATGCCAACACTGGTTGGTAGACACCAGGCGGCTCTAGCAACCAGTGGCTAGTAGACTCTCAGGTGGAGGTGGAGCCAACGCTACGGACAGGTTTTCATAAGCTACACTGCGGTAGCCTATTTTCATGGAATTAGATTGGCAGCTTAGTCCGCCCCTGTTTCCTGCATTCTAGACTGCTCACTAATGTCCCTTCTGCCACTAATGTCCCTTCTGCCACTAATGTCCCTTCCTCGCAGCAGGTATGCCCCTGGTTGTGTCAGTTCCATTTCGAGACACTGTATTGTCCCGGGAATAAAGGTGCCTTGAGACAGACCTGAAAATGCGGGACTGTCCCGGGCAATCTAGGACACGTGGACACCCTAGTCAGTTCCCAATGGATAGCAAACTTGGGTGGATTGACACTTTAGAGCTGAACTCCGGCCAGATAGAAACTACATAAACTTACGCGGCTCTTTAATAATTAATACATTTTTTAATGTATGTTTTAAATGCAACTAGAGCCAGTACCTAAATTTGACCTGGTATCAACCTCTTGCAATCACATACCGCAGCCAGGACAAGGTCATCTAGAGCCCAGGGTGAAGATGCCACCCCCAAAATGTATGAGCAATATGTGTCAGCAAAAATCCGCCCCCCGCCCCCCCCCCCCCAAAAAAAATTAAAATGTCAGCACCAGCCTTCACACTTATCCCATAAGAGTAAATTCTCTTTGCAAGATGAAATTCTCACTTAGCAAAAATGTTCCCTCTTCCAGTACAAATCCCCCTCCCAGCTCAAATCCCCTCCCTCTCCAAATCCCTTCTCTTAGCACAAATCCTCTACCTCAAAAATTTCCCCTCTGAGTGTGAATCCTCTAACCCCCTCCAAATCCTCCTCTCCCAGCACCATTCCCACCTCAAATCCCCTCTCCTAGCACTAATCCCCCCCCCAAATTTCCCGTCATAGCACAAATGCCCCCAATGATCCCTACAAGCACAAATCCCCCCCCCCCATACCCCTTCCTAACACAAATCCACCCTCCTAATTCAAATCCCCCTCCCAGCTCAAATCCCTTCTGTCCCCAAATCCCTTCTCCTAGCACAAATCCTCTACCCCAAAAATGTCCCCTCTGTAGACAAATCCCCCCTCAAATCCCCTCTCCTAGCACTAATCCCCCCCCTCAACTTTCCCCACCTAGCGTAAACCCCTCCCCCAATCATCCCTACTAGCACAAATCCTCCCATACCCCTTCCTAGCACAAATCCACTTCTCTAGTTTAAATCCCCCCTCCCAGCTTAAATACTCTCCCTTCCCATATCCCTTCTCCTAGTACATATCCTCTACCCCAAAAATGTCCCCTCTGAGCATGAATCCTCTACCACCCTTCAAATCCCCTACTCCCAGCACCAATCCCCCCTGAAGTCCCCTCTCCTAGCACTAATCCTTCCACCCAAATTTCTCCTCCTAGCACAAATTCCCCCTATCATGCCAACTAGAACGCCCCCCCCCCCCCCCATACCCCTTCCTGACACAAATCCACCCTCCTAGTTCAAATCCCCCCTCCAAAGCACCCTTTCTAGCACAAGCCCTAAAATCCTCACCGCACCTCTTGCCCACCCCTTATCCAGAGCCCTGACTGGGAGAGGGAGAGACAGACCTGGAAGCCAATTGGGTGTGCTGCATGCAAGTATGTTGACAAGGAACTTGCTCATAGGTTGAGAAAGCAGAGTAAGCAGAGGGATGTTCTGATTACCCTTCTGCTGCGCTTTCGCTGTCCAGTTAGCAGGCTGGGGGTAAGACAGAAGACTACTGTATTTCTTAAAGTGGTTGTAAACCTCAGACATGAACAAAGCGTATCCCTCTATAACGTGTACTTGTCTCAATCCAGAGCACTAAGTGTCCTTTCTGTCTGCTGGTTTATTCCTCTGTTATCAGCTTGAATCACTTCTGACAAGTTTCCCTGACACCAAGAGAAAAAAGGTGACAGGGGAGGAAGCTCCAGCTAATTGACAGTCTCAGCTCTGTTCCTGTGTGCTTTGTTGTGCTCTGTTCCCGTTCCTCCCCTCCAATTGTTGCGGGGGGGGGGGGGGGTTCCTTTCCCTCCCCTCCCCTCCAATCAACTTTCAGAGCTCTCCTTGCTTCATCTCTCCACCCCTTTTTTTCTGACAGCTCAGACAAGCTTTATAAATTCGGGACTTTGGAGGGATGTAGAGAATAAAGGACTGCAGAGAATCAGGTATAATCTATGCAGGAGGATTTGTTTCACCTCTGTGTATCACCTGAGGTTAGTCACTTCACTGGGTATATGGAAGGGTTTACTACCACTTTAAAGCCCAGCTCTGGACTAAATTATTAATTTTTTGAAGTTCCTTTTAATAAAGCAGCTTAGGCTTACTTACTTACCCTCAATCTGGATCTGTCGCCCACTGTACCTCTTCTTCAATACAAAATGTCTCCAGTCTCCTGGGTACTTCCCTGAACCCGAAAGACTAAGGACTGTGAGTGCAAGATGCTAAGATCTCACCCTTCAAGAAGCCCTCACCATGGAGGCCTTCATTCACACTGTATTAGTGTCAGTGCCATTCTCTACATCAGTCTGGACCGCCTAGTCTAGAGAATAGGCAAAGATGAAGAGGATAAGAAAAATATGTGGTGATAATACCAACTAACCCGCGCAAAAGGATGTGATAAATGAACAAATATCAATTAAATATATGTATATAATATATGAATAGACGTATAAACAGTGTAGGAATATTCACAATTTTAGAAGCTGCAATCAGCACGTAAAACGTGGAATATAAGAACATAAACATAAACATAAACCTTATGTGCAAAACGAAAATATAAATATATAAATATATATGTGCAAAATAAAAATATAAATATATATTTGGTGTATAAATAAATAAGGTGAAACAAAATTGGTCATAAGTCCATCAATCAAAAATTCAAATCCATAGTGATGGCAATGAATATTCGAAAAGGAGATGGTATAAGTGACACTTGATAGTTATTTCAACCTCCAGCAAAAAGCAGGAACACCCGGTGTGTATTTAGGCTTACCGGATGGAGTGGACCCCTTAAGTTATAGGGGGTCAACTTAAGCGGATAAAGGACATCAGAATCACAGACACCTGATACCAGGATATGCACCAACTCCAGGGTCATGACCTGATTACGTCAGATTACGAGCTGACGAAACGCGTCGGGACGTAGGACTGTGACTGCGCTACTACATCATTTCCGGCTCCCGGTGGAACGCAGATGGAACGCGGAAGGCGTTCCTGACCCGGAGACCGCGATTGTAACCTTGTTATGCCCTGCTATTGCCTTTACCATGTAAGTGCATCCAATTTTAATAAATTATACTTATCCATACGTACTTCACCATTTGAGTCCCCTTTTCCTTTCTGGGTACGCTTTATGGGAGTCCATTCCCAGGTTTAGTGATATTAAAGGAGGAGTCGTTTGGAGTTCTTTGGATATATTGGAGTTGATGCCAGGGACGGTGCTAGTGTATTTTGCACCCTAGGCAAGACTAGCTACTTGCACCCCCCAAAAAAACACATTGCCCCCCTTCCTGTACATAATGCCCCCCCCCCTTTTAACCCCACTCTCCCCCTCCTGTACACACTGTCCCCCTTCCTGCACACACTGCCCCCCCCTTTAACCCTACATCCTCCTTCATATACACACTGCCTCTCTTTAACCCTACACCCCCCTTCATATACACACTGCCTCTCTTTAACCCTTCACTCCCCTTCATATACACACTGCCCCCCTTTGACCCTACACCCCCTTTAAATACACACTGCCCCCCTTTAACTCTACACTCCCCTTCATATACACACTGCCCCCTTTAACCCTACACATCCCTTCATAAGCAAAGTGCCCCCTTTAACCCTTTACACCCCTTCTTGTACACACTGCCCCCCCTTCCTGTAAACACTGCCCTTCTTTAATGCTACACCCCCTTCCTGCACACACTGCCCCTCTTTAACTCTACACCCCCTTCCTATATACACTGCCCCCCTTTAACCTTACACCCCCCCCCATTCTATACACACTGCTCCCCTTTAACCCTACACCCCCTTCATATACACACTGCCCCCTTTAATCCTGCACACCCCTTCATATACAAAGTTCCCCCCTCTCTAGAGGTGACATCCATTGGGGATGAGGAGGTGACAGGAGAGGAATGTGGCACTGGCCATGGCTGCGCCCTAGGTGGCAGTGCGCCCTAGGCGGCCGCCTAGTTTGCCTAGTGGTAGCACCGGCCCTGGTTGATGCATATCCTGGTATTGGGTGTCTGTGATTCTGATGTCCTTTATCCGCTTAAGTTGACCCCCTATAACTTAAGCGGTCCACTCCATCTGGTAAGCCTGAATACACACCGGTAGGCTTGTGACGGTATCAGATTTTCATGCTGCGATTAATTGATTAAGGTTTTGCCACGGTATACGGTATTATCACGGTATTCTATTATTAAATTTAAATTATTAAATTTCCACCTCACTTCAATTTCATTGCTGAATTTAGGGGCTTTGGTTCACTTATGCACATTATTATATAGTCAGTCAGTACAGACTCTGTGAACCAGGCCTAAAATAGGTCATCAAGCAGTGTCTGGCCTAACTGGTGATAACTGGTCCTGACGCTCGGCTCCGATCCGATGGCCTGGTCATTAAGAGGGCAAATCCTTGTGGTCAAGAAGTGGTTAAACCTGAAGGAGGTGTTGTTTATAAATGACTTTACTATTGCTTTAGGCCTGGTTCACATGTATGCGGGTTGGTGGTTCACATGTATGCGGGTTGGTGGTTCACATGTATGCGGGTTGGCGGCCCACATTTGCACAGGCATAGCAGCCCGTTGATTTGAACGGGCTGCTATGCCCTCATTTTCCGCAGAAAAAAGGTGCATGCAGCATTTTTTTAAAATTCAGTGGCCTTGAAATCCATCCTGCTTTTGCACCATGCGACTAACCTGCAGTTCCTGCTCTGGCAAGCTTTCTGCATTTTTTGTAGACACTGCTTGATGGCTATATAATAATGTAATGTGGGCTGCTATGCGTGTGTGTGTGTGTATATATATATATATATATATATATATATATATATATTTATTAGAGCTGCACGATTCTGGCCAAAATGAGAATCACGATTTTTTAGCTTGGAATAAAGATCACGATTCTCTCACGATTCTCTGTGTAACAAAAAAAAAAAAATTGGGATAACTTTACTGTTACGTTTTTTTTTTTTTATTATTCATTAAAGTCTAATCATTGCGTTTGAAAGACTGCTGCGCAAATACAGTGTGACATAAAATATTACAACAATCGCCATTTTATTCTGTAGGGTCTCTGCTAAAAAAATATATAAAATGTTTGGGGGTTCTAAGTACTTTTCTAGCAAAAAAAACTGATTTTAACTTGCAAACAACAAGTGTCAGAAAAAGATCCAGTCTTTAAGAGGTTAAACTTCCTTTCTCCCTGGCAGAGGGAAGGAAAAGATACAAATGTAATCATTTTTGTTTATAGTTACTGGGAGACTTAATGCTGAAAGGCATTAGCTGTGTGAGTGAATGAGTCATCCAGCTCACTGAAATGTATCAATTCACAAGTCAGGCAGACTTGACAGAGAAACTCGGTATTTTAAAAATGCCACAATAACAATACCGTGGCTATGCAATACCGCGATATATCGAATTACCGAAAACCGGCATATGTCTACACACCGGGTGTTCCTGCTTTTTGGTGGAGGTTGAAATAACTATCAAGTGTCACTTATACCATCTCCTTTTCGAATATTCATTGCCATCACTATGGATTTGAATTTTTGATTGATGGACTTATGACCAATTTTGTTTCACCTTATTTATTTATACACCAAATATATATTTATATTTTTATTTTGCACATATATATTTATATTTTCGTTTTGCACATAAGGTTTATGTTTGCACTAGTGTTTAGTTGAGCGCAATCTTATATCTAGTAATATTTATTTATTTTCTTAAAGATGAAGAGGACCCTGCAGAATTACGTGACTGGCCTGAAGACTTTGGAAAATGTACTGTAAGTAATAAAGTGTTAAGCTTGTTATAGAGCTATGAAATTCTCAGGACTAGGTGGACAGGAATACAAATAATTTGAAAGGTAAAACAGATCTCAATACATATATTTTGTTAGTGCATTTAGCTGTTTAACTGGGGTTCAGCTTTAAAATGATCCTGCGACTAACTGCTTGAAATTAAACTAAAGCCGACCTATAAATGAAGATGTATACTTACCTTTCCAGTGGGCCCTGTCTTAAAAGGAAGCTGTGCCTCCACTGCTATCCGACACTTCAGGACGTGTCGGATACTTGCTTTCCTGCCACACACTGTTCTTTCATCTACTGCCTCCTATATCACTACATAGTCATGGTAGCAGTTGGAAACCGCCATTCTCTGACTCCCTGGCTTCACATTAGCCCCAGGGCAGTAACATTATTCAAGATGAAGCCAAACAGGTTCAGCATCAGTGCCCTGGAATTAATGTGTACCTCAACAGGCTGGCTGTTCCATCCAAGGTTTATCACTTGGGTATTTTACTTTGTGACAGATTAATGAGTGGTTAGGTGGGACAATGGTATAAAAAGATAGACTCTGTGACCCTTGGCTGGTTAACAGATGATATACATTTAAGCAAGTACTGCAGAAATCCCTAATATACAGTAGATGGATGGAGGTTATCTTTGTTGGCCCGTTTAAAATGGCTAGCACAAATTAACAGTGAGCTAGTCAGTGAAAGCTAGCTGAACTTTCACAATCGTGGTGGTTTCTAGTAAGGCCTAGTGATTCCTGATTGAATCCCACACATTGGCTTGCTCCATATATTGGGAGATCTCTCTGTCTGTGTTGGTCCAAGGCGATGAAAATAGGATCTTTGTACTTTTTTCTTAGAGTCTATTGAGGGACACAGGAAGTTTTAAACCTTCAGGTTATACTGCCGCACAGAGGAGGATTGGCAATTGACAAACAAAAAATAAAATAAAGCCAGCCATGGATAACTCCACCAGCATGCCTCAATTGTAGCAACACAGTCATGAGAGTATGTTCATAAACCTGTGTCCGGTCCCAATAGGTTCACAATAAGGATTTAATGTCGAGTACCCATCCATTTCCCATCCATTGAGAAACACAGGATATCTTAAACCTTCAGACATCTAAAAGAAGTCCAACTGAGAAGTGAATAGCCCAGAAAATAATCACCAACAGGACCAAGAAAACAAGAGAAACTTGGGGACTACCAACAGAGTACCACCTGAAGGACTTTATGTCAGGAGCTGGGAATAAGATGAGGCCACAATGTCCACCAAATAGACCTTAAAGAAAATATGAACATCCATATAACTCTGCACAACTTTTGCTTGATGCTGAAAAGCCCAAGAGGCAATCAGAGATCTAGTAGAGCGCATGTGTCAAACACAAGGCCCGCGGGCCAAATCCGGCCCTCAAGGCCATCTCATGTGGCCCTTGCATATCTCATGTAGCTGCAGGAGAGCTCCAGCCTTTCTTTGGTCCTAGTCCAGAACCTGCACTTTCTGCTTCCCAGCAATGCCCCCCACTTCTCATCAGCAGCATAAGGTAAGGGGGATCACTGTGATGTAAGGGAGGGTGGAGGACTCTTGACTGCTGATGGTGGGGGTACTCTTGACATCTGGTGTGAGGGGAGGGTTACTCTGGACATTTAGTCTTACAGATACAACCGGCCCTTTGAGGGCAATCATAATGCTGATGCAGCCCATGATCAAATTGAGTTTGACACCCCTGTAGTAGAGTGTGCCCCACTAGGAAAGGGGGGAATACTATCGTGGAGACCATAGGCTTAAATGATGGTCTGAGTCACTTAGAGATGGTAGATTGAGAAGCTTATGGGGTTCATCCTGGAGTACAAAATGGAAACCAGTGTTCCTGAAAGAAGCAGTGGTTGAGAATTAGACTCTCCCAGCCTGAACTACAACCAAAGAAAAGAAAATTTCCTTTTGGTGAACTGGAGCCAGAATCGAGCAATTTTCTTTCCTTCAGCCCATGGTTGAAGGAAAGCAAATTTGCTAATGACTGGCCTGCCTTTTAGGACTCATTCAAAAGCAGGCAGCTCTTAGACTGGAGATTTTGAATCTGAGACTAGAGTGTTCCAATGTTGCTCTTGTGGAAGAAACACTCTTCCCTGACTAGACCCACATATCCCAAAAAATGCATTTTGGTTCCAGAGATGATTTCTGAAGGTTCTGGATCCATCCAAATCTCTGTAACATCTGGATAGTCAACTTCGTGTTGTTGGAAACATCTTGCACCAACTGCATCGCTCAGCAGGAGGTCGTTAAAGTACCCCACTATGGGGATGAGAATGAGGCAGGGCTTGGACAGGCGCCAGCACCTTGATGAATAACTGAGGGACAGATGAGAGGCCATAGGACAGGGTCACAAACCAGTAGTGCAGGGGCCCCACGGCAAAGTGTAGGACATGCTAATGCACCGAAAAAATAGAGATATGTAAATAAACATCTTTAATGTCCACAGAAGCCAGAAAGTCTCCTGCAGAAGGGAGGTACTGACATATGTAATAGATTCCATGCAGAATTTTTGAACCTGAATAAAGACATTCAGAGCTTTGTGATGCAGAATGGGGTGAAAACTCTGGGCTTGGGAATGGTAAACAGGTTGGAGTTAAACGCCTGGCACTATCCTGCCACAGAAACTTTAGCAATAGCACCTCGATCAAGAAGAACTGAGAAGACTCAAGGGAGATCTGTTAATTTGTTTGGTGACATAGAAATGTTGAAGGTGAGAAACAAAGGAGGGGCAGGGAACAAAACTAAAGTTTGTAGCCCTGGGATACCAACTCCAGCATACGAGCATCTGGGGTGCACGCTGTCCAAGCCTCTGCAATGGTCAACAAATACCCCCAATCTCTGGAAAGCAGGGGCTTACCTTCATACAGAGGAAGGCTTGTCTTATGGTTTGGCAGACTTTGAGTGCCAGACCTAGCAAGCAGATAGAGCCAAGCTTGAGCAGTTTAATGTGGAAGTTAAGGGAGTAGAGAAATGAAGGATTTTTTTTAAACAGATATGGAGGGAGAAAATTTAACATCTGTTCCTTAGGTTTCTTCCACTGAAGAAGATAGGTGATCTTGCCATTAGTAGCATCACTGATGATATTGTCAAGAACTTGTGAGAAGAAGTGCTGTCCCTCTAAGGCCATGCTAATAAGCATTTAAAGTGGAGTTCTGTCCTATTTTGTGACTTTAGTAAATCCTGGAGTGCTCGCTATGCTGTTCAACAATTGGGTACTTTCAATTTTTTTTCGGGGGTCCCTTACCTTATTTTCAGGCATTTTTGATTGTACTTCCTCCTTCTCCCCTCTCTGTGGCCGCGGCCACCGACATCACTTTCACCTTTGCATTGCATCCTGGGAGCTGTTTGTAATCACCCCCAGGAAGCTGGAATCAGGGAGAACTCCCAGAACACTCCCTGGAATCAGGAAGAAGGACACAGCAGATTACACTGCGGCTTCAGATGCCCACGTCTAAGATGGCCGTGGCCAGACAGCATTTTTAAAAGTAAGATTTTGACCAAAATCCAATACTATGCACCTTGTAAGTATGAGAATAGCGGTTCTGTAAAGGGCGATGGATTAGTATTATAGGGGTATTTTTAGTTAAAAAAGGTATTTGAGGCTGGAACTCCGCTTTAAGGAGTGCAATCAGCTTGTCAGGATGTTTCCAATCTCCAAAGAGAAAAAGTTGGAAAAGTGGGTGCAAATGGAAAGTCTTTGCAGCTTTGGGAGTTTTATATGGCCCAAGGTTGGAAAAAGCGCTGGTAGAAGCATCAAACCGATCTTCTATTTTCAGAGTGGTGTTCCCTGCATTAATAAGAGCCAAATGGTCTACTTTAAATTGGCAGTAAAAAAAGAAGACTGACTCCTAGGGGTATGTTCATCAGTCGACTACAGCTAAGGCCATGGGCAAATCATGCATGACCATGGTAAAGGCCTCAGTTGAAAGGGCAGAGAGTTCAGACATCAACACCATGGGCAGGTTCTCTGTAAGCAGCTACTGAACCATTAGTAGAGTGTAAACTTGGGGCATTTAATGTCTAGAATCCAATTGCAAACTGTTTGGCAACATATAGGTTCAGGGTAAAAAAAGAAGCTTTAGGTATCTACGAAACCTAGGCAGCTGGTAGCAGGTGAGGTTCTGATGGCTAGAAGCAACCAAAGTCACTGTAGGCAGACAGCAGGAATGGATTAAAGATTAAAGTTCTCTGTGGCTATTTTCAAGCAGGAACAGCAGCTGGGAGATGCTTCTTCAAAGCTATGTAGTGGAAAAGGGAGGGCAGAGTGCTGAAGATGACATCAGCGTTCTGTCCCACAGTATTCTTCCATGTCCCCTTCCATGCCAAAACCAGCAGGAACCAATTTAAGTTAGTTCCCATTGGTTGGCCAACCAACCTACTAACTAAGAAAGTCTTCTAAGATAGAGCAAGTGCTCTATAGCTAGCTTTTTCGAGAACGGGGTCTGGAAAGCACTCTACTTATTATCCAGTGCCCAAAGGTCACTTTGTGGCCAATCTAGTATGGTCCGCCTGTGGTACTCCAAACTGTGCCTGAAAGCTTTGATCAAAGAGACAAAGCATAAGCAGCAATGTTATGAAAAGTTTTGATTGAAGAAAAAAAAAATGCTAACAAAAAAAATTGCAGTGCCGTAGAAAAGACAGACATCCTCCTAAAACACTAGTAAAAAATATGCTGGTAGTAGGAGGGATTATCCTGGGCTGGCCTGTTTTTTTTTTTTTTTTTTGTTCGCCAGTGGCTGATCTTCCAGTAGGCAGCAGTATAACATGAAGGTTTAAGACTTTCTATGTCCCTCAATAGATGAGAAGGAATTTCCATGATGGCTGCAATAAGGGGCCTAAACAGCAATGCAGACCCAGCAAGAATATGTCAGTGGAGAGGGGAGGGGAAGCAATGCAGAGTAAAAAATCAGCACTTTCCTGTTTTTCAGCCTCATCTGCAAACATCCACAGACATGAGATTGTCACCAAATCCAGTCACCTTTGCTCACAAGACAGAGGCCGCTGGGGCTGAATCAAAGTCTTGAATGAGTCACGAGTCGTAGTTTACAGAGGGCTGGATGGTTTCCTTGGCTCAGGATGCTGAATGGAGTGGTGGAGGAGCCAAGGAGGAGTAAGTATATGCTAAGACAGCGGTTTCCTTCCACTGAAACCAGCAGTCTGGTATAATACCTGTAACTGACACCAACAATGGGGCAGAACCCCCCCCCCCTCCCCCCACTTTTTCAGGCCTTGGGGCACTGTTCCTCCCACTGATACAAGGCACTATTCCTCCTACTGACACCAATAAAGAGGCACCAATCCTTTCACTGACACCAGAAGTCTGGCATAATACCTGCACATGACACCAACAATGGGGCAGTATCCCCCCCCTCCCCCACCCTCCCCCTTTTTCAGGCCTTGGGGCACTATTCTTCCCACTAATACAAGGCACTATTCCTCCTATTGACACCAGTGCTGAGACTCAAATCCTTCCACTGACATCAGCAGTATTGCATAATTCCTGCAACTGACACCAACAATGGAGCAATATTTCTACTGACCACAGGCGCTATGTATTTTTTATTTTTTTGTCCCACTGACCACCAAGCCTAAAGCATTGTCTACTCCCAATGACGCTGGGGCGTATTCTCCTCACGCTGGCCACAGTCTGGCCCCAATAAAGTGTGAAAGACAATAAACTGACCCCTTGTTTAGAAAGTTTTAAGACCCCTGTGCTAAAGGATTGTTATTAACCACTTAGCCCCAGGAAGGTTTTTACCCCCTTAATGACCAGGCCAGTTTTTGCGATTTGGCACTGCATTATTTTAACTGACAATTGCACAGATGTGCGATGCTGTGCCCAAATAAAATGTATGTCCCTTTTTTTCCCCACAAATAGAACTTTGTTTTGGTGGTATTTGATCACATCTGCAGTTTTTATTTTTTGCGCTATGATTTTTAATGGGACTGCGACATTGCGACGGACAAATCTGTCACGGTGACACTTTTTTGGGGACCAGTGACACCAATACAGTGATCAGTGCTAAAAAAAATTGCACTGTCCCTGTAGTAATGACACTGGCAGGGAAAGGGATAACATCAGGGGCGATCAAAGGATTAAGCGTGCTCCTAGGGGGAGCTTTCTAACTGTGTGGGGGGATGGCCTAGCTGGAGGAAGACAGAGATCCGTGTTTCTGCTTAGCAGAAACACAAGATCTTCATCTTCCTCTCTAACAGAAACACGGTCTGTCTTGTTTACAGACTGCCGTTCTGCCTCCTCTCTGAATAATTGGCGGGTCCCTGCAGGACACTGGCTCCTGCTGTGTCCAATCACAGCTGGAGCAGGTCGGTGGCGGTGCGAACCCCGGAGCACTACCTGGCGTACAGGTACATCGGTTCTTGCAGGAGGGCCGCCCTGCCGCAGGATATCCGCACGGGGCGGTCCTCAAGTGGTTGAAGCAAACAAGTTTCTGGAGTCATAGGGAATGATTTACTAAAGGCAAATAGACTGTGCACTCTGCAAGTGCAATTGCTCCAAAGCTTAGTAAATGAGGTAAAGCTTCACTTTGCAAATAATACCCAATCACGTGCAAAGGAAATCTTAAAAAATTCATTTTTTGCTGCACATGATTGGATAATGGAAGTCAGAAGAGCTTCTGATCATTCACAACTCTGCTTGTAGATATGGAACAGCCAGGCTGTTAATTCAACCTGCCACTTTAGATGACTGGGGATAAATCTCTTGCTTTCTTTATCCTCTTTCTCACAAGATGATTAAATGAACAATATTTTATCTTCAGGATACTCTCCCTAGCATCCTCTTTCTGCTGACACCCATCCATGACTATCCTATGAGCAGGGGTGGCCCCCCTCAGGTCAGGCCCCTTGACACTTGTTCCCGTACTCCCGATACTGCAGAAACAGGATCATCAGTGTCTCCCCTCTCAGTCAGCTTCCCTGGACCTTTGGGTTCAGCTCCTATCAACCACTCCTCTGGCCCTCAGAACGACCTCCTGAGACCTCATGGCACCTCTACAGAGTAGGAGGCAGCCGCCCCCCTCCCCCTGGGACTCCACTCTCCAACGAAAGACCCGAGCACATGTGCTCCTGTCTTTTATACAGTATCTGGGGCGACCTGCCCTCTGCCAATCATGAGGACTGTATCAACAGCCTATGCACCCATTTGTCAGGTTTCCTCCCACTGTCCAACATGCCTCCCTATTGGACCGGCGTGAAACACTCTTCAGACCGAATGAATCGCATACTGAGCACAATGAGCAGACCTCACTAACCGACCCTGCTCTCTGATAGGCAGAAAGCAATATAGATTTACCTGCAGCCCCTCTGGTAAGCAGACAGAGCTCAAAACTATACTTTCTCACTAGCACCTACCTAGGAGGGTGCTACATAAGTATAAATATCTCCCAACTTTGTGAGATAAGAAGGAGAACACCTTTTATATAAAGTATGTAGGAAAAGTATACACTCCTGCCATGCCCACAGTTATATGGATCATCAAGAATTAGTATGCAAAACATGATTGGATAAACCCACAAGAGCTTTTTTTCAGGACCCCTTTTTCTTTATACTGGCTTTACATAATAACAAATGCTATAGTAAGGAGGTTGTTTGCAGAATAACGTTTTGGGTGGGTACATTTTTATAAATAGAGGTCCGTACTTTAGACCAAAAAGAGGAAGAACTGAGGAGAAAAGAGGGACACATGGCCTTCGGTTGCAAATGAGGAACTGTTCCTCCAAATTAGGGACACTTGGGAGCTATGTGTATAGTAAACAAAGCCCTGTAATGTACACGTATAGCAAATAGAACTCAGAACAAAAGACCTCTGTACAAGAGACCCTGTATAGACTCTCTGGCAGCAGCAGAGAGATAGGGACACAGATCAAGGACACAGTGATCTCCTACATGCCTGCAAAGCAAGAACAGAATTAAAGTAGAACTAAACCCTTGAGGGGAAAAAATAAATTGGATTTATTAATAAAATATACATGCTTGCTGTGTTTTTTTTTTTGGGGGGGGGGGTGGCTGGGGGCAAGAGCTTAGAACTCTTGTTTAAGAGGACAGCAGCCAACAGTGATGAAGAGGGAGTGATGGATAAAGGCAGAACGGTGCCCTAGGCCAGTCTTTTACAACCAGGGGTCCTAGGCCAGCCTTTAACAGCCAGGGTACCAAGGCCAGCCTTCAACAGCCAGGGTACCAAGGCCAGCCTTTTACAACCAGGGTACCAAGGCCAGCCTTTTACAACCAGGGAGCCAAGGCCAGCCTTTTACAACCAGGGAGCCAAGGCCAGCCTTTTACAACCAGGGTACCAAGGCCAGCCTTTGACAACCAAGGATCCAAGGCCAGCATTTTACAACCAGGGTACCAAGGCCAGCCTTTTACAACCAGGGAGCCAAGGCCAGCCTTTTACAACCAGGGTACCAAGGCCAGCCTTTTACAACCAGGGATCCAAGGCCAGCATTTTACAACCAGGGTACCAAGGCCAGCCTTTTACAACCAGGGAGCCAAGGCCAGCCTTTTATAACCAGGGATCCAAGGCCAGCATTTTACAACCAGGGTACCAAGGCCAGCATTTTACAACCAGGGTACCAAGGCCAGCCTTTTACAACCAGGGAGCCAAGGCCAGCCTTTTATAACCAGGGATCCAAGGCCAGCATTTTACAACCAGGGTACCAAGGCCAGCCTTTTACAACCAGGGAGCCAAGGCCATCCTTTTATAACCAGGGATCCAAGGCCAGCATTTTACAACCAGGGTACCAAGGCCAGCCTTTTACAACCAGGGTACCAAGGCCTGCCTTTTACAACCAGGGATCCAAGGCCACCTTTTTACAACCAGGGTACCAAGGCCAGCCTTTTACAACCAGGGAGCCAAGGCCAGCCTTTAACAGCCAGGGAGCCAAGGCCAGCCTTTTTACAACCAGGGAGCCAAGGCCAGCTTTTTACAACCAGGGAGCAAAGGCCAGCTTTTTACAACCAGGGTGCCTAGGCCAGCTTTTTACAACCAGGGTGCCTAGGCCAGCCTTTTACAACCAGGGAGCCAAGGCCAGCCTTTTACAACCAGGGAGTCAAGGCCAGCCTTTTACAACCAGGGTGCCAAGGCCAGCCTTTTAGAACCAGGGTGCTTAGGACAGCCTTTTACAACCAGGGAGCCAAGGCCAGCCTTTTACAACCAGGGAGCCAAGGCCAGCCGTTTACAACCAGGGAGACAAAGCAAGCCTTTTATAACCAGGGTGCCCAGGTTCCTTCAGTAATGCCTTGGCAAATGCCTAAAAATTCCCCAAAAATGATATACAAGCCAGCGTATGGATGAAGCCTGCCTTTTAGTTACACAAAGCCACAGGTTTTCATTGTACACCATTACAACCTTCTAGCTGCCAGCATCCTAACAATCAATGGCATCATCAGTTGATATGGAGGATGTTAGCTGCCTGCACAGAATCCTTGTTTGCCCCTTCCCTGCCCCGCTCCATCAGCGGTGGGGGCCACATTAGCTGAGTGATGGGGAAAAACTGAGGGAGAAGAGAAACATTGGAATACTAGTCAGTACCAGTTTGCAAAAGTGTATTTGCTTAGGAAGAATAAATCATCTCTAACATTGAGTGTCCTACTTGTGTGGATGTTGCTGCATTATGTAAAATGATTAGAATTGTTTTTACATTTTAGAATGGGGAGCCTCGAGACTGTCCATCATTTTTAAAGGGTGCCTCAAGATTGTCCATAATTTTTAAAGGGTGCCTTGACTTAAAAAAAGATTGAGAAACACTGCCCTAGGAAATGTAGGAGCTTGGTCCACATTTCCCTTTGATTGGTTGTACCTGGGCATCCACTGAGCCCTAATGCTGGCCTTACAACTGTAGGATTTAATTCGGACATTCAGATGAGAAATTATAAAAATTGTTCTTCCAATCATTCATTGATTTTTTGTTCAAGTACCATGTCAATGTCTTAATTTTCGTAGAACAAACGTTCTACTTCCAGATTAACTTTAAGGAGTGCAGGCACATAATACTAGTTAAAAATTTTCTTGCCCAGAATCAAATTCAATGATTAGAAATGAATTTCTTCCTATTAGATTCTACAAAAAACTTTCCATCCTTGCCCCATGATTTTTTTTGCCCGCTCTGGTCAAAACTGATTGTTGAGTTGTCCCCTTTAACTCCTAGATAATCCAACGAATGTTCTGAAAATGATGATATTTCTACATACGTAAGGCCAGCTTTAGCTCCTGTGTAGGTTGCCTTGTGGATGATCCGGCTTCATTGAATGCAAATTCCCCCAAAGCCCAATCATCATTGCTGTCCTTGGCTAAGTGGTCAGCACTTTCTCCTGGCAGCACTAGGGTCCTCGGTTTGAATCCCAACTACGACACTACCTGCACGGAGTTTGCATGTTCCCACTGTGCCTGTGTGTGGGTTTCCTCCCACACTCCAAAGGCATGCTGGTAGGTTAATTGGCTCCTGTCTAAAATGGCCCTAGTATGTGTATGTATGAATAGGAGTTAGGGACCTTAGATTGTAAGCTCCTTGAGGGCAGGGACTGATGTGAATGTATAATAAATATGAAAAGCGCTGTGTTAATTGACAGCGCTATATAAGTACCTGAAATAAATATAAAATAGAGCCAGGCAGGTTAGGGTGCGGTGGACCCAAAGCGGCGTTCCAGACATTTCTGTGTTTATTAAAAGTCAGCAGCTACAAAAAATGTAGCTACTGACTTTTAACCACTCCTGGATTTTCCCCCTTAATGACCAGGCCACATTTTCCAATTGCGCGGTACCTAAATAAAATTGATGTACTTTTTCTCCCACAAATAGAGCTTTCTTTTGATGGTATTTGATCACCTGTGCGATTTTTATTTTTTGCGCTATAAACAAAAAATGAGCGACATTTCTGAAAAAAAAAACAAAAAAAACAATATTTTTCACATTCTGCTATATAACATTCCCAATAAAAAATGTAAAAATCTAAATTTTTTAACATTTTAGGCCAATTTTTTTTCTGCTACATATTTTTTATTAAAAAAAAATCGCAATAAGCGTATTTTGTTTGGTTTGCGCAAAAGTTATTGCGTCTACAAACTACGGGAAAGATTTATGTCATTTTTATTGCGATTTTTTGTGGGACTGCGACATTGCGGCGGACAGATCGGACCCCTAACTGACATTTTTGACACTTTTGGGGGGTGACCAGTGACATTACTGGTGGGTGGGTGATCAAGGGGTAAAATGTGAGCCTAGGGGAGTGATTCTAACTGTGGGGGGCGTGGCTTCTGAAATGACCATAGAGATCTGTGTTCCTATATATAAGGATCACAGGGGCTCTATAATCATTTCAGGGAGAAGAACGGTCAGCTGACCATTCTTCTCTCTCACCGGGAAATGATCGCGGTTGTCAGATGGCAATCGGAGCTACCTGACCCGTTCATCGGCTTCCCCGCTGCCGAGTGGGGGTGGGAGCGCGCCGCCGGTGGCACGTGGTGGCCGCCTAGCTCCCTGCTCGTGACTGACGTAGCCCTATGTTGGTTTTCCTGGGAGAGCCACACTGCCACAGGTAATACACGGCGTGTGGTCGGCAACTGGTTAATAAACACATACTTACCTGTCCCGGGATCCAGCAATGCAGCCACCCAAAGCCTCGATCCTCTCAGCGGTGCTGGCATCACTAGTGTGGGCACCCAGCTGTGTCATCTTGCGGCTTCACAGCCGGGTACGCACTGTGCATGCGTGAGTTGCACTGCACGTCCTGAATGGCCGGGCAATCTTCTAGGACCTGTGACGTGTCCCAGAAGATTGCAGGAAAGGAAGGGGGAGGGGGAAAGGAGAACTTCCTTTTCCCCCGAGCGGAAATGAGAGCAGGTACCTGTCAAAACTAGGTACCCGCTCCCCCCCCCCCCCCCAAAAAAAAAATTACTTGCCAAATGTGGCATGTCAGGGGGCCAAGAGTACTTAAAGCGGAACTTACACTTTTAGGTGGAACTCCGCTTTAAATAGAATCCGGCTACGACATTTCCTCTCCAAAGCCTCATTGTTGTCCAGCCAGACAGGTAATGGTGAGATGGACTAAATAGACTCTATCACTGGCAGAACAACTCCCAACCACTTACACCTACCTTATCAATTGGAGTCCAAAATCTGTGAAAGCCCAGTGTTGGAGCTTATACAGGGTTAACTTCTACCCGACAGGCCTGTGCACTGCATGCTAGGAAGAGGTCGCATGCTCCTCCATACCCAAAGGACCAGGTATTTACGAAGTGTACTGACAGAGTAATGGAGCAGCATGGTGAGCATCAGCAAGTAGGGGTTTGTTCATGCAGAAAAACGTGTCACCTTGGCATGAACTCCAGCCAAACTCTTTTTTTCTTCCTTAGAGAAAGTAAGGATTAGAGAACATTGTGGCAGATTTATATTTCTGAATTAAATTTAAAATACTAACATATAAAGCCATCCACAACTCTGCCCCAAACTACAAAACCAATCTTGTCTCCAAATATCACCCATCGCTCTCATTATCGTTTTGTCTTCTCCTCCCATGCTTGTCTACAGGACTCCTCTAAAGCCTCTCCCATGCTTTGGAGCTCCTTTCCCCAATCTGTCCAACTATCTCCTACTCTGGTCGCCTTTAGGTGATCTCTGAAAACTCATCTATTCTGGGAAGCCTATTTAGCCTCTAACTAACAACGTTTAAATTATCCCATTGGCTCATCCCCCTTAGTTATAACCTTTTGTACCACTTGCTCCAACCTATTAGATTGTAAGCTCTTAAGAGTAGGGCCCTCTAAAGCCTCGTACACACCACTAGCTTTTTTTTGTTCAACCCAGCAGGTTGAATGAAAAAAAAAACTGACAGCTCAGGTCAGAGCCACTGTACTAACAATCTGATGTTAGTACAGGGATCTCCCCTGCTGTGCTATTGTGTTATGATAGGGGGGCAGCTCACCCGTCAGAACACTCCAGTCAGCAGACCATTTTTGGTCATGAGCCTTTGACAGAAACCGGCTGAACTTCTTTTGTCGGTCCGGCTGCCCTACACATGGGCCAAATGTCGGCCGGCTTCTATTGACCTGGCCGATTCCGGACGACATTTAGCCCATGTGTACTAGGCTTTAACCATCTTGTATTTTATTATATTGTAACTGTACTGTCTCCCTTTAGATCCGCGGTCCCCAAACTGTGGCCCGGGGGCCAGATGCCACCCTTGGCAGGCCTTTTTTTGGCCCTTGAGACACCATTCCTCCCACTGACACCAACAATGGGGCATAGATCCTGCCACTGACGCGAACACCAACAATAATGGGGCACTATTCCTTTCAATGACACCAACATGGTCAGCTCCTTCTAGTGGCCATAATGCAGTATTTTCCTGATTGGAGTATTTCAGGAAAATCCTACATTATGGCCACTAATTCCACCCTAATACCAGAGAGTCCACCACTAACCACTAATTCAATCCCCTAATACCAGAGATGGGGAACTATTTATTCTCAATGACGCTAGAACAACTCCTACTACTAGTGGTCAAAGTTTGGCCCCTCTAAAGTCTGAAGGACTGTAAACTGGCCCTTTGTTAAAGAGGAAGTAAACCCTCCTCTGCAACTTTTACCTATAGGTAAGCCTATGATAAGGCTTACCTATGGGTACTGTAAATATCTCCTAAACATGTACAGTTTAGGAGATATTTACCTTACATGCAGGCAGTGACATCACTGGTGCATGCGCTCTAAAGGAATGGCCGCTGGTGCCGTTCCTTCAGAGCCCCGTGCCGTGACCGTCGGCTCCCGCGCACGTGCGCGGGAGTGACGTCACCACGGCTCCGGCCAATCAGATGGCCGGATGCCGCTATCCCGGAAGACGGCGGGGGCTCGTTCTAAGGTAAGTATTTCATAATGAGCTAGTATGCAATGCATACTAGCTCATTACGTGTTTCTCTTTCAGGTTGAAAAAAAAAATTAGAATGGGTTTACAACCTCTTTAAGAAAGTTTGGAGACCCCTGCTATCCTATATAATAAAAATTTCTTTCAGTGTCTCCACCGGGAAGATTTCCCTTTACTTTTTGTCTTATAGACATGAAAGGAAGTGACTTGAAAGTGAGGGGAAATCTCTTTAACATTTGTGATTGGAACAGGTGTGCTCATTGGATTTCCCCTCTTCTCTTGATCCGGTGACAAGTGTAACATTTTGGATTTCCCCTTACTTTCTGTTTTGGTGACAATGGTCACCAGGACAAATAGAGAGGGTGAATCTCCTGAATGGTGACACAGATAACATAAAAAAAAAAGCTAACATAAAATTGAAACCCTTCTCTACTCGTCCAAGACTAAAAGAAAAAAAAAGGAGTTTGTGCTATAAATACAATTTTCCCAGGATCCATCAAGTATACCTGGAGCATAAGTATTTAATTATCCAAAACTAATACAAGAAGTTCTTTCTGAAGTTCTGCATTAAAAATTCATAGGATTCTTCTGATTGGACAAGCTGTACAAGAAATAGCAACTGATTCTGGCTTTACAGGAGAGGAGCACATTTTTCACCATTTGCTATTCTCTAGAGACATCTGCTCATCTATGACCAGACTTGCTTGAAGTGAGAGCAGGTTTTTTTTTTTTTTGAAAACTACATACATTCCAGAGAGTACTAGAATTTTTTTTTTTTTTTTGTTAGCAGGTATGTCAGTTATTAACTTATCTCCTACCATCAAAGTCCTTCACAGTTCCTCTTCTAGAGAGCATCCCCTTTCTATTAATATTTAGCAGAGAAAAGACGAGGACAAACAAAAGTAAGATCTGAAGCACATTTCTGTAAAAATCGACAGTTGGGCGATTTAAAGAATCGGTAAGCTGACTTTTTAGAAAAGCATTTCTGACGTATAAGGCCCCTTTCACACACTCCGTCCGTCGGACGGAGTCCGTTTTTCTCAGCGGGGGATCGATCTGCCAATCCCCCGCTGAGCAGGAGGATGACAACTGTGTCTCCGCGCTGTGTGCGGAGACACAGCTGTCAGTTCCCCATGCATCTCTATGGGGGAAATCGGATGGGAACAAAAATAGTTTCCATCCGTCCAGATTTGACGGATCGGATTGGATCGGATGTCAGCGGACATGTCTCCGATGCCCCATTATTTATGTATTTTTTTTTTTGTCTGTTGTTTTTATATTTAATAAAATTTACAGATTTTATCCTGCCTTTGAGCACCAATTTACTACCAGGTACCATTAAAGTCTCACCCCAATCCCTAGCCCTCCTTCTGCCACTTCGGTCAGAGATTTTCTGATATCTATTAATTTACTAGGGACGTAGGTACCATGTTACATCCTATCTAATAATTAGCAGTACTTTTAAGACACACCCCAATTTTCACCTAAAATACCTGGCTGATCCTGCCTGGCTATGTCCTCCCCTCTGTAAACTGACCACGGTATACCATGGCTGCTGAGCCCTGGCACCGTGGTCAGTTTAAGTGTCTCCATCACCTGCAGCTCTCCTGTCCTCCTCTGTCTTCTCTCCCCCCTCCCTCCCTGCCTGTCTGCTCCTATGTCATTGCCCCCTCCCCTCCTGCTGCTGTTGTTTCATTTAGAGTTTAATATCCTGTTTACAGTCTGTTTAATAATCCTGTGTGCCCTTGTGTCTGTGTTTTATAAAAAGTTTTCATAACGTCACTTGTCGCTCACGTGACCCGCCGCCTCTCTCCTCCTCTCCCCCTCCCCTCCCGACTGACATCAGCAAGGAATACTCGGCCCTGGCCGCGGAAGGTAGCTGTCAGACGGGGAAAAGAGAGAGCCGACGGGTCACTTGAGTGGCGCTCGGCGCTATAAAAATTGGTAAAGAACAGTTTTTTTTAAAAAACACAAACACAGGGGCACACATAATTATTAAACAGACCAGACAGGATTGTATAAAGTGGCTTAACAGCCACTTTAAAGGGAAAGTTGAGATTCCGGCATCCCTTGCCCCTACCTGCGGATGTCCATGACTGTTTACATTTTTAAAAAGTGTTCCTGTGTACTGAAAAATTCAGCACCTTACCGTTGACCTGCTGAAAGCCAGCCTGCACACGGGCTTAAAGTAGGTGTAAACCTCACACATGAAGTATGAACAAAGCACATCCCTCTAAAGTGTGTTCCTGTCTAAGTTAAGAGAACTAACTGTCATTTCTATCTGCTGCTTCATTCCTCTGCTATCAGCATGAATCATTTCTAACAAGTTTTCCTGACACCAAGAGAAAAACGGGGACCTCCAGTTGATTGACAGCCCCAGTTCTCATACTGGGTGCTGTGTGAGGAGGGGGGGAGGGTGACCCTTCCCTCCCCTCCAATCAGCTCTCACAGATCTCCTCACTTAGCTCTACAGAGTGTAATTTCAGCTCTCCTCCCCTTTTTTCTGACCGCTCAGACAAGCTTTTTAAATTCTTGACTTTGAACAGCTGTAAAGGAGAGAAGACTGCAGATAAACAGGTACAACAGATGTAAGAAGGATTTGTTTAATCTCTGTGTATCACCTAAAAATAGTCCCTTCATTGGGTGTAAGTAAGGGTTTACAACCACTTTAGGTAAGTACTCTGGTACTGTACATAAAGATCCACAAAAGCAGATAAGCGTTTCTCAACCAGGGCCCATTCAGGAGCTTTGAGGACCAGTGTCCAGGCTTGTAGGTACTCCACACTTATGTAGCATAGAGCATCAAAAAATAAGGTCCAGCCGGCAACTCGGTATCACCCAGATAAGGTAAAGTTTATTTTCTACATGGCCAGTACACTTTAAAATAAACAGGGTAATGCGTTTCGGCTATGATTAAGGCCTGATGGCTGAAACACATTGGCGTGTGCGTACCATACTGACCATGTAGCAAATAAACGTTGCTTTATCTGGATGATACCAAGTTTCAGGCTGGACCTTATTTATAGATACTGCACATAACACTGGAGGGTTTGTGTAGGTGTCAAGGTCTTACCTTGCTTTCCTGTCTGCAGCCCTCTTGGACATGTGCTGACTGCTGTCTTTTATAGACTCTGATTGCTTCATCACTTCCTGCTGCTTCCTGGGCGTCGCTTAGTGATGAGGTTATACACAGGATATATATATCACCTGTTGGCTTGCAGTCCTTTGCTCGTGTGTTTGTGCTGCAAGGTGCATCTCTGCTTGCTATCTTCTGTTTTCCGTGTTTCTCCATGTATGACCTGGCTTTGGCTGAGGACCTTCCTGGCTCTCGATTTCCCTTTCTGGCTGACGACCTTCCTGGCTCTCGATTCTTGTGACACAACTTTCTTGTGACTACGCTTCCGTCTAATCCCTTTTGGTTCCTCTGCTCCCGGATCCAAACTCGTTCACCTCATGGTGGGGCGACCCTGAGGACCGTGACCTGGTGCCAACAAGCAGCGAAGTCCATCTCCACCATCAGGAGCTCTGGTTAACCCCTGGTTGGCGCTTAGACTGCGCACCTCAGGTTAGCCTGCATCTTCCACCAGGGTGACCCCTAGACACATTAGGCTCAGCTACGACAGTAGGCTGTGACTCAAGAGAAACAATGGTCTACAAAACTTGGACCTCATCTCATTTGAGGCTGCAGTAGCTCCTAAACAGTTTAGTTGACATGTGTCACACCAGCACATTGTCAATAGGCCCTTAACATTTATATTGAGGCTTTAAATATTGGGTTTCGATCTACTTTAATGATTACTGATGATTAAGGCCCGACAGCCAAAATGCTTTGATGTGTGCATATCGTACTGAACCATGTAGCAAATACATTTTTCCTTATCTGGATAATGCTGAGTTGCTATCTGAACCTTGTTTTTGGATACTGAACGTAAGACTGGGGGTTTGGTGTAGACTGTGACTCAAGAGGAACAATGTTCTAAAAAACTTGGACCTCATCTCAGTTGGGGCTGCAGTACCTCCTACACAGAGTGGTTGACATGTGTCACACCCGCCATGTGCCATGGCAACAGCATTGGGGGCTGCCATAATGATAATATTGACCAATCAAATTGTGCAGACTTCTAAGCCATTTTATTGGCTCAGACCCAGCGGGACCAACTCAAGTTAGCCAGGCCTTGAGAACCAGCCTCAGTGACAAGCAGAGCTGCCTATCTGCACTGTGAGCATTCTGTGGAGAAATGGGGAGGCATTCAGAGCTGCGAATACCTGCGGTCTCCACTGACATTTCATTATAGTGAATGGAGACAGTGGCCGCAGCCAGCCGCTTAGAGCTGCAGCAGGAATCGCCTGTGTAAACATAACCTTAATGACTGGGTTTTGATCTACTTTAATTATCACTGAATTTAGTATTATACTAGGTGTGTCTAAAAGGTTAGATGAATGGTATCAGAAAATGTTCAGGAATTGATCGCAGACCCGCTGTCACACATTCTTGGATTGCCCTCAGGTCTGCAAAATGTGCGCCTTCCATGACGCTCTTCGGAGGGGGAAACAGAAAGAAATCTGCAGGCACCAGATCAGGGGAGTACAGTGAATGATTGAGAACAGGTACAATGCACTGAGCCAAGAATTGGCGCACACGGATAGCACAGTATGCAGGCACGTTATCGTGCAGAAATATCCACTGGATCCTGATCACACATGGTAATGAAGTCTCCGGGAAGTTTCCATTCATTTGCTTTCTGCTCACCTGTCAGCTTGTGCGGCACCAACCGGGAACAGAACTTCCACTTACCCAAATCTTCCTGGACGATGGTGCACAATGTGTCCTTCCTAATAATACCCAATTCCTCCACCATCAGTCGTTGAGTCAGTGGTCGATCTAGTGCCAGCATTTGCCAAACTCACTCAGTCATGTCTGGGGTTCTTCTTGTTGACGGCCGACCCCAACGTGGCTCATCCTCAGTCATTTCCTTGCCGTTGCAAAAGCGTTTGAACCAGTCAAAAACAGAGATGTATAGTAACTAAGTAGAACTACTTCACTACTATACTTAAGTACTGAAAGGCGGTATCTGTACTTTCCTAGAGTAGAATTTTTTTCTCCTACTTCCACTTTTACTTCACTACATTTTTTCGATGATTTCAATACTTCTACTCCGATAATTTTTTTTTGAGCTGCATAGTTACTCGTTACAATTATAAAAATGACCACTGCCAGAACAGTAGATGGCAGGTTTCATGAAGCTCAAAACATGTGTATTATCAGCGCATACGAAAATAAAAGCTACTGTGTGTATAAATAAAAGCTGCATTTGAAACAATAAAAAACAATATGATGTTCAAACTTTTGACTTCTTTCTTTAATAACTACATAACACAGTACTTGTACTTTTACTTTCAGTACTTGAGTAGCAAATTTTTTAAAAAAACTACTTGCAATACTTAAGTACAAAAAATGTTGAATACTTTAGTACTTCTACTCAAGTCACTTTTTGATCGAGCACTTCCACTTCTACTCAAGTCACTTTTTGATTGAGCACTTGTACTTTTACTCAAGTATGGGTTTCGAGTACTTTACACAACTCTTGTCATAAACACATTTTCTGCTCACAGCTTCCGTCCCATACACTTGCACCTATATTTCATACATCTCCGTTGCCATTTTCCCCAATTTGTTCACTCGTTGCTCCATTGCACTGTGACCCTACCTCTCAAACTGACTATGTTTGACTGCCCGCAGTGGGTTTACCTTGATGGTCACATGTACTCCACGCTAGCTAGTGTTTCTCAACGTGTCTCAGGCTAGCCATGTGCATGCGCATGCACCTGGCCCAATGTCGCCGTTAACATATCAGACAATTCAGCAAACTTTTTAGACACACCTTATATATTACCAACATTTGCAGTATTTGGCATGTATAAGTCAGATGATGAAGATTATCACATATGCTTTCATTCCATAAAAAAAACACCTCCTTCTGGCTGTACAATGCGTTTTATTAGGTGTCTACTGATGGGAGTAAAAACTGAGATGTCCCAGGTGATAATAGGTGGGATAGTCTTATGTAGAATCTATTAGAGGCTTGTAACATTATCACATGCTCCCTTGTGGATTCTCTATAGGAAGATATAGAATGCACCCCAGGAAAGAAAACAGGAAGTTTCAGGTTTTCATTGCTGTGTCCTAACCGAGACACAGACATGAATAAAAACCTGACAAGGTAGATGTAACTGCTGTAGCCGAAGCTAAAAACTATTTGTACGGAGTCCCACTTTTGCACAAAGACTTGTTGACTGAAAGATCCTGAGTAGAATTGTCCGTAATGACCACATAAAGGCACCTAAATGTGCATATGCGTATATGCACATAACATTTCTTCAGCATTGGAAGTATTGCAATACATGCGTGCATACATGCGTAAATTTACCGCTCTCAAATGTAAAATTTAAAATTTTTGTTTTGCGGCTCTGTACTTATCATTGTGTTACTTGTAGCACTCTTCTAGTACAGGATGCTAGGCAAATTTGTCAGAGGGGCAGTGATAATTTGCATTGGTCTGCTCATGGTTTCACAGGCTAGGACTTTTATTGTTTCCCCTTGGCTATGAGAGAAGCTTCCATAGCCAAAGGTGGGAAATTCAAATGACTGGCCTGAATATTTACTATGCCCTGGCCAATCCCGGACAAGGTGCGCCCAGAACGTGGTCTGGGAGGTGGTAAATAGCCTGAAGCCTCAAGAAGATTGTCTTTCCCCCTGACTGACCCTGACTGACTCCCTAAAACAGCATAATCAGAGAGATCTACCTCATGGTCACCAGCTATAAGACTTTAACTATTCTGTAGCTATCTCATGGTCCTCCGCTATGGGAATTTAACTATTCTGAAGCTATCTCATGGTCCCCCATCTATGAGATTTTAACTATTCTGGAGCTATCTCATGGTCTCCCATCTATGAGATTTTAACTATTCTGGAGCTATCTCATGGTCCTCAGCTATGATATTTTAACTATTCTGGAGCTATCTCATGGTCCTCAGCTATGATATTTTAACTATTCTGGAGCTATCTCATGGTCCTCAGCTATGATATTTTAACTATTCTGGAGCTATCTCATGGTCCTCAGCTATGAGATTATAACTATTCTGGAGCTATCTCATGGTCCTCGGCTATGATATTTTAACTATTCTGGAGCTATCTCATGGTCCTCAGCTATGAGATTTTAACTATTCTGGAGCTATCTCATGGTCCTCAGCTATGATATTTTAACTATTCTGGAGCTATCTCATGGTCCTCAGCTATGAGATTATAACTATTCTGGAGCTATCTCATGGTCCTCGGCTATGATATTTTAATAATTCTGGAGCTATCTCATGGTCCTCAGCTATGAGATTTTAACTATTCTGGAGCTATCTCATGGTCCTCAGCTATGATATTTTAACTATTCTGGAGCTATCTCATGGTCCTCGGCTATGATATTTTAATAATTCTGGAGCTATCTCATGGTCCTCAGCTATGATATTTTAACAATTCTTGAGCTATCTCATGGTCCTCAGCTATGGGATTTTAACTATTCTGGAGCTATCTCATGGTCCCCAGCTATGGGTTTTTACATTATCTCATTGTCCTAAGCTAGAAGATTTTAACTATTCTTGAGCTTGCTTATGGTCCCCAGCAGAAAAAAGATAGTCCTGTAAAGTAATTCATAGTAACCAGCTGTGAGAGCTAGACTGTGTTACCTTTACCAAAAGAAGAGTGTATGTAGCACCCTCCTAGGTAGGTGCTAGGTAAAAGCATTTTATGCTCCTTCTGCTTATCAGGGGAGCGTGATCTATTAGGTTGCCTGTTGCATGTTCCCAGGTGTGATTCACTGGGTCTAAGGGAGTGTCCCCACTGCATCTAATAGGGGAGCCTGTTGGATAGTGGAGGAAACCTAGCCAGTGACACTTTTGTGAGGGTCCCAGTGGGAGGGCACTCTTGCAGAGCATCCTGGGATTGCTAATAAAGGCCAGGGGGGATTCTTCCCAATAACCACAAGTGTAAGGAACATTCTTCCCACTGACCATCCCACTAATGTACACTATATTGTTAAAAGACACCTGCCTTTACACACACATGAACTTTAATGGCATCCCAGTCTTAGTCTGTAGGGTTCAATATTGAGTTGGCCCACCCTTTGCAGCTATAACAGCTTCAACTCTTCTGGGAAGGCTGTCCACAAGGTTTAGGAGTGTGTCTATCAGGGCCATTTTACCGCATGGACCCAGCCCCAGCCAAGCATTAGTCCCGGCGGCCGTGTCCCACCTGAGAGGTGACACCCAGGGCCAGCCACCGGGCTGCCTGCGCTGCTGACTAACACAGGAGAGCTGAGCAGGAGGCACTGAGGCAGAACGGGAGAGAGAGAAACAGCAGCGCTGACTAGACAGCGGGAGCTGCCGGAGTTAACTTTCTAAGTTAACAAGCAGGTGATTGGTTGCTAGGACCCCCTATCCCAATCACCTGCTGTTAACTTGGAATGTTAACTCTGGCAGCTCCCGCTGTCTATTCAGGGCTGCGGTTTCATTCTGCCTTAGTGCCCCCTGCTCCCTGCTCTGCTCTCCTGTGTCTCCCATTCTGCATGCCCAAATAACTAAGGTAGGAATAGGGAGAGCTGGGAGGAGCTGTGTAATGTAAAGGGGAACACGGGGGGCTGTGTAATGTAAAGGGATCCATGGGGGGGCTGTGTAATGTAAAGGGGTCCATGGGAGAGGCTCTGTAATGTAAAGGGGTCCAGAGGTGTGGGGTGAGGAGCTGTGTTACATAGTTACATAGTTAGTGAGGTTGAAAAAACACATCAGTCCATCCAGTTCAACCTATGATGTGTGTGTGTGTTTGCTTTTGTAAAGGGGTCCTGTGGGGGCTGTGTAATGTAAAGGTGTCCATGGGGGGGGCTGTGTAATGTAAAGGGGCCTGTGGGAGAGGCTCTGTAATGTAAAAGAGTCCAGAGGTGTGGGGTGGGGAGCTGTGTAATGTAAAGAGATCCATGAGGGGCTGTGTAATGTGAAGGGGTCCATGAGGGGAGCTGTGTAATGTAAAAGGGTCCACGGGGGGCTGTGTAATGTAAAGGGGTCCATGGGAGAGGCTCTGTAATGTAAAGGGGTCCAGAGGTGTGGGTGAGGAGCTGTGTAATGTAAAGGGGTCCATGGGGGGGGGGCTGTGTAATGTAAAGGGGTCCATGGGGGGGCTGTGTAATGTAAAGGGGCCTGTGGGAGAGGCTCTGTAATGTAAAGGAGTCCAGAGGTGTGGGGTGGGGAGCTGTGTAATGTAAAGAGATCCATGAGGGGTTGTGTAATGTAAAGGGGTCCATGAGGGGGGCTGTGTAATGTAAAAGGGTCCATGGGGGGCTGTGTAATGTAAAGAGGTCCATGGGAGAGGCTGTGTAATGTAAAGGGGTCCATGGGTGTGGGGTGGGGAACTGTGTAATGTAAAGGGGTCCATGGGGGGGGGCTGTGTAATTTAAAGGGGTCCATGGGGGGCTGTGTAATGTAACAGGGCCTGTGGGAGAGTCTCTGTAATGTAAAGGAGTCTAGAGGTGTGGGGTGGGGAGCTGTGTAATGTAAAGGGATCCATGGGGGGCTGTGTAATGTAAAGGGGTCCATGAGGGGAGCTGTGTAATGTAAAAGGGTCCACGGGGGCTGTGTAATGTAAAGGGGTCCATGGGAGAGGCTCTGTAATGTAAAGGGGTCCAGAGGTGTGGGCGAGGAGCTGTGTAATGTAAAGGGGTCCATGGGGGGGGGCTGTGTAATGTAAAGGGGTCCATGGGGGGGCTGTGTAATGTAAAGGGGCCTGTGGGAGAGGCTCTGTAATGTAAAGGAGTCCAGAGGTGTGGGGTGGGGAGCTGTGTAATGTAAAGGGATCCATGGGGGGCTGTGTAATGTAAAGGGATCCATGGGGGGCTGTGTAATGTAAAGGGGTCCATGAGGGGGGCTGTGTAATGTAAAGAGATCCATGAGGGGTTGTGTAATGTAAAGGGGTCCATGAGGGGGGCTGTGTAATGTAAAAGGGTCCATGGGGGGCTGTGTAATGTAAAGAGGTCCATGGGAGAGGCTGTGTAATGTAAAGGGGTCCATGGGGGGGGGGGCTGTGTAATTTAAAGGGGTCCATGGGGGGCTGTGTAATGTAATGGGGCCTGTGGGAGAGTCTCTGTAATGTAAAGGAGTCTAGAGGTGTGGGGTGGGGAGCTGTGTAATGTAAAGGGATCCATGGGGGGCTGTGTAATGTAGAGGGGTCCATGAGGGGAGCTGTGTAATGTAAAAGGGTCCACGGGGGGCTGTGTAATGTAAAGGGGTCCATGGGAGAGGCTCTGTAATGTAAAGGGGTCCAGAGGTGTGGGTGAGGAGCTGTGTAATGTAAAGGGGTCCATGGGGGGGGGGCTGTGTAATGTAAAGGGGTCCATGGGGGGGCTGTGTAATGTAAATGGGCCTGTGGGAGAGGCTCTGTAATGTAAAGGAGTCCAGAGGTGTGGGGTGGGGAGCTGTGTAATGTAAAGGGATCCATGGGGGGCTGTGTAATGTAAAGGGGTCCATGAGGGGGGCTGTGTAATGTAAAGGGGTCCATGAGGGGGGCTGTGTAATGTAAAGAGGTCCATGGGAGAGGCTGTGTAATGTAAAGGGGTCCAGGGGTGTGGGGTGGGGAGCTGTGTAATGTAAAGGGATCCATGGGGGGGGCTGTGTAATTTAAAGGGGTCCATGGGGGGCTGTGTAATGTAATGGGGCCTATGGGAGAGTCTCTGTAATGTAAAGGAGTCTAGAGGTGTGGGGTGGGGAGCTGTGTAATGTAAAGGGATCCATGGGGGGCTGTGTAATGTAGAGGGGTCCATGAGGGGGGCTGTGTAATGTAAAGGGGTCCATGAGGGGGGCTGTGTAATGTAAAGAGGTCCATGGGAGAGGCTGTGTAATGTAAAGGGGTCCAGGGGTGTGGGGTGGGGATCTGTGTAATGTAAAGGGATCCATGGGGGGCTGTGTAATGTAAAGGGGTCCATGAGGGGGGCTGTGTAATGTAAAGGGGTCCATGGGAGAGGCTGTGTAATGTAAAGGGGTCCAGAGGTGTGGGGTGGGGAGCTGTGTAATGTAAAAGGGTCCATGGGAGGGCTGTGTAATGTAAAGGGGTCCAGAGGTGTGGGGTGGGGAGCTGTGTAATGTAAAAGGGTCCATGGGAGGGCTGTGTAATGTAAAGGGGTCCAGAGGTGTGGGGTGGGGAGCTGTGTAATGTAAAAGGGTCCATGGGAGGGCTGTGTAATGTAAAGGAGTCCATAGGGGGGGGCTGTGTAATAAAAAATGAGGGCATGGGGCAGCAGTGTTTGAACTGGCTTTCACTCATATGTATAGAAAATGACATCCTGAAGACCATTGACTTCAAGCCAATTATAAAAGAATTCTCTACAAAGAAGTATCACAAATTTAATAAATAATTCATAGAACTTTCATACTGCGCCATTTCAGTCTGTAATTTCTTGTTTTTCAATTTCTTGTTTTTCAAGCTCCTATTATATTGTCCAAGCATTATGTTAATGTTTAAACGCTGACTTTGTTGGAGGTACCAATAAATTTTGCCTTATCGATAATTATTAATAATAATAATAATAATAATAATAATAATAAATAATAATAATTAATATGGGAATGTTTGACTATTCTTCCAGAAGCGCTTTTGTAAGGTCAGGCACTGATGTTGGAGGAGAAGGCCTGGCTTGCAGTCTCCTCTCTAATTCATACCAAAGATGTTCTATCGGGCTGAGGTCAGCACTCTGTGCAGGCCAATCAAGTTCCTCCACCCAAAACTTGCTCATCCATGTCTTTATGGACATTGCTTCGTGCACTGGTCCAAATCATTTGTTGGAGGGGAGATTATGGTGTGGGGTTGTTTTTCAGGGGTTGGGCTTGGCCCCTTAGTTCCAGTGAAGAGAACTCCTAAGGCGTCAGCATACCAAGATGTTTTGGACAATTTCATGCTCTCAACTTTGTGAGAACAGTTTGGGGATGGCCCCTTCCTGTTCCAACATGACTGCACACCAGTGCACAAAGTGCTATTGCACTTTGAATGACAATTGCGCGGTCATGCAACACTGTACCTAAATACATTTTTTACCAGTTTTTTCACACAAATAGAGCTTTCTTTTGGTGGTATTTAATCACTTCTGGGTTTTTTATTTTTTCCTAAAAATACACGAAAAATAAAATTGTGAAAAAAAAAGTTTTTTTATTTTCTGTGCGTAAATTTTTTAGATTGTAAGCTCTAACGAGCAGGGCCCTCTGATTCCTTTTCTTCCAAGTGTATTGTAACTGTAATGTCCGCCTTCATTTTGTTAAGTTGTGTGCAAACTGTTAGCGCTATATAAATCCTGTTTAATAAATAAGTAATTTTTCTCCTTCACTGATGTGTGCTGATGAGGTGGCACTGATGGGCACTAATTGGCCGCACTGATGGGCACTGATGAAGCAGCATTGATGGGGTGGCACTGATGAGAAGGCACTAATATGCAGCACTGATTGGCGGCACTGATGGGCATGAATGGGCGACACTGATGGGCACAGAGTGGCATCACTGATGGGCACTGTTGGGGCTGCATTGTAATCAGGGCACTATTTACCTATACAGGTCTCCCCTGTGAGGAGATACTGCTCCCCTCACACTCTGTCATAGTGTAAACGGCATCTCTTTGTTTACATGTGATCAGCTGTGATTGGACACAGCGCATCACATGGGTAAGGAGCCGCGGCAGCGGATCTTTGCCGAGATCGGGGTTGCGCCATGTCCCGGGAGTGATTCTGAGCGATACTGTTTATATATATATATATATATATATATATATATATATATATATAGTATATATGATAGCAGTAGGGCAATGGACAGTGTCAGCAGAGCAGTGGCCGATTTCAATAGGGCAGAGAGCTGTGCATGGTGTCAGTAGGGCAAAGACTGGTGTCAGTAGTTTATTTTTATTATTTTTTTATTATTACTAACCTTTTTAATTATTTTTTTATTATCATTTTTTATAATCCTAACCAATACTGTGTGTATATATATATATATATATATATATATATATATATATATATATATATATAATAGCAGTAGGGCAATGGACAGTGTCAGCAGAGCAGTGGCCAAATTCCATAGGGCAGGGAGCAGTGGATGGTGTCAGTAGGGCAAAGACTGGTGTCAGTAGTTTATTTCTATTATTTTTTTTTTATTATTACTAACCTTTTTAATTATTTTTTTATTATAATTTTTTACATTTTTTTAACAATTTTTTTTCAGAGCCTCATTGGGGGGCTTTGGTGAAATATCAGGGACTAAACAGACCCCAGATGTCTCATTTTTGAGACAGAGAAAGGAACTGAGTACAGAGATTCCCTAGTCCCTTTGGGTCCTTTCACATGGGCTTTCCGCCCGGGAGACTCTGATTTATCGATCCACCGATCTCCGCTGAGCAGGCGGTTGACAGGTCCCTCTCCGCACTGTGTAGAGATGGACCTGTCAGAGCCCTGCTCTCTTCTATGGAGAGATCAGATGAAAACAGACCGCCTGTCCGTTTTCATTCGATCCGATCCGATCTGATCCTCCAGACGGATCAAAAATAGGGATTACCATCCATCTGGATTTCACGGACAGGATCGGATAAAAGCGGGTGTCAGTAGAGATGTCACCGCTGTCATCTGCTGCTCCATAGAGGTGCATGGAGCATCCGGTCAGGCAGAACTGATCATAAAGCCCGTGTGAAAGGGGCCTTAAGCCACGTACACACGCAACGAATTTCCGCCGACCGGTCGTCCGTCTTTTGTCCAGAGTGGTGTCTGTTGGTTGGAATGTGCTCTAGACTGCACACAAATTTTCCCGTACGATAGAATTCTACTTCAGAAGTGATGTCATGTGTTGGATTGCGTTCTTTGTGTTCTTTCATCTCTGAGCATGCCTAGTCTTGCTCATAAGATTTTTCCCCATCGAAATCTGTACTAATGAGACGAAAATCGGACGTGTTTTGACGGTCGACAAAAATTTTATAGCCTGCACACCAGGATTTTTTCGGCCGAAAAGTCGGAGTCGGTTGTCGGAAGCACCATACTAACAAGCCGAAAATCGGCAGATCGGTCGTCGGACGAAATTTCCCGGCCGAATTTCTACTGTATGGGGCTTTACTCTGCAACCAAGCAGCAGGGGGAATCTGCGCAACGCAGAGTGATTAGGGTGTGCCAAGGCACGCCTGGCACACCCTCTGCGCACGCCTATGCTGTCTAACCTCACGTTGTAAAGAGCTGCGTAAACTGCGGGCGCTATATTAATAATAATGATATATAAAATGTTTGGTTTTGGGTTTAATACTGCTTTAACCTACCGAGGCACCATTTTTTACTGATGCTTTCTTTATTGTGTGTACCTGTGTACTCATTTGCTGTATGTTCTGTTCTTGGAATGAGCTATAAATAATATAAAAATAAAAAATAATAATATTAATAATAACAAAAAAAAAAAAAGAGGACCAGTGCGGGATCAAGCAAAAGTGAGTATTTGAGAGTGGATGGGAGTATTGCAGCCAGAGCTGCTTTTTTACATTTAAACTCAATAAGGCTTGTTTTTATTTTATTTTTAAGTTATTTATTTTTTTTTTTTTAGAAATGTGTCCTATTTGTTCACCATTGGCCTTCACGCCTTGCTCCATATACTCAGACACCCTATCATGCATTGCGGGCACCTCTTTTTACAGCACCGCCTGGCAAATGATATGCTTTAAAGACGGGCTTTCAGTTGGGTGGCCTGTGCCTGCGTTTGCCTCTTTTGTGCCGCATTTAAAAATTGCATTTTGCAGAAAGATAACCCCCCCCTGCACTCACACAAACAACATGTGACAGGCTGGGGATGTGGGAGTCACTATCAAGAGTTCCCCTCTGGATATGAGAATTCGGGGAAATAGGGAGGGTTCTACTCATCCGGCCTCACAGTCCAGAAACCACCTTTTAATTTTGGCAGTGAGGAAGTACCCCCCCCCCCTTTCTTTGCTTCACATCCTGGGGACAGTGGAGGAAGCTGGCAGGCTGGGGTGAGGGGCAGGAAAAAATAGAAGAGTGGGGGGGGGGGGGTTTATAGGAAGCGACAAGCTCTCTGCAACAAATTTTGCACAGAGGCGTCAGTTTTTGCTGGCCAGAAAACGACAGGGGAAAATTTTTTGGGATCGGGGGCGAAAAAAAAAAAATGGAAAACGCAGAGGCGAGACTGGCCCGCCGCCATGTGGCGCAGGTTAATGGTAAAGGGTGGTCTTTTCCTCTTTGTACAAGCCAACCCAAAAATAACTGTTTATCCGTTCGGCCTTGGCCGCGGAGAGGTGGGAGGGTGCAGCGCGCCTTGGAGTTCTTGGCTGCTCTCAAGAGAAGACCTATAGCACTGAGAGAGAGAGAGGATGGTGGTGAACTAACAGATGATATTCACTCCAAGCTTCCTCATTCACTCAGCGTGTGCGGTCCCTCCATTAACCCCTTTCCAGCCACATCCAAACCTTACAGGCTGCAGCATATGGTTCAGAAAACCTGGCTAAGCTTGTCTAAGGTCGTAAGCTGGTTTCATACACACACCAACCCCCCCCCCTCCCCTTTAAATCCCATCCCCCCCACACAGGCGGCATATACAATTACTACTCCTTCCAAAGTAGCACCTGTGCACCCTGATCAAACCGTGTGTGTGTGTACAGGTGGGTATATGCAAGTCATCCGCTCACCTGTATAATTTATAGGGAGCCTGCGGGAAAGAAAAAAAAAAATAGACCTGAGGCTCAATTCACCAAGCTTTATCCTAAGGATGAGGATCTTTAATTTCTGCTATGTGACTATAATTTTCCAACCTCATTGGCTGAAAAGAACTGTCACTTTTTGTTAAAAATGATTATCCTTATCCTGGTGTGTTAGCTTTGTGAAATAGGTCTGGTGTGTCTTTGCCTAGTGACACTATATTAATGCAGTTGAGGAAAGTGGAAAGATAGCGCTGGACCCGCAGGTTTATTTTACTGGTATTGCTATCTTAATGCAGGGGTCTCAAAACTTTCTAAACAAAGGGCCAGTTTATTGTCCTTCAGAGATTAGGGGGGGGGGGGGCAGACTGTGGCCAGTGGGAGTAGAAAATGCCCCAGCTTCAGATGCCCCATCATTGGTTTTAGTGGGAGGAATGGTGCCCCATTGTTGGCATCAGTGGAAGGAATAGTGCCCCATCATTGGTATCAGTGGAAGGAATAGTGGCCCATCATTTGTATCAATAGAAGGAATAGCACCCCATCATTGATATCAGTGGAAGGAATAGTGCCCCATAATTGGTATCAGTGGAAGGAATAGTGCCCCATCATTGGTATCAGTGGGAGGAATAGTGCCCCATAATTGGTATCAGTGGAAGGAATAGCGCCCCACCATTGGTGTCAGTGGGAGGAATAGTGCCCCATCATTGGTATCAGTGGAAGAAATAGTGTCCCATAATTGGTATCAGTGGAAGGAATTGTGTCCCATCATTGGTATCAGTGGAGGAATAGTGCTCAATCATTGGTGTCAGTGGGAGGAATAGTGCCCCATCATTGGTATCAGTGGAAGGAATAGTGCTCCATAATTGGTATCAGTGGGAGGAATAGTGACCCATCATTGGTATTGGTGGGAGGAATAGTGCCCCGTCATTGGTGTCAGTGGGAGGAATAGTGACACATCATTGACATCAGTGGGAGGAATAATGTCCCATCATTGGTATCAGCAGAAGGAATAGTGCCCCATCATTGGTATCAGTGGGAGGAATAGTGCCCCATCATTGGTATCAGTGAGAGGAATAGTGACCCATTATTGGTGTCAGTGGGAGGAATAATGCCCCATCATTGGTATCAGTGGGAGGAATAGTGATCAATCATTGGTATCAGTGGAAAGAATAGTGCCCCATCATTGGTATCAGTGGGAGGGATAGTGACCCATCATTGGTGTCTGTGGGAGGAGCAGTGAGCCATCATTGGTGTCAGTGGGAGGAATAGTGAGTCATCATTGGTGTCTGTGGGATAAATAGTACTCCATTGTTGGTGTCATTGGAAGGAATAGTGCTCCATTATTGGTAACCCCTGGAGGATTAGTGTGCTTCTCAGGCTCGTGTGCTGGTTCTTTCCCACTACTAAGTTCTGCGCAGGGTGAGCAAAATGCATTGGGGACATGGCCTGGTTGGAGCCCAGGCTGAGGTTATTCTTCCTACTATCATACTACTCAATGAATGTGCAGCGTCTGGGATCCCGTCCCTCCTCGCCCCATCATTGGTGTCAGTGGGAGGAATGATGCCCCATCATTGGTGTCAGTGGGCAGAATGGTGCCCCATCATTGGTATCAGTGGGAGGAATGGTGTCCCATCATTAGCGTCAGTTGTAGTTGGAATAGTGCCCCAAGGGCTGGATAGAGACAAGCAAAGGGCGGCATTCAGCCCCAGGGCTGCAGTTTGGAGACCACTGTCTTAAGGTATTACCCACCTGACCTCCGGAAGATTTACCCCCCTTCGTGACCGGGCAATTGTTTTTTTTTTTTGGCACTGCATTACTTTACCTGACAATTGCTCGGTCATGCAAGGCTGTACCCAAATAAAATTTATGTCATTTTTTCCCACAAACAGAGCTTGTTTTTGGTGGTATTTGATCACCTTTTTCCGCTATAAACAAACAGAAAAAAAAAATATTTTTTACTTTCTGCTATAAAACATACACAATAAATAAATTTGAAAAAATCGAATTTCTTCATAAATTTAGGACAATATGTATTCTGCTACATGTTTTTGGTAAAAAAAAAAAGGTGCAGTCATGTTGGAACAGGAAGGGGCCATCCCCAAACTCCTCCCACAAAGTTGGGAGCATGAAATTGTCCAAAATGTCTTGGTATGCTGATGCCTTAAGAGTTCCCTTCTCTGGAAATAAGGGGCCAAGCCCAACCCCTGAAAAACAACCCCACACCATAATCCCCCCTTCGCCTAATTATTTGGGCCAGTGCACAAAGCAAGCTCAGTAAAGACATGGATGAGCGAGTTATGGGGGAGGAACTTGACTGGCCGGCACAGAGTCCTGACCTCAACCCGATAGAACTCCTTTGAGATGAATTAGAGCCAGGCCTGACTGTGAGCCAGGCCTTCTTATCCAACATCAGTGCTTGGCCTCACAAATGCACTTCTGGAAGAATGGTCAAGCATTTCCATAGACACACTCCTAAACCTTGTGGACAGCCTTCCCAGAAGAGTTGAAGCTGTTATAGCTGAAAAGGATGGGCCAACTCAATATTGAACGTGCGGACTAAGTCTGGGATGCCATTATAGTTCATGTGTGTAAAGGCAGCGTCCCAAAACTTTTGGTAACATAGTCAAAAAGTGATTGTTTTTCAAAGTGATTTCTCAGCAAAATAAAGCATGGAGACATGAATGGATGGGGGAGTTGGCTTTGAATATTAGGGCCTCATGCACACTGGATTTTATCAAAACATCAATAGAAAGCTGTAGCTGTAGGATTTTTTTTTTAGCTTTTTTGTAGTAGCGTTTTTCAGCTGTAGCATTTTTTTTTAGCTTTTTTCAGCTGTAGCATTTTTTTTAGCTTTTTTCAGCTGTAGCATTTTTTTAATCTTTTTTTAGGAAAACTTTACTCACACAAAAGCTTATGTTTTAAAAACGTAGATAAATGCAAAATAGCCGCGTTTTGCAGCGTTTTTTGGCATTTTCAAGCTTTTATTAGTGCTAGAGTGTTTTTAGCTAAAAAACGCCTCTCAAAACTCACTAGTTCTGGGGGTTTTTTTCCAGCCAGAAAACTCCCCTGCCAAAAACTGCTGATAACAGCCTATGTGTGCATGGACACATAGGAGATGGGGACTGGCTGTAGAAAAAAACGTCTGACGCTAAACTTACCTTAGAATGAAGTCCTCCAGCAGCTCGCTGTCACTGCTGGGAGGGCTGACATCTTCCCTAGGTCTTTCTCCCGGGTTCGCGGACTCTGGTGCTGTAATTCGCCGGAGCCGCGATGACTTCACTCCCGCGCATACACGCGGGAGCCCTTGATTTCGGGCAGGAAGCTCTGAAGGTCCGGCATGGCTTTATAGCGCATCTACCGGCTGCATCGGGGGTGAATATCTCCTAAACGGTGCACATTTAGGAGATATTCATTTTACCCAAAGGTAAACCTTATTCTAAGCTTACCTGTAGGTAAAAATCACAAAGCGGGCTTTACTACCGCTTTAGGGCTAACATACATATGCAAATACTCAAAGTATAGCAAACTAAATAATCAATGCTGATTGCTTGCTCTGCTGCATAGGCGGACGACCATCTATAGGCCCTATGACATTGCATGCTAAAATCTGCGGATTGATGTGCATTGCCACAAGGCACAAGTGTGATAGGGCTCCAGGATGGACCTTCTACATTCCCAGCACAGTAAGCAATCAGTGTTAATGATGTCATTTGCCATACTTTGAGAATGTGTGTATGTCATAATGTTACTGGCCATACAATGATTCTATTTTAGCTGCCTTCCTATGAACCTGACGAATTTTGAGTGGTGGGTGGCCCTGTCAACATCCTTCATGTCAATACCCTTGGGTGGGTGATTCTCAGTCGATCAGCTGCAATCACGGTTTGGCAGCGTCCACTGTATTCTGAAACATGCCAGTACCAGCTGTCAGAATACAACAGCCTCAGCGAGAGATTTGTCCACCCATGCTATTAAGCACAGATGGAGGAATCTCTCGCTGAGGCTATTGTATTGCGGTTCTACAGCAATGTTCTTAAAAATGCGGTGCTTTGCTTGCCTTTTTCCGGTTCTCGGGGCACTGTTCCTCCCACTGATACCAACGATGAGGCACCAATTCCTCCACTGTCACCAACTGTGGGGCACTATCCCCCCCTGACGCCAACTCTAAGGCAATATTCCTCCTCCTACCAGCCACAGGTGCTATGTTTTCCCACTGACACTGGGGCATTTTCTACTCCCACCGGCCACAGTCCGGCCCCTCTAAAGTCTGAAGGACAGTAGACTGGCCCTCTGTTTAGAAAGTTTGGAGACCCCTGTTTAGAAAGTTTGGAGACAGCAGGGGTCTCCAAACTGTCTAAACAAAGGACCAGTTGACTGTCCTGCAGACTTTAGTGGGGCCGGACTGTGACCATTGAGAGTCTAAATTGTCCTGGCATCAGTGGGAATAAACAATGCATCTTTGGTATTAGAAGGAAGAGTAGTCCCCCCTATCATTGAAGTAGAGTGGAAGTGGAAGAAGTAGTGCCCCATTGTTGGTGTCAGTAGCAGGAAGTATGCCCCATTGTTGGTGTCAGTGGAATGAATAGTGCCCCATTATTAGCGTTGGTGGGAGGAATAGTGCCCCATCATTGGTGTCAGTGCAAGGAATAGTGCCCCATCATTGCTGTCAGTGGGAGGAATAGTGCCCCATCATTGGTGTCAGTGGAAGGAATAGTACCCCATCATTGGTGTCAATGGGAGGAATAGTACCCCATCATTGGTGTCAGTGGGAGGAATAGCGCCCCATCATTGGTGTCAGTGAAAGGAATAGTACCCCATCATTGGTATCAGTGGGAGGAATAGTGCCCCATCATTGGTGTCAGTGGAAGGAATAGTGCCCCGTCATTGGCATCAGTGGGAGGAATAGCGCCCCATCATTGGTGTCAGTGAAAGGAATAGTACCCCATCATTGATGCCAATGGGAGAAATAGTGCCCTATTGTTAGTGTCAGTAGCAGGAAGTGTGCCCCATTGTTGGTGTCAGAGGGAGAAATAGTGTCTCGTATTGATGGGAGGAAAAGTGCCCCAAGGGCCTGATAAAGGCAAGCAAAGGGCCGCATCCGGCCCCCCGGCCACAGTTTGGAGACCACTGGCATACAGTATACAGCTGAAGAATTTGCAATGCATAAATACAGACAATGGTGGGCATTTACTAAGGGTCATTTCACACGGGCCTTTCGCCTGGCGGACTCCGTTTTGCTCAGCGGAGATCGATCCGCTGATCAGGCGAAAGACAGGTCCGTCTCCGCTTACATTGCAGAGACTGACCTGTCAGATCCCCGCTCTCCTCTATGGGAGATCAGATGAAAACGGACCGCCTGTCCGTTTTCATTCGATCCTATCCGATCCGATCCTCCAGACGGATGGAAAATAGGGTTTTCATCCGTCTGGATTTCACAGATCAGGATCGGATAGCAGCGGGTGTCAGCGGACATGTCACCACTGACATCTGCTGCTCCATAGGGGTGCATAAAGCATCCGATCAGGTCTGCCTGAAAAACTAACAGGTGGACCTGATAGGAAAGCCCGTGTGAAAGGGGCCTTAAACTGGTGCACACAGAATCTGCTGCAGCTGTGCCTAGTAACCAATCAGCTTCTTACTTCAGCTGGTTCAAATAAGCTTTGACAACAAAACCTAGAAGCTGATTGGTTACTAGGCGCAGCTGCACCAGCTTCTGTGTGCACCAGTTTAGCAAATCAACTGTTCAAATTGCAATGTATCATTTGCTACAACGTTTCTTCTTTTTGCTTTTTATTTATTTATTTACTTTTAATATATAGCAAGCAATGAGCAGAATATATATATTTTTTCTTTTGGCTGCCACTTCCTGACCCAGAGACAAAACAGGAAGTGGGAGAATATCCTGTTGGGCAGTTGTCACTGGAAAAAAGGTGTCCTAATTGCAACAATTCTCCTATTCTGGTGACCATAAAATTTCAAATTTTCTATAATTTTCTGTCCCGGTGACAGTGACTACTAGGATGAATCTCACAGACATTCATGAAAACCTGACAGGGGTCCAAAACTAAATAAAACTAAATAAAAAAATGAGTTTTGACTTTAAATGCACTTTAAAGTCTTGGCTAAATGTTCCTGGAAAATGATATGTTGATGAAGCCAGCTTTGAATCCTATCAGTTTATTGATGCCAGTATATAACCCAACAGAAAACAAAAAACCTTCACCTGCTTTATGCAAGTACGGTACAGGTTAAAGGTGGGTCCGTATATATCTGTAACTGATAATTAGACTCCCATACGCTCCCCTCCCTCCCGTCAGCCTTCTCTCCGAGTGCTCTGGAAAATTACAGTTCCAGCCTAGCCCTCCCACAGCCCCAGGAATCCACAATGATCCCTCCAGACTCCAAACTACCCCCAGCTCCCACCCTGTAACCTTCACCCCACCCCCCACCTCCCCAACAGCTCTGTTAACCCTCCAAGTGCTACAGATAGAAAAAATCTTCAGAGATTGCATCATGCGTTTTAAAGTGTAGGTAAATCCAAACCAGTAAATTTATTTATTGTGTCCCTTTTTGTCTGCTAAATATATCAGCGTATTTTTTTTTTTTACAATTATTCGTATCTGTTAAGCGATGAACCTGCCAGTATCTGCTTTTTCCTGAAAATGGATGACAAACCCAACCAACGTCACCTAATGCTGTGGCAGCATTGTCACCTAAGTAACTGTTGAACCTACCAGTATCTGCCTCTTCCTTTAAACAGGTGACAACCCCAACACAGGCTCCTAATGCTGTGGTGGTGTTGTCACTCAAGTACCTGTTGCACCTGCCAATATCCACCTCTTCCTTTAAATGGATGACAAACCCAACTAATGTCACCTAATGCTGTGGTAGCATTGTCACCTAAGTAACTGTAAACGGGTGACAATCCCAATCACAGGCTCCTAATGCTGTTGAACCTGCCAGTATCTGCCTCTTCCTGCAAACAAGGTACAACGCTAACCACAGGCTTCTAATGCTGTTGTAGAGTTGTCACCTAAGTAAATGTTGAACCTGCCACCATCTGCCTCTTCCTGTAAATGGGTGACAGGCTCCTAATGCTGTGGTGGCATTGTCACATAAGTAACTGTTGAACCTGCCAATAGATGCTCCTTCCTTTAAACAGGTGATAACCCCAACAAAGAGCTTCTAATGCTGTGGTCTGGACCAACCCCCAGATGACGTCACGTATGACGAAACATGTAGTGCGTGGTCTATGATGGTGATGACATCACACTTCTCGATTCTGATTGGAGGATTGCCGTTTTCTTTCTCAGAAGCTGGGATTTTGGAACGAACCCTGCAGGAACGCCGCAGCACATTACTGTTTGCACTTGTAATCGTCAGACTTGTTTTAAGTGCAACTTATCTTTTAGCCCAATAAATGTTTTACCTTTTAATGCACTATGGGTGTGCTTTTATCTTTTCCTTTATGACCGATGAGCTGGATGACCGATGATCCCTTATGCAGCATTGCTTACGGAGGGATGATCGGTCTGTAGCTTATTTTGACCCTCTATGATCTAGTGGTCATTCTGATCTGGTAAGTGGATTACCTTTATCACATAGGGTGTAAAGTTTCTCCCTGGTTTTCCAGTCACCCTCTTTTCCCCTATCTGTATGTGGTTCTTCTGGGAATGCTGGTGTCATTTACCTTTTCTTTCCTGGATTGGACCACCCATTTATGGACTTTTTATATGATTTTTATATAAGTCACATATACTGTCATATATATATATAATTTATTTATTGGTTTTATCATCTGTGATTAGCGCTGCACTGTTTGTCTGTTATTTTGTCTTTGGAAGCTTGTATCTTTATTCCAAGTGCTATCAGCTTACCTCATACGCAGTGTTTCATTCTGTTTTGATATTCTAGTGGCAGAAAGATGGCATTGGAGTAGAGGATGAAGGGGCAGGAAAACTGCACTGGGGTAGAGGATGAATGCACAGGAAGATGGCATGGGGTAGAGGACAAAGGGGCAGCAAGATGGCACTGAGGTAGAGGATAAACACACTGGAAGATGTTACTAGAGTAGAGCAGGAAAAAGCAGGAAGATAGAGGGTGAAGGAGGTTGGGGAACAGGATGCACAGGGGAACAGTTTGGAGAAGGAAGAGACGGGAAAATGGCACTAAAGAGGCAGAGGATGGAGGAAAGGGAAAATAGAATCAGGGCAGTGTAATGAATGAAGGGATAGGAAGATGGCACTGGGCTTATTTAGCTGATCTAGTGGCAGAAGGATGGCACTGAAGTAGAGGATGAAGGGGCAGGAAGATTGCACTGGGGTAGAGGATAAATGCACAGGAAGATGGCATGGGGTAGAGAACGAAGTGGCAGCAATATGGCACTGGTGTAGAGGGTGAATGCACAGGAAGATGGCATTTGGGGCAGAGAATAATGGGACAGGAAGATGACACTGGGGTAGAGGATCAAGGAGCAGCAAAATGAAACTAGAATAGTATAGAACATGAAGAAACAGGAAGGAAGAGGATTCATGAGTGGAAAGGGGGCACTGGGGGTAGTTTAGAAAATGAAGGGAAATGAAGATGGCAATGGGATAGTATAGAACATGAAAGGGTAGAGGATAAAGGGGCAGGAAGACGGTACTGGACTAGTTTATATGATCTAGTGAGAAGAAGATGGCACTGGGGTAGAGGATGAAGGAGCAGGAAGATGCCAGTGGAGGCAATTTAGAGAATGAAGGGGCGGGACGGTAGCACTGGGGAAGTTCAGAGAATGAAGGGGTAGAGGATGAAGGGGCGGGTAGATGGAATCAGGATTGTTTATAAAATGGACAGAAAGGTGGTACTGGGCTTCTTTAGTGGCAGGAAGATAGGACAGGGCAAATCATGAAGGGGCAAGAAGGTGGCATTGGGATTGTATAGAGGGCATTAAGGGATAGGAGGGAGGCATTGAAGCAGAACATAAAGGAACAGAAACATGGTGCTGGAGTAGAGGATGAAGGGGCAGGAAGATGGCACTGGGGCAGTTTAGAGGATGATGGGATAGCACTGGGGAAGATGAAGGCATAAGGATGGCGCTGGGATAGAAGATGAAGGTGCAGGAGGATGGCGCTGGGCTTGAAGATGAAGGTGCAGGAGGATGACGCAGGGGTAGAAGAGGAAGAGTCAAAAGGATGGCCCCAGGGTAGAGGATGAAGGGGCAGGAGGATGGCACTGGGGTAGAAGATGACGGTTGGGTGGATGGCAATATAGTAGAATATGAAGGGTAGGGGGGTGGCACTGGGGTAGAGCATGAAGGGAAAGGAGGGTGGCACTGGGGTAGAAAATGAAGGGGCAGAAGGATGGTACTGGGGTAAAAGATGAAGGGGCAGAAGGATGGCACTGGGGTAGAAAATTAAAGGACAGGAGGATGGCACTGGGGTAGAAGATGAAGGGGAAGAAGGATGGCACTAGGGTAGAGGATAAATGGGAAGGATTATGGCTCTGGGATAGAAGATAAAAGGGCAGGAGGGTGGCACTGAGGTAGAAGATGAAGGGGCAGGAGGATGGCACTGAGGTAGAAGATGAAGGATAGGAGGATGGCACTGATGTAGACGATGAAGAGTAGGAGGATGGCACTGGGGTAGAAGATGAAGGGTAGAAGGATGGAAGTGGGGTAGAGGATAAGGGGTAGGAGGATGTCTCTGGGGTAGAAAACGAAGGGTAGGAGGGTGGCACTGTGGTAGAGAATAAGGGGCAGGAGGATGGCACTGGGTTGGAGGATGAAATTGCGGGAGGATGGAACTAGGGTAGAAGATGAAGTGTAAAAGGTTGGCGCTGAGGCTGAAAATGAAGGGTAGGAGAATGGCACTGGGTAGAAGATGAAGGGGCAGGAGCATTGCGCTGGGTAGAAGATTCAGCACTACAGGGTGGCACTGGGGTATAAGATGAAGGGCGGGAGGGAGGCACTGGGGAAGAAGCTGAAGGGCAGGAGGATGGCAATGGGGTAGAGGATGAATAGGGAGGAGGATGGCATTAGGGTAGAAGATAAAGGGTAGGATGATGACACTGGGGTAGAGGATGAAGGGGTAGGAGGATAGCACTAGGGTAGAGGATGAAGGGGTAGGAGGATAGCACTGGGGTAGAGGATGAAGGGGCAGGAGGATGGCGCTGGGGTAAAATATGAAGGGGCAGGAGAATGGCACTGAGACAGAGCATGAAGGGGCAGGAGAAGGGCTCTGTAGGGTAGAAGATGAAGGGGCAGGAGGGTGGCACTTTGGTAGAAGATGAAGGGTAGGAAGATGGCACTGAAGTAGAAGATAAAGGGAAAGGAGGGTGGGACTGGGGTAGAAAATTAAGGGGCAGGAGGATGGTGCTGGGGTAAAAGATGAAGTGGCAGAAGGATGGCACTGGGGTCGAAAATTAAGGGATAGGAGGATGGCGCTGGGGTAGAAGATGAAGGGAAAGAAGGATGGCACTAGGGTAGAGGATAAAGGGGCAGGAGAATGGCTCTGGGGTAGAAGATGAAGGGACAGGAGGGTGGCACTGAGGTAAATGATGAAGGGGCAGGAGCATGTCACTGAGGTAGAAGATGAAGGGTAAGAGGGTGGCACTGGGGTAGAAGATGAAGGGTAGAAGGATTGCAGTGGGTTAGAGGATTAGGGGTAGGAGGATGGCACTGGGGTGGAGGATGAAAGGGGAGGAAGATGAATGATAGGTGGGTGGCACGGGGGTAGGGGATAAAGGGTAGGAGGATGGTACTGTGGGTAGAAGTTGAAGGGGCAGAAGGATTGCACTGGGAAAGAGGATGAACTAGGGTAAAAGATGAAGTGTAGGAGGTTGGCGCTGAGGTTAAAAATGAAGGGTAGGAGGATGGCACTGGGTAGAAGATGAAGGGGCAGGAGCATTGCGCTGGGTAGAAGATTCAGCGCTACAGGGTGGCACTGGGGTAGAAGATGAAGGGTGGGAGTGAGGCACTGGAGAGGAAGCTGAAGGGCAGGGGGATGGTAATGGAGTGGAGGATGAATGAGGAGGAGGATGGCACTAGGGTAGAAGATAAAGGGTAGGATGATGACACTGGGTTAGAGGATGAAGGGGTAGGAAGATGGCAGTAGGTTATAGGATGATGGGATAGGAGAATGGCACTGGGGTAAAGGATGAAGGGGCAGGAGGATGGTGCTGGGGTAGAAGATGAAGGGGAAAAAGGATGGAACTGGAGTAGAAGATGAAGGAGCAGGAGGATGGGATTGGAGCAGAAGGTGATGGGGGCAGGAGAATGGCACTGGGGTAGAAAATTAAGGGACAAGAGGATGGCGCTGGGGTAAAGGATGAAGGGGCAGGAGGATGGCACAGGGGTAGAGGATGTAGAGGCAGGAAAATAGCACTGGGGTAGAAGATGAAGGGGCCGGGGGGTGGCAATTTGGTAGAAGACGAAGGGTAGGAGGATGGCACTGAGGTAGAAGATGAAGGGACAGGAGAATGGCACTGAGGTAGAACATGAAGGGTCGGAGGATGGCAATGGGGTAGAGGTTAAGGGGTAGGAGGATGGCTCTGGGAGAGAAAGTGAAGGGTAAGAGGGTGGCCGGGAAGATGGCACTGGGGTGGAGGATGAAAGGGCAGGAAGATGGCACTGGAGAAGAAGATGACGGATAGGAGGATGGCATGGGGGTAGGGGATAAAGGGTAGGAGGATGGTACTGGGGGTAGAAGTTGAAAGGGCAGAAGGATGGAACTGGGGAAGAGGATTAAAGTGCAGGAGGATGGAACTAGGGTAGAAGATGAAGTGTAGGAGGTTGGCGCTGTGGTTAACAATGAAGGGTAGGTGGATGGCACTGGGTAGAAGATGAAGGGGCAAAACCATTGCGCTGGGTAGAAGATTCAGCGCAAGAGGGTGGCACTGGGGTAAAAGATGAAGGGTGGGAGGGAGACACTGAGAAAGAAGTTGAAGGGCAGGAGAATGGCAGTGGGGTAGAGGATAAATGGGGAGGAGAATGGCAGTGGGGTAGAAGATAAAGGGTAGGATGATGGCACTGTGGTAGAGGATGAAGGGGTAGGAAGATGGCAATAGGGTAGAGGATGAAGGGGTAGGAGGATGGCACCGGGGTAGAGGATTAAGGGGCAGGAGGATGACACTGGGGTAAAAGATGAAGGGGCAGGAGAGTGGCACCAGGGTAGAGGTTGAAGGGGTAGGATGATGGCACTGGGGTAGAACCTAAAGGGGCAAGAGGATGGCACTGGGGTAGAAGACGAAAAGTAGAAGTATGGCACTGGGGTAGAAGAAGAAGCGGCAGGAGGATGGCACTGGTATACAAGATGAAGGGCCAGAAGGATGGCACTGGGGTATAAGATGAAGGGGCAAGAGGATGGCATTGAGGAAGAAGATGAAGGAGCAGGAGGATGGCAATAGGGTAAAGGATGAAGAGGCAGGTGGGTGACACTGGGGTAGAAGGTGAAGGGGTAGGAGGTTGGCACTGGGGTAAAAGATGAAGGGGAAGGAAGATGGCACTAATATACAAGATAAAGGGGCAGGAGGATGGCACTGGGGATGAAGATGAAGGGGCAGGAGGATTACACAGGGGTAGAGGATGAAGGGGCAGGAGGGTGGCACTGGGGTAAAAGATGAAGGAGAATGGCAGTGGGGTAGAGGATGACAGGGGAAAGATGATAGCACTGGGGTATAGGATAAAGGTGCAGAAGGATGGCAGTGTGGTAAAGGATGAAGGGGTAGGATGATGGCAATGAGGTAGAGGGTGACGGGGCAGGAGGATGGTACTGGGGTAGAAGATGAAGGGGCAAAAGGATGGAACTGGAGTAGAAGATGAAGGAGCAGGAGGATGGGACTGGAGTAGAAGGTGATGGGTCAGGAGAATGTAACTGGGTAAAGAATGAAGGGAAAGGAGGATGGCACTGGGGTAGAAAATGAAGAGGCAGGAGGATGGCAATGGTATAGAAGATGAAGGGGCAGGAGGAATGCACTGGGGAAGAAGATGACGGAGCAGGAGGATGGCAATAGGGTAGAAGGTGAAGGGGCAGTAAGATGGCACAGGGGTAGAGGATGAAGGGGCAGGAGGATGGCACTGGAGATAAAAGATGAATGGGTAGGAGAATAGCACTGGGGTAGAGGATGACAGGGTAGGATGATAGCACTGGAGTAGAAGATCAAGGGGCAGGAGGATTCTACTGGGGTAGAGGATGAAGGGGTAGGAGAATGGAACTGGGGTAGAATATGAAGAGGCAGGAAGATGCCACTGGGGTAAAAGATAAAGGGGGAGGAGAATGGCACGGTTAGAAGATGAAGGCGTAGGATGATGGCACTAGGGTAGAAGGTAAAGGGGCAGGAGGATGGTACTGGGGTAGAAGATAAAAGGGCAGGATGATGGCACTCGGGTAAAAGATGAAGGGGTAGGAAGATGGCCCTGGGGTAGAAGATAAAGGATCAGGAGAATTACACTGGGGTAGAAGGTGAAGGGCGGGAAGATGGAACTGGGGTAGAAGATGAAGGGTGGAAGTATGTCACTTTGGTAGAAGAAGAAGCGGCAGAAAGATGGCACTGGTATTCCAGATGAAGGGGTAGAAGGATGGCACTGGGGTACAAGATGAAGAGGCAAGAGGATGGCACTGTGGAAGAAGATGAAGGAGCAGGAGGATGGCAATAAGGTAAAGGATGAAGAGGCAGGTGGGTGACACTGGGGTAGAAGTTGAAGGGGTAGGAGGATGGCACTGGGGTAGAAGATGAAGGGGTAGGGGGATGGCACTGGTATACAAGGTGAAGGGGCAGGAGGATGGCACTGGGGTAGAGAGTGAAGGGGCAGGAGGATGGCACTGAAGATAAAAGATGAAGAGGCAGGAGAATGGCACAGGGTTAAAAGATGAAGGGGCAGGAGTATGGCACTGGGGTAAAAGATGAAGGGGCAGGAGAATATCACTGGGGTAGACAATTACTGGGTAGGATGATAGCATTTGGGTATATGATGAAGGGGTAGGAGGATGGCACTGGGTTAGAAGATGAAGGGGCAAGAGAATGGTACTAGGGTAGAGGATGAAGAGGTAGGAGGATGGCACTGGGGTAGGGGATAAAGGGGTAGAATGATGGCACTGGAGTAGAAAGTGAAGGGGTAGGTAAAAGATGGAGGGGTAGGGCGACGGTACTGGGGTAGAATGTGAAGGGGCAGGAGGATGGCAGTGGAATAAAAGATGAAGGGGTTGGTAGGATGGCCCTGGGGAAGAAGATGAAGGTACAGGAGGATGGCACTGGGGTAGAAGATGAAGGGGCAGGAGGATGGCACTGGGGTAGAAGATGAAGAGGCAGGAGGATGGCACTGAGGTAGATGAAGGGGTAGGAGGATGGCACTGGAGTAGAAGGTGAAGGGGCAGGAGGATGGCACTAGGGTAGAGGGTGAAGGGGTAGGAGGATGGCACGGGGGTAAAGGGTGGAGGGGTAGGAGGATTGCACTGGGGTAGAAGGTGAAGGGACAAGAGGATGGCACTGGGGTAGAAGGTGAGGGGTTAGGAGGATGGCACTGGTGTAGAAGGTGGAGGGGTAGGAGGATGGCACTTGGGTAGAAGGTAGAGGAGTGAGAGGATGGTATTGGGGTAGAAGGTGAAGGGGTGGGAGCATGGCACTGGGGTAGAAGGTGAAGGGTGTGAGGATTGTATTGGGGTATAAGGTGAAGGTGTAGGAGGAAGGTGTTGGGACAGGAGGATGGCACTGGGGTAGAAGGTGGAGGGGTGGAAGGATGGCACTGGGGTAGAAGGTGAAGGGACAGGAGGATCGCACTGGGGTAGAAGGTGGAGGGACAGGAGGATCGCACTGGGGTAGATGGTGAAGGGGTAGGAGGATGGCACTGAGGTAGAAGGTGAAGGGAAAGGAGGATCGCACTGGGGTAGAAGGTGGAGGGAGAGGAGGATGGCACTGGGGTAGAAGGTGAAGGAACTTGAGGATGGCACTGGGTTAGAAGGTGGAGGGGTAGTAGAATGGCACTGGGGTAGATGGCGCAGGGTTCTGAGGATGGCACTGGGGTAGAGGGTGGAGGGGTAGGAGGATGGCACTGGGGTTGAAGGATGGCACTGGGGTAGAGGGTGGAGGGGTAGGAGGATGGCACTGGGGTAGATGGTGGAGGGGTAGGAGGATGGTATTGGGGTAGAGGGTGGAGGGGTAGGGGATGGCACTGGGGAATAAGGTGGAGGGGTTAGGAGGATCGCACTGGGGTAGATGGTGAAGGGGTAGGAGGATGGCACTGGGGTAGAAGGTGGAGGGACAGGAGGATGACACTGGGGTAGAAGATGGAGGGACAGAAGGATGACACTGGGGTAGAAGGATGTCACTGCGTTAGAGGGTGGAGGAGAAGGAGGATGGTACTGGGGTAGATGGTGAAGGGGTGGGAGGATGGCACTGGGGTAGATTGTGGATTGGGGAAGGAGGATGGCACTGGGGTAGATGGTGGAGGGGTAGGAGGATGGTATTGGGGTAGAGGGTGGAGGGGTTGGGGATGGCACTGGGGTAGAAGGTGAAGGGGTAGGAGGATGGCACTGGGGTAGAAGGTGGAGGGGTAGGAGGATGGTATTAGGGTAGAGGGTGGAGGGGTAGGATGATGGCACTCGGGTAAAAGGTAGAGGGGTAGGAGGATGTATTGGGGTAGAAGGTTGAGGGGTAGGGGATGGCACTGGGGTAGAATATGAAGTGGTAGGAGGATGGGACTGGGGTAGATGGTGAAGGGGTTGGAGTATGGCACTGAGGTAGATGGTGAAGGGGTGGGAGGGTGGCAGTGGGGTAGATGGTGAAGGGGTAGGAGGATGGCACTGGGGTAGAGGGTGGAGGGGTAGGAGGATGGCACTGGGGAAGATGATGAAGGGGTAGGAGAATGGCACTGGGGTAGATGGTGAAGGAGTAGGAGGATGGCACTGGGGTAGAAGGTGAGGGGATAGGAGGATGGCAGTGGGGTAGAGGGTAAAGGGGTACGAGGATGGCACTGGGGTAGATGACGAAGTGGTAGGAGGATGGCACTGGGATAGATGGTGAAGGGGTAGGAGGATGGCACTTGGGTAGAAGGTGGAGGGGTGGGAGGATGGCCGTGGGTAGAAGGTGAAGGGGTGGGAGGATGGCACTGGGGTAGAGGATAGAGGGGTAGGAGGATGGCACTGGGGTAGAAGGTGAAGGGGTGGGAGGATGGCAGTGGGTTAGATGGTGAAGGGGTGGGAGGATGGCACTGGGGTAGAGGGTGGAGGAACAGGAGGATGACACTGGGGTAGAAGATGGAGGGACAGGAGGATGGCACTGGGTTAGAAGGTGAAAGGACAGGAGGATGACACTGGGGTAAAAGGTAGAGGGGTAGGAGGATGTATTGGGGTAGAAGGTGGAGGGGTAGGGGATGGCACTGGGGTAGAAGATGAAGTGGTAGGAGGATGGCACTGGGATAAATAGTGAAGGGGTTGGAGGATGGTACTGGGGTAAAGGGTGAAGGGGTGGGAAGATGACACTGGGGTAGAAGGTGGAGGGGTAGGAGGATGGCACTGGGGTAGAGGTTGGAGGGGTAGGAGGATGGCACTGGGGAAGATGATGAAGGGGTAGGAGAATGGCACTGGGGTAGATGGTGAAGGAGTAGGAGGATGGCACTGGGATAGATGGTGAAGGGGTGGGAGGATGGCCGTGGGTAGTAGGTGAAGGGGTGGGAGGATGGCACTGGGGTAGAGGATAGAGGGGTAGGAGGATGCAATTGGGTAGAAGGTGGAGGGGTGGGAGGAAGGCAGTGTGGTAGAGGGTGAAGGGGTGGGAGGATGGCCGTGGGTAGAAGGTGAAGGGGTGGGAGGATGGCACTGGGGTAGAGGATAGAGGGGTAGGAGGATGGCAGTGGGGTAGATGGTGAAGGGGTAGGAGGATGTCACTGGGGTAGAGGGCGAAGGGGTGGGAGGATGGCAATGGGTACAAGGTAAAGTGGTGGGAGGATGACACTGGGGTACAAGGTGGAGGGGTGGGATGATGGCACTGGGGTAGATGGTGAAGGCGTGGGAGGATGGCAGTGCCTAGAAGGTGAAGGGGTGGGAGGATGGCACTGGAGTAGAGGGTGGAGGGGTAGGAGGATGGCACCTGGGTAGAGGGGTAGGAGGATGGCACTGGGGTAGAGGGTGGAGTGGTGGGAGGATGGCAGTGGGTAGAAGGTAAAGGGGTGGGAGGATGGCACTGGGGTAGAAGGTGGAGGGGTGGGAGGATGGGACTGGGGTAGATGGTGAAGGGGTTGGAGTATGGCACTGAGGTAGATGGTGAAGGGGTGGGAGGGTGGCAGTGGGGTAGATGGTGAAGGGGTAGGAGGATGGCACTGGGGTAGATGGTGAAGGGGTGGGAGGATGGCACTAGGGTAGAGAGGTGGGAGGATGGCACTGGGGTAGAGGGGTGGGAGGATGGCACTGGGGTAGCGGGTGGAGGGGTAGAAGGATGGCACTGGGGTAGAGGGTGGAGGGGTAGGAGGATGGCACTGGGGTAGAGGGGTGGGAGGATGGCACTGGGGTAGAGGGGTGGGAGGATGGCACTGGGGTAGCGGGTGGAGGGGTAGAAGGATGGCACTGGGGTAGACGGGTAGGAGGATGATACTGGGGTAGAGGGGTAGGAGGGTGGCACTGAGGTAGCGTGTGGAGGGGTAGAAGGATGGCACTGGGGTAGAGGGTGGAGGGGTAGGAGGATGGCACTGGGGTAGAGGGTGGAGGGGTAGAAGGATGGCACTGGGGTAGATGGTGAAGGGGGTGGGAGGATGGCACTAGGGTAGAGAGGTGGGAGGATGGCACTGGGGTAGAGGGGTGGGAGGATGGCACTGGGGTAGAAGGTGGAGGGGTAGATGGATGGCATTGGGGTAAAGGGGTAGGAGGATGGCACTGGGGTAGAGAGGTGGGAGGATGGCACTGGGGTAGAGGAGTAGGAGGATGGCACTGGGGTAGAGGGTGGAGGGGTAGAAGGATGGCACTGGGGTAGAGAGTGGAGGATGGCACTGGGGTGGAGGGGTGGGAGGATGGCACTGGGGTAGAGGGTGGAGGGGTAGGAGGATGGCACTGGGGTAGAGGATGGCACTGGGGTGGAAGGTGGAGGGGTAGGAAGATGACACTGGGGTAGAGGGGTGGGAGGATGGCACTGGGGTAGAGGGGTAGGAGGATGGCACTGGGGTGGAAGGTAGAGGGGTAGGAGGATGGCACTGGGGTAGAGGGGTAGGAGGATGGCACTGGGGTGGAAGGTAGAGGGGTAGGAGGATGGCACTGGGGTGGAAGGTAGAGGGGTAGGAGGATGGCACTGGGGTGGAAGGTAGAGGGGTAGGAGGATGGCACTGGGTAAAGGGTGGAGGAGTAGGAGGATGGCACTGGAGTAGAGGGTGGTGGAGGGGTAGAGGGATGGCACCGGGGTGGAAGGTGGAGGAGTAGGAAGATGGCACTGGGGTGGAGGGTGAAGGGGTGGGAGGATGGCACTGGGGTGGAGGGGTGGGAGGATGGCACTGGGGTGGAGGGTGAAGGGGTGGGAGGATGGCACTGGGGTAGAGGGTGAAGGGGTGGGAGGATGGCACTGGGGTGGAGGGTAGAGGGGTGGGAGGATGGCACTGGGATAGATGGTGAAGGGGTGGGAGGATGGCCGTGGGTAGTAGGTGAAGGGGTGGGAGGATGGCACTGGGGTAGAGGATAGAGGGGTAGGAGGATGCAATTGGGTAGAAGGTGGAGGGGTGGGAGGAAGGCAGTGTGGTAGAGGGTGAAGGGGTGGGAGGATGGCCGTGGGTAGAAGGTGAAGGGGTGGGAGGATGGCACTGGGGTAGAGGATAGAGGGGTAGGGGGATGGCAGTGGGGTAGATGGTGAAGGGGTAGGAGGATGTCACTGGGGTAGAGGGCGAAGGGGTGGGAGGATGGCAATGGGTACAAGGTAAAGTGGTGGGAGGATGACACTGGGGTACAAGGTGGAGGGGTGGGATGATGGCACTGGGGTAGATGGTGAAGGCGTGGGAGGATGGCAGTGCCTAGAAGGTGAAGGGGTGGGAGGATGGCACTGGAGTAGAGGGTGGAGGGGTAGGAGGATGGCACCTGGGTAGAGGGGTAGGAGGATGGCACTGGGGTAGAGGGTGGAGTGGTGGGAGGATGGCAGTGGGTAGAAGGTAAAGGGGTGGGAGGATGGCACTGGGGTAGAAGGTGGAGGGGTGGGAGGATGGGACTGGGGTAGATGGTGAAGGGGTTGGAGTATGGCACTGAGGTAGATGGTGAAGGGGTGGGAGGGTGGCAGTGGGGTAGATGGTGAAGGGGTAGGAGGATGGCACTGGGGTAGATGGTGAAGGGGTGGGAGGATGGCACTAGGGTAGAGAGGTGGGAGGATGGCACTGGGGTAGAGGGGTGGGAGGATGGCACTGGGGTAGCGGGTGGAGGGGTAGAAGGATGGCACTGGGGTAGAGGGTGGAGGGGTAGGAGGATGGCACTGGGGTAGAGGGGTGGGAGGATGGCACTGGGGTAGAGGGGTGGGAGGATGGCACTGGGGTAGAGGGTGGAGGGGTAGGAGGATGGCACTGGGGTAGACGGGTAGGAGGATGATACTGGGGTAGAGGGGTAGGAGGGTGGCACTGAGGTAGCGTGTGGAGGGGTAGAAGGATGGCACTGGGGTAGAGGGTGGAGGGGTAGGAGGATGGCACTGGGGTAGAGGGTGGAGGGGTAGAAGGATGGCACTGGGGTAGATGGTGAAGGGGGTGGGAGGATGGCACTAGGGTAGAGAGGTGGGAGGATGGCACTGGGGTAGAGGGGTGGGAGGATGGCACTGGGGTAGAAGGTGGAGGGGTAGATGGATGGCATTGGGGTAAAGGGGTAGGAGGATGGCACTGGGGTAGAGAGGTGGGAGGATGGCACTGGGGTAGAGGAGTAGGAGGATGGCACTGGGGTAGAGGGTGGAGGGGTAGAAGGATGGCACTGGGGTAGAGAGTGGAGGATGGCACTGGGGTGGAGGGGTGGGAGGATGGCACTGGGGTAGAGGGTGGAGGGGTAGGAGGATGGCACTGGGGTAGAGGATGGCACTGGGGTGGAAGGTGGAGGGGTAGGAAGATGACACTGGGGTAGAGGGGTGGGAGGATGGCACTGGGGTAGAGGGGTAGGAGGATGGCACTGGGGTGGAAGGTAGAGGGGTAGGAGGATGGCACTGGGGTAGAGGGGTAGGAGGATGGCACTGGGGTGGAAGGTAGAGGGGTAGGAGGATGGCACTGGGGTGGAAGGTAGAGGGGTAGGAGGATGGCACTGGGTAAAGGGTGGAGGAGTAGGAGGATGGCACTGGAGTAGAGGGTGGTGGAGGGGTAGAGGGATGGCACCGGGGTGGAAGGTGGAGGAGTAGGAAGATGGCACTGGGGTGGAGGGTGAAGGGGTGGGAGGATGGCACTGGGGTGGAGGGGTGGGAGGATGGCACTGGGGTGGAGGGTGAAGGGGTGGGAGGATGGCACTGGGGTGGAGGGTAGAGGGGTGGGAGGATGGCACTGGGGTAGAGGGTGGAGGATGGCACTGGGGTAGAGGGTGGAGGATGGCATTGGGGTAGAGGGTGGAGGAGTAGGAAGATGGCACTGGGGTGGAAGGTAGAGGGGTAGAAGAAGGATGGCACTGGGGCAGTTAGGAGGACGGAGGGGCAGCAGGGATCAGACATTGATAACAGACACATTACAGTGTAACCAACTGGGGTAACCAGCCCTGACCCTGAATGGCATTTCCCTTAGTCACGTGTCTCTTTAGTCCCCCACGTGGTCCTTTTTCTTAAATCCCACCCATCGCAGACAGCCCCGTCCTCTCGGTAGCTGACATAAGGGCGTGGCCTCGAACTAAAGGGCTGGACTATTCAGGTGTCCGAACGAATGACTCCCGGGTGCGTGGGCGTGACTCCATGAATTTACCGCCCCCTGTGCTTCTTACCCGCCCTTCTTTTCATTTCCCCGCCTGAGTTGGGAGGGAAGAAGGGCCGCGGCACTACTCTGCACCAATGAAAATGCGCAAGGGGCGTAACCTCTTAACTCTGTCTGAGGATAGAGACGCCACACCCCCCGGCTGGCTGTGCTGCGCCTTGTCACCTCCCCCAGCGCCGTCTGACAGTGTCGGGGACGCGCAGGGAAGACAGACAGCGGAGTGGCCGGAGACTGGACACAGGTAGAGGAACCGGGAGGAGGGGGGACGGGGCTCCGCTCTGGATTATAATGTCTGTGACCGGGGAGGGGGATCATCATTATGTGTACTCATCCCTTATATATAGATACAATGTATCTCTGTGTATACTGTCCACACTGATCCCCTATATATAGATACAATGTATCTCTGTGTATACTGTCCGCACTGATCCCCTATATATAGATACAATGTATCTCTGTGTATACTGTCCACTGATCCCCTATATATAGATACAATGTACCTCTGTGTATACTGTCCTCACTGATCCCTTATATATAGATACAATGTACCTCTGTGTATACTGTCCGCACTGATCCCCTATATATAGATACAATGTATCTCTGTGTATACTGTCCGCACTGATCCCCCTATATATAGATACAATGTATCTCTGTGTATACTGTCCACACTGATCCCCTATATATAGATACAATGTAGCTCTGTGTGTACTGTCCACACTGATCCCCTATATATAGATACATTGTATCTCTGTGTATACTGTCCGCACTGATCCCCTATATATAGATACAATGTACCTCTGTGTATACTGTCTGCACTGATCCCCTATATATAGATACAATGTATCTCTGTGTATACTGTCCACACTGATCCCCTATATATAGATACATTGTATCTCTGTGTATACTGTCCACACCGATCCCCTATATATAGATACAATGTACCTCTGTGTATACTGTCCACTGACCCCCTATATATAGATACAATGTATCTCTGTGTATACTGTCTGCACTGATCCCCTATATATAGATACAATGTATCTCTGTGTATACTGTCCACACTGATCCCCTATATATAGATACATTGTATCTCTGTGTATACTGTCCACACCGATCCCCTATATATAGATACAATGTACCTCTGTGTATACTGTCCACTGACCCCCTATATATAGATACAATGTATCTCTGTGTATACTGTCCACACTGATCCCCTATATATAGATACAATGTACCTCTGTGTATACTGTCCACACTGATCTCCCTATATATAGATACAATGTATCTCTGTGTATACTGTCCACACTGATCCCCTATATATAGATTCAATGTATCTGTGTATACTGTCCGCACTGATCCCCCTATATATAGATACAATGTACCTCTGTGTATACTGTCCACACTGATCCCCCTATATATAGATACAATGTACCTCTGTGTATACTGTCCACACCGATCCCCTATATATAGATGCAATGTACCTCTGTGTACTGTCCACACCGATCCCCTATATATAGATACAATGTATCTCTGTGTATACTGTCCACTGATCCCCCTATATATAGATACAATGTATCTCTGTGTATACTGTCCGCACTGATCCCCTATATATAGATACAATGTATCTCTGTGTATACTGTCCGCACTGATCCCCTATATATAGATACAATGTATCTCTGTGTATACTGTCCACACTGATCCCCTATATATAGATTCAATGTATCTGTGTATACTGTCCGCACTGATCCCCCTATATATAGATACAATGTACCTCTGTGTATACTGTCCACACTGATCCCCCTATATATAGATACAATGTACCTCTGTGTACTGTCCACACCGATCCCCTATATATAGATGCAATGTACCTCTGTGTATACTGTCCACTGATCCCCTATATATAGATACAATGTATCTCTGTGTATACTGTCCACACTGATCCCCTATATATAGATACAATGTATCTCTGTGTATACTGTCCGCACTGATCCCCTATATATAGATACAATGTATCTCTGTGTATACTGTCCACACTGATCCCCTATATATAGATACAATGTATCTCTGTGTATACTGTCCACACTGATCCCCTATATATATATATATATATATATATATATATATATATATATATATATAGATAGATACAATGTATCTCTGTGTATACTGTCCACACTGATCCCCTATATATAGATACAATGTACCTCTGTGTATACTGTCCACACTGATCCCCTATGTATAGATACAATGTATCTCTGTGTATACTGTGCACACGGATCCCCTATATATAGATACAATGTGTCTCTGTGTATACTGTCCACACTGATCCCCTATATATAGATACAATGTATCTCTGTGTATACTGTCCACACTGATCCCCTATATATCAATACAATGTATCTCTGTGTATACTGTCCACACTGATCCCCCTATATATATCTATAACTGTTTTATGTGTATACTGTCCACACTTATCCCCTATGTATAGATACAATGTATCGCTGTGTATACTGTCCACACTGATCCCCTATATATAGATACAATGTATCTGTGTATACTGTCCACACTTATCCCCTATATATAGATACAATGTATCTCTGTGTATACTGTCCACACTTATCCCCTATATATAGATACAATGTATCTCTGTGTATACTGTCCACACTGATCCCCTATATATAACTATAATATATAACTATAATGGTTTTATGTGTATTCTGTCCACACTGATCCCTATATATAGATACAATGTATCTCTGTGTATACTGTCCACACAGATCCCCTATATATAGATACAATGTATCTCTGTGTATACTGTCCTCACTGATATATATATATATATATATACATACACACTGTATCTCTGTACATACTGTCCACACTGATTCTCTATATATGTTTATAATGTGTGTGTGTCCAGGGAGATCATCTCTGTGTATACTGTCAACACTGATTTCCTATATATACAATGTATCTCTGTGTATACTGTCCACTATGATCTCCTATAGATACAATATACCTCTGTGTATACTGTCCACACTGATATCCGATAAATACAATGTATCTCTGTGTATACTTTCCACATTGATTCCCTATAGGAGGATAACCTCTGTATATACTGTCAGCACTGATACCCTATAGATACAATGTATGTGTCTGTGACAGGGAAGATTTGTGTTTACTGTCCACACAGACCCCCCCCCCCAAGGAATAGAATGTATAGGGGACACTGTGTGTGTGAGGCCAGGGAGGACCATCTCTGTGTATACTGTCCACACAGACCCCCCCCCCAAGGAACACAATGTATAGGGGGCACGGTGTGTGTGTGAAGCTGGGGAGGACCATCTCTGTGTATACTGTCCACACTAATCCATTATAGATGATGGGGCACAGTGTGTATATGCCTGGGGAAACTCATCTCTGCATATACCATCCACACTGATCACTTCTAGGTATGTATGTATGTTTATGGGGCAGGCTGTGCGTTTGTCTCATTAGGATATAGGGAATATATATAGAAATGTATGAGTAACACTCAGTACATATTTTGTGTACTGTAGTTTGTATAATTTATGGGAACTGTGTATGGATATCAGGAGTCACTGTGTGTATATTGTGTGTATATTTATTTGCCATACAGGTTTCATATATAATGTATGGGAGCAGGGATGATTATATACCTAAGTGACACAACATGTATATAATGTACAGGTAATGCTGTGTGTATTCATGTATAGGGGGTCACTGTGTGTATTCATGTATAGGGGGTCACTGTGTGTATTCATGTATAGGGGGTCACTGTGTGTATTCATGTATAGGGGGTCACTGTGTGTATTCATGTATAGGCGGTCACTGTGTGTATTCATGTATAGGGGGTCACTGTGTGTATTCATGTATAGGGGGTCACTGTGTGTATTCATGTATAGGGGGTCACTGTGTGTATTCATGTATAGGGGGTCACTGTGTGTATTCATGTATAGGCGGTCACTGTGTGTATTCATGTATAGGGGGTCACTGTGTGTATTCATGTATAGGGGGTCACTGTGTGTATTCATGTATAGGGGGTCACTGTGTGTATTCATGTATAGGGGGTCACTGTGTTTTTAATATGATATTTGTAAGCAGAGTATGGAGAATGCTGTGTGTATATAAAGGTCATTGTAAATATAATGTAGGGGTTGCTTACAATAGAGGTGTTCACTATGTGTATACATTGTAGGGGTTCACTCTGTATACATTGTAGGGGTTCAGTATGTGTATATATTGTTGAGGTTCACTATGTGTCTACATTGTAGGGGTTCAGTATGTGTGTATATTGTAGGGGCTCACTATGTGTATATTGTAGGGGCTCACTATGTGTATATATTGTAGGGGCTCACTATGTATATACATTGTAGGGGTTCACTATGTGTATATATTGTAGGGGCTCACTATGTGTATACATTGTAGGGGTTCAGTATGTGTATATATTGTAGGGGCTCACTATGTGTCTACATTGTAGGGGTTCACTATGTGTATACATTGTAGGGGCTCACTATGTGTATACATTGTAGGGGTTCACTATGTGTATATATTGTAGGGGCTCACTATGTGTATACATTGTAGGGGTTCACTATGTGTATATATTGTAGGGGCTCACTATGTGTATACATTGTAGGGGCTCACTATGTGTATACATTGTAGGGGTTCACTATGTGTATATATTGTAGGGGCTCACTATGTGTATACATTGTAGGGGCTCACTATGTGTATATATTGTAGGGGTTCAGTATGTGTATATATTGTAGGGGTTCAGTATGTGTATATATTGTAGGGGTTCAGTATGTGTATATATTGTTGAGGTTCACTATGTGTCTACATTGTAGGGGTTCAGTATGTGTATATATTGTAGGGGCTCACTATGTGTATACATTGTAGGGGTTCAGTATGTGTATATATTGTAGGGGCTCACTATGTGTATATATTGTAGGGGCTCACTATGTGTATATATTGTAGGGGTTCACTATGTGTATATATTGTAGGGGCTCACTATGTGTATATATTGTAGGGGTTCAGTATGTGTATATATTGTAGGGGTTCAGTATGTGTATATATTGTAGGGGCTCAGTATGTGTATATATTGTAGGGGCTCACTATGTGTATACATTGTAGGGGTTCACTATGTGTATATATTGTTGGGGTTCACTATGTGTATACATTGTAGGGGTTCAGTATGAGTATGCATTGTAGGGGTTCACATTGTAGAGGTTCAGTATTGTGTATACATTGTAGGGGGCTCAGTATGTGTATACATTGTAGGGGTTCAGTATGTGTATACATTGTAGGGGTTCAGTATGTGTATATATTGTAGGGGTTCAGTATGTGTATATATTGTAGGGGTTCAGTATGTGTATATATTGTAGGGGCTCACTATGTGTATATATTGTAGGGGTTCAGTATGTGTATATATTGTAGGGGCTCAGTATGTGTATATATTGTAGGGGCTCACTATGTGTATATATTGTAGGGGTTCAGTATGTGTATATATTGTAGGGGCTCACTATGTGTATATATTGTAGGGGCTCACTATGTGTATATATTGTAGGGGTTCACTATGTGTATATATTGTTGGGGTTCAGTATGTGTATACATTGTAGGTGTTCAGTATGAGTATGCATTGTAGGAGTTCACATTGTAGAGGTTCAGTATTGTGTATACATTGTAGGGGGCTCAGTATGTGTATACATTGTAGGGGTTCAGTATGTGTATATATTGTAGGGGCTCACTATGTGTATATATTGTAGGGGCTCACTATGTGTATATATTGTAGGGGTTCACTATGTGTATATATTGTTGGGGTTCAGTATGTGTATACATTGTAGGGGTTCAGTATGAGTATGCATTGTAGGAGTTCACATTGTAGAGGTTCAGTATTGTGTATACATTGTAGGGGGCTCAGTATGTGTATACATTGTAGGGGTTCAGCCTTTTATGGAAATCAGTGCTGTGGATAGAATGCTCTTAAAGTGATATTAAAGGCAAGGCTTTCTATAAAATAAAAAAACACAAATCTGTTCTACTTCCCTCCTCTTGTGTAATGTTTTTGCACCAAGCAGCCCAGATCCCCCTCTTCAGGGGCCCCCCACTGATGCTCCTGGCCCCTCCCTCCTGCCGAGTGCCCCCAGAGCAAACAACTTGCTGTGGGGTCACCCGAGAGCCACTGCTCTTCATGTCCATTCAGACACAGAGCCGAAGCTTGGCCCCGCCCCTCTCTCCTCATTAGCTCACTGGCTGTGATTGACACAATGGCTCCCGCTGCTGTCTCAGCCAGTGAGGAGGGAGAGTCCCAGGAGAGCCGAGGCTCTCATGCACAGCACTGGATGGCAATGGGGCTCAGGTAAGTATTTAGGGGGGAGCTGCACACAACTTCATAGAATGCATTAAGATAAAGAAACCTTGGGCCTTTTAGAGCCTTTTTATTGTGTTCTGTACATTTTTTTTATTTACATGCCAGCTCTGTATAGCAAATATAAAGAGAGGTGGTGTTTGAGAGGCCGATGTCTATATTTCCTGTGTGGGTTGTGAATCGAATATGAAGAGGACAGCTCAGTATATCTTATTGTAATAAATGCAAGAGCGCAAAATGCGATTTTTATTTATTTTTATTCATGATGAGACAGTAAGCAAATACTTACACCTAAGAAAGCCTTTCTATACTTGTTGATATTTATCAACCAGAAGGATGCTGATTGTAAGCTCTTCGGGTCAGCTTCTGATTTTTCCCACACCTTACCTGGTGTCTAACATAACGGATCCTTTTATTAGCTTCCTTACTAATCTCCATCAAAGGTGACATTCCGCTCATAAACTTACGTTTGTGTAAACTGATTACAGATTTGAAGATGCGTCTTACTCAGCGTGGGTGGGGGGTTTTGCATGACGCCGTTGGGCGTGGGTTTATAAGCCGCGTTTATTGCTCTTGTGTGTGGAGTAGGAGGGTACGAGGTGAGTTGTGATTGTCCAGTTGTTGTCAAAATTGAATTGACGCTGGAAGTGTGTTTAAAGGGTTATTCCACTCAAAACTTGTATTTCACTTTCGGTGGATGTGCGTAGGATAAATCATCCAATGGCTTCTTATATTTTAGGGGAGCTTGCATTCTGAGATCTCACTGCTGGAATTTCCAACTCTGGTGTACCCACCAGAGTTTATTATTTTCATTGAATTTTTTATTATTATTATTATTTTTTTTTTTTTTTTTAATCTTAACATTACCGTTGACTTAACCCAAATAAGTTAGCGAGAGTTGGGGAATTAAAATTCTAGTTTTTTTCTGCGTGAGTCTCCTGGAACTTGTACCCTCCAGTTGGAAATTGAAAGTGTATTTATAGCCAAAACTATTTTTTTGTAATTTTTTAAATTATTTTGTAATTTTTTTTTTTTTTTTTTTTTTTTTTGCATTTTTTTTATTTTTTTTGTAATTTTTTAAAAAATATTTTGTAATTATTTTTACATTTTTTTTTTTTTTGGATAAAAACCCCTGCTAGTTTTTTTTTTTTTTTTTTTTTTTGTAGTCTTTGAGCCCTTTGGAGAAATTTCCCTTCACTTCCTTTTACAGAGACACAACAGGAAGTTTGAAGAAAAATCCCTCCAAAGTAAGAATTACCCTCTGAGACCCGGTTCACACATATACGATGTCAGACATCGCATGTGATTCGGAAGCGCACTGCTCTGCAAATCACATGCGATGTCTGTGGGATGCGAATTCAGCCATACAATCTGTATGTAATCGCATTCGGACCAAACTCGCACAGGACCCTTTTTTGGGTTCGCACCAGAATCGGATCACATGAGTGTTCACACCTATGCGATCCGATTCATGTCCGAACTGACAGTTCGCACTGCGACATGCGAACTGATCTGGGGGAGTCATTAACTTAGTATTGACACCCCCAGCGATTCGCATATGGCAGTGTGAGCTGCCTGCGAGTCGAGTGCGATGTGGGAAACCGCAGTGTATTTGCAGGGTTCTTACATTGCATATGTGTGAACCGGGACTTTGGCCTCTTTGAGTCGGGCGGCAGACTTTACCCAAATCTAAAAAGCGATCAGTGCTAAATTGCTTTTCAGACCGAGGTAGACAACCAGTTTACTGGCGTTCAGGAGGCGATACTGCTGTCTCCTGCATGCCTGCTTATTGATCCCCAGGGGGGTTACTCCAATCTCCGTGGGGATTTTGCATTGAATTATTGCGCCACCCCTGCCCAGTGTTTGCCAATTCTACTGATCAAATTGAATGATTTCAGTTAGATCTTGCTTTGTGAGAGAGCACAGTAGGTTTATTGCTCCTTTTTTTTCATTTTTTGAAAACTGGACATAACTGTGGAGTTTAGCTCGGAGTCAAGCTGTACGTTATGTATCAATGCGGTTTTCTATCTTGCTTTAATAAAAACAGGGTGAAAGAAATATTGCGCCACCCCTGCTATAGCCACATTTGGCATGTGGTTGTGTTGCAGTCCCATTGAATTTAGTGGGTGAGTTTCACAGGGTTTAAATTGCCAAATTTCAGAGCATAGCAGGTGCTGCAATGTGAACTCACCCCTTCGGCCGCCCTGCAGGCGATCAGGGAGGGATCAGTAAAAACGCTTTCAACCACCTGCTTTTTTGTGCCCCAAACCCCCCCCCCCACTCATGTGAAATAAGCCTTACCTCCATTAACATCGTCGCTATTTGACATGTCAAATCGGAGCCTATTGCCCGCAGCGGCACTGGCCCAATCAGTGCAGCACTGCACCCATTTTCAAAAGAAGTTTCTGCACTACTTTTGGCAATTTCAGGGGCAATTTCAATAGACATCTGTGCAGGAACTAGGGGTTGACCGATTATCGGCAAAGCTGATATAGCGAGGGCCGATCTGCACTTTCCCCGATAAATCGGAATCGGCCCCTGAGGTTACCGATTTTGCCGATATTTCGGGAAAGTGCTTGTACCGGAGTGATGCCTGCAGCTAGAGGCATCACCCCTGTACCGGCATCCATAGCCGACGGTCGGCTGTCTTGTAATGACAACCGATGAGGCTGAGAAGCCGCTCGCCTGTCATTACAAGGAGCGGGAGTGGACGTTCCACCCCCCCCCCTCCCGCCGCCTTCCGTGGCTCGCCCGGGTCTCCCGTCCCACCGGGAGACCCAGGCATCCTACCGGCACGGCCGCCGAAGAGAAGACCCGATCAAAGCCGCATTCAGCTCTGATTGGGTCTCCATGTAAAAACCCGGAAGTGATGTCATGACATCACTTCCGGGGACTCGGCGCCAGATTCAATAAAATGACAGCATTCAAAACAGCCAAACTTGGCTGTTTTAAATGCTTTTAAGTGCAGAGGAGGGGTTTGGGGCCTTTTAGACCCCCAGATCCCTCCACGACAGTACCTGTCAAGTGTAAAAATAAAAATTTTAAATGTACAAAAATATCGGCCGATACCGATATTCAATGGCCAAAATATCGGTATCGGCAACGAAAATCCGATATCAGTCGATCACTAGCTGGAACCCACACAGATGTCTTTCAAATCGCCCCCAAACTCGCAATGAAATGCTGGTTTGAAATTGCGTGAGTTTAGCTGAACCTGCCTCCAATGTGAACGTACCCTTAGGCCCCTTTCACACGGGCAATCCAGTCAGGCCCACCTGTCAGTTTTTCAGATGGACTTGATCAGATGGTCCATGTATCCATAGGGATGGACCGGGGGGTGTAAATGACCTTGTGTCCGTTTATGTCCACCAACTTCCAATCCGATCCAGCCTGCTAAAAAAAAAAAAAAAGGCGATTATTTTAGCCAAAGTATCACTTAATAGCAGACCGCGGTCCGGGTCCGGACCCAGTTAATGTCTCATCCCGACCCCTGCAGTCCCACCCTTTAGAGTCATTTTGCCCACAGCCATCACCACAGCCATTCTCACAGAGCCAACAGCTGGAGGCAGGACAGCTATGGACAGAGGGCGGGGGCTACCCAAGTTAACAAGCAGGTGATTGGTTGTGAGGATACAGGGCGATCATCGCACAAACATGCGATTCGGACCTCTGCTGGAAGAATATTTTACTGATTGGACCTTTTGTGAATTTTAATTCAATACCCCTAGTCTAGACGGATCAGATTGGAGGGTAGTCAGGCGTAAACGGACTGCCGGTTAGTTTACATCCGGCCGCCCATATAGCAGAGTAGGCTGTGGCCATGTTCCCTCTGCAGAGTGTACATGGACCTGTCATTCGTCCCTCTGTTTCGCCCAGGAGGCAAACAGTAGACAGGCCCCCTACAGAGCAAATTGGATTCCATCCCGTGTAAAAATGGCCCTAGGCCTCGTTCACACTGGTGCTATTGATCCTGTGTTTATGTACATGCGATTAGAGGACAATTCTAAATGCATATAAGTGCATTTAATGATTTTCCAGTTGTGCTATTCACACTGAGCTTTTACCTGTGTTTAGGTGCTATCAGTTTTGTTGCATTTATAGAAAACAGATTTTATGGGTTCACGTTCCAATGAGAAACTCCAAACACAAGTAAATATATGCAAACGCAACTATGAGCAGTTAAACCTGCGTTATAGCTGAAACATCAGAACGCAAGAAAGTTATTTGTGAAGCATAAAAGTTGTTTGTACTTCCCAGAGCACAACAGTTGCCATTGGAAGAGGTGTCCCTTTTGGAAAATTTCCCCTTGCCTCTTGTCTTGGGGACAAGTCAAATTTTGGATTTCCCCTCGCTTTATTTCTCGGTAACATTGGTCATCATTACAAATTATAGAGTGAATTGCCCCAGTGGGGACACAGACCGCAATTAAAACAGAGGTTCTGACTCTTCCATACTCCATCCATCTATGCATCTAGAGATGCACTTTAGCTAAATGGCATCTGTCCATTTGGGGCTTGACATCAGTTTAAAAGAGATCACTCCACCCAAAACAGATACTTATGGTAATAGGTGGATGGTGATAAACTGAAAGCTGAGATGACCTCTTTTCAGGGACCCTGGAGTTCCTGGCTTTTTCAACCACTACAACCTTTTCAAAGCCTCCCTTTTGCTCCCAGGATAGTCCAAAAACAAGAATAATAGTCCCCTGTGATCACCACAGCAGGTGGGTGTGGAGGTGTTGGTGGGGTTCCTGAGAGGTATGTGACAAAGAATTCAGGTTCGGAGTTGTTGGCTGGGTTCCTGAGTGAAGAGAGGCTGGATAGAGTGGTCACTGGTATTCCTGAAAGGGGTATACCCAAGAATTCAGGTTCGGAGTTGTTGGCTGGGTTTCTGAGTGAAGGAGAGGCTGGATAGAGTGGTCACTGGTGCTCCTGAGAGGGGTATACCCAAGAATTCAGGTTCGGAGTTGTTGGCTGGGTTCCTGAGTGAAGAGAGGCTGGATAGAGTGGTCACTGGTGCTCCTGAGAGGGGTATACCCAAGAATTCAGGTTCGTTTGGAGTTTCTGGTGGAGATCCTGAGAGAAATGTGACTTGAGAATTCAGGTTTGCAGTTGTTAGTGGGGTTTCTGAGAGAGATGTGACAAACAATGTAGGCTTGATGTTGTTGGTGGGGTTCCTGAAATAGATGTGACTGAGAATTCAGGTTTGTTTGGAGTTGTCGGTGGTAATCCACAGGAGTGTGACTGAGAATTCAGTTTCGGCGTTGTTGATGGGGTTCCTGAGAGGGATGTGACTCAGAATTCAGGTTCAGAGTCGTTGGTGGGGTTTCTGGGAGGTATGTGACTGAGAATTCAGTTTTGGGAGTTGTTAGTGGGGTTTCTGAGAGGTATGTGGCTGAGAATTCAGGTTCAGACTCTTTTTGGGGGGGGTTCCTAAAAAAAGAAAAGGAATGTGACTGAGAATTTAGTTTTGGCGTTGTTGATGGGGTTCCTGAGAGGGATGTGACTCAGAATTCAGGTTCAGAGTCGTTGGTGGGGTTTCTGGGAGGTATGGGACTGAGAGTTCATGTTCAGAGTTGTTAGCCGGGGGTTTCTGGGAGGTATGTGACAAAGAATTCAGGTTCGGAGTTGTTGGCTGGGTTCCTGAGTGAAGAGAGGCTGGATAGAGTGGTCACTGGTGCTCCTGAGAGGGGTATACCCAAGAATTCAGGTTCGTTTGGAGTTTCTGGTGGTGTTCATGAGAGAAATGTGACTTGAGAATTCAGGTTTGCAGTTGTTAGTGGGGTTTCTGAGAGAGATGTGACAAACAATGTAGGCTTGGTGTTGTTGGTGGGGTTCCTGAGATGGATGTGACTGAGAATTCAGGTTTGTTTGGAGTTGTCGGTGGTAATCCAGAGGAGTGTGACTGAGAATTCAAGCTCAGAGTTGTTGATGGGGTTCCTGAGAGGGATATGACTAAGAATTCAGTTCGGCGTTGTTGATGGGGTTCCTGAGCGGGATTTGACTCAGAATTCAGGTTCAGAGTTGTTAGTGGGGTTTCTGGGAAAAATGGGACTGAGAATTCAGGCTCAGAGATGTTGTTGGGGTTCCTGAGAGAGATGTGACTAGTAATTCAGGTTTTAAGTTGATGGTGGGGGGGGGGGTTCATTAGAGGAGTTTGACTGAGAATTCATGCTTGGAGTTGTTAGTGGGTTTCCTAAAAGGGTTGTGACTGAGAATTCAGGTTTGAAATTGCTGGTGGTGTTCTTGAGAGGGTTGTAACTGAGAAATCGGGTTTGGAGTTGTTGGTGGGGTTCCTTATGCCTCGTTTCCACTGAGCGGAACGGTTCGGGTCGGTACAGTTTGGAAGGGTTAGAATGGTCCAGCCTATTCAGGTGAGCGTTTCCACTGCAAGCCGGACCGCCAGGGGCCATGTGGGGTTTACACCAAATGCCTTTTGACGTGAGCATTGAGATTTTCCTGTCTGCCAATCAGTGGAATGTATCGTGTGACGCCAGTAGCTCCACCCTAACCGTACCGTACCATTTCCTATGGCCCTACATCTGAAGGAGGACCAGGAATGGTGCGGTTTGGTTCGGTTGTATGGGCCACTTTTATAATGGAAACACCGAAAATAGCGTACCGATCCGCTCAGTGGAAACGAGGCATTAGAAGGGTGTGACTGAGATTTCAGGTTCATTGTTGCTGGTGGGGTCCTGAGAAGGCTATAGTGATCCATTTATGGTGGCTATGAGGTAGTTAGGGACTTTTCTTCTTATAAAGTTTTATGTCTTTATCCCCATTGGGGAGATTCTCCCATCCAGAACATTGTTTATGAGCTGATCCGTTTTCTATAAAAGTCAGTGACCCTGTCACCAGCCACTTGGAGAATAGTAGATAATGCTTTTTGGAGAAGGTAAATAGGAAATTCTGCTCATAGGACAGGAAGTAGTGGAAAATCTCCATTACAGGAAGTAGTGGAAAATCTTCATTACAGGAAGTAGTGGAAAATCTCCATTACAGGAAGTAGTGGAAAATCTCCATTACAGGAAATAGTGGAAAATCTCCGTAACAGGGCAGACCAACAGCTGAAATCTGGTGCATGACTTCACCCAGCACTTTGCTTGTAGGGCACATGGGGAACCTGACTGCTTAAACCTTCCATCCCTGTATGTATATTACATTAAACCCTTTACCTGTTCAAGTTTGTCAACAGAAACCCATCCTTTACTGTAAATCTCCTGTTGATTCAAAGCAGTTTTAAACCCTAAAGCAAACATTTATTATATTACAGCTTACCAGTTCATAGATGTGGTAGCTCCATTATTTTTTTTTTTCTGTCTTCTATTTTCTCTCTCCAGCAAAATGTATCAGTTTACCTGGATGAGACAAACCACTTAACACTGGCAGGGGCGATTAATTAATTTATAAAGTATTAGCTGGAGTTTGGCTTCAATTTGTTTGTGTATATAAATCTGCTAATACATTTAATAACCCCCCCCCCCCCCCCCGGACTGACAGTAATGCTGTCTGCTATGCCCCCTGTGCTCATTCCTCCAGAATTGTGTCTCATTAATACAGGTGGTGTGTTACTGGCCAGATCACCAAGGGAAAAAAGCCAAAGAAAAGAAAACGAATGCAGCCACCACATCTAATGATTGGTGATATACTGTATATATTATAATGCATTTTTGGTTTTGGGTTTATTAACGCATCAAGATTCCTGTGGCGGGGTGTTGAATTCCACACAGATTAAGGTTATGATCACACCTTTGTGTTTCGGAAACGTGCGCAAAATGGTACTCTCCCTGGGGAAAAAAAAAAAAAAAAGAAATGCGCTGCCCAATAGTTGTTAAGGGCACCCCACACTTGTGCTGACACGCGCCAGACTGCATGCAGCGGTGCATTTTTGGAAAAGAGTCAGGGGCGACTTTTCCACATTTCTTGCACGTAGATCAGTCATTGAAATGGATGGGCTGCCCTACACACGATGGGTGGAAACGCGTGCGCTCGGTTGCAATGTCCATGGCCTTTTTGCAGTAAATAATTTTCTGTTTAGTTTCTTTTAATATTTAGTTCCATTATTTCAGCAGCTTATAAGGCCTCTTTCACACAGGGTGGATTGGTTTGGACGGACTCCACTTGCTCAGCGGGGATCGATCCACTGATCCCCGCTGAGCAGGCGCATAATCGATCCTTCTCTGCTTACTGTTAGAAACAGACCTCTCAGATCCCCGATCTCCTCTATGGGGAGATCGGATCCGATCCGACCCGCTGGACGGATGGCAAACGTATCGCCGTCCGCTTGTTTTCAGCAGATCTTGCCGGATCGATCCGCTGGACGGATGGCGAGCGTATCGCCATATGTTTGTTTTCAGCGGATCTTGCCGGATCGATCCGCTGGACGGATGGCGAACGTATCGCCATCTGTTTGTTTTCAGCGGATCTTGTCGGATCAATCCGCGGGACGGATGGCGAACGTATTGCCATCCATCTGTTTTCAGCGGATCATGCCAGATCAATCCGCTGGACGGATGGCGAACGTATCGCCATATGTTTGTTTTCAGCGGATCTTGTCTGATCGATCCCCTGGACGGATGGCGAACATATTGCCATCTGTTTGTTTTCAGCGGATCTTGCCGGATCAACCTGCTAGACAAATGGCGAACGTATCGCCATCTGTTTTGTTTTCAGCGGATCTTGCCGGATAGGATGCCAGGCGGGTGTCAGCGGACATCAGCCTCCCCATAGAGGTCAATTAGTGGTCCGATCGGGTCCGCCAGAGAAAACAGACAGGCGGACCCGATTGAGTGAAAGGGGCCTAAAGGATCTGGGGAGACCTAAGTAGCAAAATGACTGTTACAAATTTTAGGAAAGTAGAGAATGTTTTTAATACGGATGAGGCTTGATGGGATGAGTAGTTCCACAGCAGCCAGGGATCTGGTCTTGGTATACAGTGCAGGTTTGTAGCTGGGGGAAGGGGAGTGTACAGTGTGCAGCTGTGTAAGTCTGTTGTTTTTCGGGGTTGCTATTAAGGTGTGTCGGTGTGGGGCAGGGTGGTGGTGAGTGCTAAGCTTAGCAGAGAGGTGTTGTGTGCCAACATGAAGCCTCCTCCCATTACACCCTTCCTCTTCTACCCCCCCACCCCCCTCCCCTGACTTTCACCTTTCCCTTATTTCTTTTGTGTCTCTCCCGGTTCCCTCCCCTCCTCCTTCCTGTAACCTCCACATGGGGAATTGGCTCATCTGCACCGTTCTCCCCCAGGGCTGAGCGCTGACAGAGGTATCTAGGCTACAGCCGGCGACAACAGAGGGCAAAGCCAATAACGGCATTACCTGAGCCGGGGTACAGCAGCCCTGTGTGCCAGCTACAGCCAGGTGCCGTGGTATGATACCGGGACGGGCAAATTCAATTAAATTCAATTAAAATAATCAAAAAAAAAAAAAATATATATATAATATATATATATATATAATTATTTTTTTTTTTTTTTATTTATTTCAGGTTCTTGTATAGCGCTGTCAATTTACGCAGCGCCTTACATATACATTGCACATTCATATCATAATATATATATATAATTTTATTTCTACATATAATATATATTTTATATATATATATATATATATATATATATATATATATATATATAATTTATATTTTTTTTTATATACATATATATATAATGCGTAAATTGACAGCACTATATAAGAACCTGAAATAAATAAAAAAAATAAAATAATTATATATATATATATATATAATTAATTTATTTATTTTTTTATTTATTTCAGGTTCTTATATAGTGCTGTCAATTTACGCATATATATATATATATATATATATAATATGGGTTGTGTTATTATAACACAACCCTTTTTAGTTCTTAGTGTTTCTTTTGAGCCCATGTCATTCCCGAAAATCTGTCATAGAGGTCATCTATACCCTTTTTATTTCTTTACTTATTTTTTATTTTTTTTCAAAGACCCCCTGTCAGCTGACTGTGACCTGCTCTGCAGATTTGCCTTCACTTCCTGTTCTGGAGACACAACAGGAAGACTGCTGAAAAAAAAAATTGGATCAGTATCTTGGTTACAGTCGCCAAGACAAATCTAGAGAGAGGGTGGTGCAGAGAGCAATAATAGCCTGGCAGAGGTTCTTAGCCTTCCTTACTCCACCCAAGACGTGAAAAAATATTTTTGGGCTTAAGCATTAAAGTGCCGGTTCTCACATATGCAATGCGAATCCACTGCGGGTTCCCGCATCGCAAATCGGAGGCAGTTCACACTGCAATATGCGAATCGCTGGGGGTGTCAATACAAAGTTAACAACACCCCCAGATCAGTTTGCATATCGCAGTGGGAACTGCCAGTTCTGACATGAATCGGATCGCATGGGTGTTCTGGATCTTGATTCTGGTGCGGACGCAAAAAAGGGTCCTGTGCGAGTTGTGTCCGAATCTGATGCAAATTCAGCCATACAATCTGTATGGCTGAATTCGCATCGCACAGACATCACATGTGATTTTCAGAGCAGTGCGCTACAAATCACATGCGATGTCTGACATCGCACCAATGTGAACCGGTGCTTAAAGTGGTTCTAAAGGTAGATTTTTTTTCCGCCCCCCACGGAAAAATTAAAGTCAGCAGCTGCACATACTGTAGCTGCTGACTTTTAGTATTAGGACTTATGCCCCTTTCACACTTGTGCGACCTAAAAGTCGCACGATTTTGCCCTTGTTTTGACTGGACTTGAAGCAATGCCTGTGTAATCTTGAGGTCTCTGGACCTTCAAAACGCATCAAAGTCGGACCAAAGTAGTGCAGAGACTACTTTGCAGTCGCACAGATATGAACGGTAAATTTTTGGGCTTTAAATAAGCATTAAATTGGTTCTAAATGTAGAATTTTATTTATTATTTTACCTTAAAGCGGTGCTCCAGCCCCCCAAAAAAATTAAGTCAGCAGCTGCACATACTGTAGCTGTTGACTTTTAGGATAAGGACACTTGGGTCCCTTTCACACTTGTGAGACCTAAAAGTTGCACGATTTTGCCACAATTATTTTGCCATGCGTTTGACTGGACTTGAAGCAATGCCTGTGTAATCTTGAGGTCTCTGGACCTCCAAAGCGCATCAAAGTCAGACCAAAGCAGTGGAGGGACTACTTGAAGTCGCACAGATATGAATAGTATTCATTGGGAATAATGGGATATGACTTGTCATGCAACTTTGCAGTTCCAAGTCGCAGGACAAGTCGCACAAGTGTGAAAAGGGGCCTTACCTGTCCTGGAATCCTGCAATGTCAGCACCCCAGCCAATGTTTTCTTCGGGTGTCAGATGTTGCCGCCATAGCCGGTAAGGGAAACGGCCAGTGAAGCCTTGTGGCTTCACAGCCGATTCCCTACTGCGATTTCTGAATGGACCGGCGGTGGGGAAGGAGGGGAGAAGCCGCTCGGCTGTCATTACAAGGAGCGGGAGGGGACGTTCCCCCCCCCCCATCCCCCCCCCCCCCCACCGCCTTCCGCAGCTCGCCCGGGTCTCCCGTCCCACCGGGAGACCCGGGCATCCTACCTCCACCGCTGCTGCTGCCCAAGAGAAGACGGGTCTCCATGTAAAAAGCCAGTAAGTGATGTCATTACATCACTTCCAGGTACTCGGCACCGAATTAAAAAAACTGACAGCATTCAAAACAACCAATGAAAAAAATCCCATGTACATAAGTATCACAGCCAATACTCAATACTTTGTTGAAGCGCCTTTACAGCCTCAAGTCTTTTTGAGTATGATGCTACAAGCTTGGCACACCTATTTTTGGGCAGTTTCTCCCATTTATCTTTGCAGGACCTCTCAAGATCCATCAGGTTGGATGGGGAGTGTCGGTGCACAGCCATTTTCAGATCTCTCCAATAGATGCTTAATCGGGTTCAAGTCTGGGCTCTGGCTGAGCCACTCAAGGACATTTACAGAGTTGACCTGTAGCCACTCCTTTTTTTATCTTGGCTGTGTGCTTAGGGTTGTTGTTCTATTTGGAAGATGAACCTTCGCCCCCAGTCTGAGGTCCAGATTGCTCTGGAGCAGGTTTTCATCAAGGATGTCTCTGTACATTGCTGCATTCATCTTCCCTCTATCCTGACTAGTCTCCCAGTTCACACAGAATGATGCTGCCACCACCATGCTTTACTGTAGGGATAGTATTGGTCAGGTGATGAGCGGTGCCTGGTTTCCTCCAGACATGACGCTTGCCATTCAGGCCAAAGAGTTCAATCTTTGTTTCATCAGACCAGAGAATTTTGTTTCTCATGGCCTGAGAGTCGTTCAGGTTACTTTTAGCAAACTCCATGCGGGCTGTCATGTGCCTTTTACTGAGGAGTGGCTTCTCTCTGTCCGCTCCACCATACATAGTGCTGCAGAGGTGGTTGTTCTTCTGGAAGGTTCTCCTCTCTACAGAGAAACGCTGGAGCTCTTTCAGAGTGACCATCGGGTTCTTAGTCACCTCCCCGACTAAGACCCTTCTCCCCTAAACACTAATTTTGGCCAGGCGGCCCACACTAGGCAGAGTCCTGGTGGTTCCAAACTTCTTCCATTTACAGATGATGGAGGCCACTGTGCTCAATGGGACCTTCAATGCTGCAGACCTTTTTCTGTACCCTTCCCCAGATCTGTGCTTCCATGCAATCCTGTCTTGAACGTCCACAGACAATTTCTTAGACTTTATGGCTTGGTTTGTGCTCTTACATGCACTGTTACCTGTGGGACCTTATATAGACAGGTGTGTGCCTTTCCAAATAATGTCCAATTAACTGAATTTACCACAGGTGGACTCCAATCAAGTTGTAGAAACATCTCAAGGATGATCAGTGGAAACATGATACACCTGAGCTCAATTTTGAGCGTTGTGGCAAAGTCTGTGAATACTTATGTACATGGGATTTTTTTCGTTTTTATATTTTTAATAAATTTGCAAAGATTTCAAACAAACTTCTTCCACTTTGTCATTATGGGGTATTGTTTGTAGAATTGTGAGGAAAATAATAAATTTAATTTGTTTTAGAAAAAGGCTGTAACATAACAAAATGTGGAAAAAGTGAAGCACTGTGAATACTTGCCGGATTCACTGTATAGATAAGATAGGAGAACGAAACACACCACCTTAAATAAAGCTTAGCAAACCCCTTCCCCCGACCAACTATATTAATAGTAATGGATGTGGGCAACACTTCCTCAATGGTAGTGATACCACATCAGGTATAGCTTGCTAACAGCTAGATCAGTATGGAAAACTTACTTTGCCATCTAGAACTATAAAAAAAAAAAAATATATACCGGTATATATATATATATATATTATATATTTTTTTTAATATATGAACCCAGCAGCCAGCCCTGGCTGCCCGTTTCTAGGAGAGCTATGCAGCATTATGTTTTATTAATTAGCACATTGACTGTGTTTCACTGTTCCTCTATTTCCCAGATTATTGTTTAATTAATGAAAAAGCGCATCTTTTAGATTGTAAGCTCTAAGGAGCAGAGCCCTTTGATTCCTCCTGTATTAACCACTTTACCACCGGAGGATTTTGCTGTCTTCCGTCCAGGCCACTTTTTGCGATTCGGCGCTGTGCGACTTCAACTGACAATTGCGCGGTCGTGCGACGCCGTACCCAAACGAAATTTACGTCCTTTTTTTCCCACAAACAGAACTTTCTTTTGGTGGTATTTGATCACCTGTGCGATTTTTACTTTTTGCGCTATAAACAAAAAAAGAGCGTTTATTTTGAAAAAATAACAATATTTTTAACATTTTTTTTATATGAAATTCCCCCCAAACAATTTGTTTTCTGCTACCTATGTTTGGTAAAAAAAATCGCAATAAGCGTATTTTGATTGGTTTGCGCAAAAGTTATTGCGTTTACTAACAAAGGGAAAGATTTCTGTCATTTTTTGGTGTTTTTTTTTTTTAACGCGTAATGGCGGCGATCTGCGATTTTTTTTTTTGCGGGACTGCGACATTGCGGCGGACAGATCGGACCCTTGACTGACATTTTTGACACTTTTGGGGGTACCAGTGACATTACTGCAGTAATCAGTGCTATATATATGCACTGTTACTGTAAAAATTACACTGGCAGGGAAGAGGTTAATTTTATTGGAGAGGGAGGGGTTAATGTATGCCTGGTGCTTACTGACGTGTGGGGGGGGGGGGAGGTGACTGAGTGACACAGGGACAGATCGCAGGTTCAGCTATGCTGAACAGTCCGATCTGTCACTCCCTGTCACTATGGAGATCCGCCCGCTTGTGTTTACACAGGCGGGCGGATCTCCACACTAGATCCCCGGCGATCGCCGCTGCTCCTCCCCTGGCCCGACTCCCGCTGTGAATGAAAACAGCGGGAGCGAGCCTCCGGTGGCGCGCAAGCGCCGCCCAGAAGGGGGAGTGTCTGACGACGTAGTACTATGTCGTCAGACGATAACGAGCCACTCTGCCGCAGTAATATTACTGTGGGCGGAGGTAAAGTGGTTAAAGTGTATTGTATGTTTGTACTGTCTAACCTCAAGTTATAAAGTGCTGCGTAAACTGTCGGCGCTATATAAATCCTATATAATAATAAGTGGTAAAGTATTAACTGAAGGTAAATAATTGCTAAAAAAAACCACTGTAGTTTCCCTTTAAGGCCTCGTGCACGCTGGACGATTTTCCAGCGCTGTTTTTGGCATCAGACATTTTTTTTTTTTTTTGCAGCCAATAACCACTTGCCGCCCGCCCGCCCGCCGCATATATACTGCAGCAGGCTGGCTCGGCTATGCGAATCGATGTACTGATAAATCAGTTTGCGGGAGTGGTGCTGGCGCAGGCGCGCTCCCACCCCCACTAGGTAGCAGGGATGCCGATCCACGGGACCGGCGGCTGCAATCGCCGCCGGGCACCCGTGATCGCTCCCCACTGGGAGAGAAGGACGGGCAGATGTTGTAAACACTGCTGACTGTTCTTCTCTCTGAAATTATCACAGAGCGCCTGTCATCCTTCTATATAGGATCACAGGTCTCTGTGGTCATTTCACAAGTCCCTCCCCATACAGTTAGAAAACACTCCCCTAGGCTCACATTTAATCCTTTGATCACCCCTAGGTTAATCCTTTTCCTGCCAGTGTCATTATTACATTTCAGTGCATATTTTTAGCACTGATTACTGTAGTAATGTCACCAGTCCCCCCCCCCCCCCCCCCAAAAGTGTAAAAAATGTCAGTTAGGGGTCTGATCTGTCCGCCTCAATGTCGCAGTCCTGTTAAAAATCGCAGATCACCGCCATTACTAGTAAAAAAATAAATAAATGAATAGAAAAGACAAATCTTTCCCCTAGTTTGAAGACGTGATAACTTTTGCGCAAACCAATCAAAATACACCTATTGCAATTTTTTTTATTTTTATTTTTTTTTTTTGTTTTGTTTTGTTTTGTTTACCAAAAATATGTAGCAGAATTCAAATTGGCCTAAAAGGAGGAAAAATTGTGATTTTTTTAATTTTTTTTTTTTTTTGGGGAATGTTATATAGCAGAAAGTGAAAAATTAATATTTCTTTTTTTCAGAATTGTTGCTCTTCTTTTTTTTTTTTTTTTTTTTTTTTTTTTTTTTTTTTTTTTGTTGTTTTATAGCGCAAAAAAATTAAAACAGGTGATCAAATACCACCAAAATAAAGCTTTATTTGTGGGAAAAAAAGAACATTAATTTTATTTTGGTACGGTGCTGCACAACTGCGCAATTGTCCGTTAAAATAACGCAGTGCCGAATCGCAAAAAATGGCCTGGTCATTAAGGGGGTAAAACCTTTCCGGTCCAGAACTGGATAAACGCCCCAGCATGTTCTCCTATGTGTCCATGAATACACAGGCTGTTATCAGCAGTTTCTTGCTGGAAAAAAATACCCAGAACTAGTGGGTTTTAAGAGGCGTTTTTCAACTGTAAAAATGCTCGATCGTCAAACGCTGCTAACTGGCGTTTTTTTGAGATTTTTTTGATTCCATTGCTTTTTTTAAGCCTGGGTTCGGTTTGGAGGTGTCATTGATGGAACATAGCCTGGGGTCACACTGGTGCATGCTGAACACCGCATGTGATTTGCACCAAAAATGCACCGCATTCCTGTGCACATCACATGTGATGTCTGTGCGATGCGATTTGAGCCATATATTTTGTATGGCTCAAATTGCATCACATTTGCACACCAACATGTTGTAGGACACTTTTTTTTTTTGTCTCTCTACACCTAATTGCATTGCATGGATGTGAACACCCATGCAATGCAATTCTGGCAAGATTCTGGAAGATTTTGCAATCTGTTTCGGGGTATCGTTCATGGAACACGAAGCCTGTTGACATCGTGCCGATTTGGCATGCGATTTGTCATGTCAATGCGCATGTCAAATCAGAGTCTATTGCCGGCAACGGCACCACTTCACACAGAGGGCGGGTTTTAAATCATTCAGCTAAAAGCGCACAATTTCAAACTCGCATGTCAGTGCGACTAAGGGGGGGTTTTGACAGACATTTGTACGGGTTCATGCACAGATGTCTATTGGAATTGCCCTGAAGTCGCCAAAAGTAGTGCAGAAACTATTTTTGGGAATCGGTGCGGTGCCAAAAAGTCAGGGTTGCACCAATTTAGACAGTGACATTGCCGGCAATAGGCTCTGATTTGGCATGCGCATGTCAAATCTGCCCGATGTGAACGGGGGCTTAATGTTCAGTGTACGACACCCTGAAACAGATTGACAGAATCGCATCGCATGGGTGGGAAAAAAGGGTCCACATATGCACCAAAATGTTGTAGGACCCTTTTTTCCCCCGCGCCTAAATCTTATGGCATGGGTGTGAACACCCATGTGATGAAATTCTGGCAAGCATTGCATTGTGGGAAAGTTGGAATTACTAAAATAGCAGAAAGGGGATTTTTAGCTAAAAACGCTCAAAAACTCACTGCAAAGCTACTGGCGTTTTTATAACGTTCAGTGTGTATGAGGGAGAGCTGTGCTGTAGTATCGGATGCACAGAGCCAGGACCTCTGTGAGCGGAAGGGCTGCTGCCTGGCGCATATATATATATATATATATTGTGTGTGTGTGTATATATATATATATATATATATAAATTACACACACACACACACACTTTTTTTATATATACATACACATAATGTGTGTGTGTGTATGTGTGTATATATATATATATATATATATGTATGTATGTGTGTGTGTGTGTGTGTGTGTGTGTGTGTGTGTGTGTGTATATGTATGTATATGTGTGTGTATATAATATATATGTATGGATGTGTGTGTATATCTATGTATATGTGTGTGTGTATATATATATATATATATATATATATATATATATATATATATATATATGGATGTGTGTGTGTAATATATATATATCTATATCTGGAGTATATTAAGTGAATTGTGTGCCATCTGCTCGCAGTAAGAGAGGAATCTGGGCCAGTATCTCCATGTGGGGCAGATATCTGGGGCGCACTGTGCTCCTGCAAGCTGCCCTTCTTCTCATTACCAGCTCTGATTGACGCCTCTATTGTACAGTACACTCCTGAAGACATACCCAGCCAGGCACCACTTTAGACGTGGCAGCAGAAAAGAATGCCATAGTCATTACACAACAAAAAAACAAAACATTTTTGATACTTCCATACCTGTGCAGGTCACACGGGGCTGCCCGTCTATCTCTGTGTGGACTTACCTCCCCTTCCTAGAAGTCTGAGGATCTATCTCTACTCCGGGTCCTTTTTAGGCAAGCCTTTAAAATGCTCAAAGACTTCTGGACATTGTACTATTGCTCGTAACAGTACGGAGCTCAGCTGGGGGTTTTCTTAGAAGACAATGCATGGTACAAGGTACTGCAGCTTAAAGCGGAGTTCCACTCAAAAGTGGAACTTCCGCTTGTCTGTCCCCCCCCCCCCGTGCCACATTTGGCACCTTTCGGGGGGGGGGGGGAGTGGGTACCTGTTTTTGACCCTGTCCCCACTTCCGAGGTACTTTAGAAGTTTGGTCCCCCTCCTCCTCCCTCCCTCCTCCTTCCTCTGCCTCTAGGCCAGTAAGAGAGCTCAGCGCGCTTCGCACATGCGCAGTGGGACCCGGCCATGAAGCCGCTAGGCTTGACTGCTGGGTTCCCTTACTGATAATGGCGGTGGCAGCATCTGACAGCCAATGGAAACATCAGCTGCGGTGCCGACATCGCTGGATTCCAGGACAGGTAAGTGTCCTAATATTAAAAGTCAGAAGCTACAGTATGTGTTGCTGCTGACTTTTAATTTTTTTTTCTTTTGGGGGGGAAGCAATTTAAGAGCACATTTATTTATTTATTTATTTATTTATGTATTACAGCCATTTATAATGTGCAGGCCATTTACACAGTGCTTTACATATTGTATGTTGACCTCAGTAACTGTGGAGGAGCTTACACTCTAAAGGCCCTCTCTCACGTGCGTACAATACACATAGGAGGCAGGAGGAAGTTACCCTACCAGCATGTCTTTGGAGTGTGGGAGGAAACCGGAGTGTCCAGATAAACCTGCAAACTCCATGCTGGCAGGGTGGACATGCAAGCTCCATGCTGGCAGGGTGGACGTGCAAGCTCCATGCAGGCAGTGTCCTGGTTAAGGTTCGAACAAAGGATGTACTATGAAAAGTATTGGAACGCCTGCCTTTACACGCACATGAACTTTAATGCAAGAAAAAGAAAGAAAAAGGCTGATATATATGGAGTGGGGGTGTGTCTCAGTCCCAAAATTGTACACAAAAACAAAGATAATGGCCAACGGGACTTTTAAGAGACACACAACCAATATGATGCCATTCCCCCTCGTGGCAGGGTTTATCCTCTTTGAGTTGCGGAGAATAAGGCTATGAAGGAGTACGTTGCGGATGCGCTTGCCCGGGGGCACATTTGCAATTCCACTTCTCCAGTGGGTGCCGGTTTTTTCTTCGTAAAGAAAAAGGGGGGTGAGTTGAGATCTTGCATTGATTATAGGGGCCCTAATTACATCACGGTCAAGAATGGACACCTGATTCCATTGATTATTGAATTGTTCGACCACCTCAAGGGAGCAACGGTTTTACCAAGTTTGACCTAAGAGCTGCTTATAACCTTGTAAGGATCAAGGAGGGCAACGAGTGAAAGACCGCATTTAATACCAGAACCGGTCATTACAAATCTCTGGTTATGCCCTATGGCATGTACAAGGTGTCCGCTGTCTTCCAGGAGTTTATCAATGATGTATTTTGTGATATGTTGGAGCAATGCGTGGTAGTCTATTTGGACAAAATCCCATTGAGTCACACTACCTGAATGTCAGACAGGTGCTGCAACGGTTACGTGAGAATGGGCTTTTCTGTAAAGCTTGAGAAATGTGAATTCCACCTGTCTCAGGTTTCCTTCTTGGGCTACATCATTTCTGCTAAAGGGTTCTCCATGAACCCACAGAAGGTTTCGGCTGTTCTACAGTGGCCTCGCCCCAGTGGTCGCTGTTCTATTTAGCTTTTATTTGGGTTTTCCCAACTATCGGAAATTTATCAGGAACTTTTCCTCTTTGGCCAAACCTATCTCAGATCTGACCAAGATGGGCAGTGATGCCCACAATTAGATGCCTTCTGCCATCCAAGCTTTCAAGGCCCTCAAGTCTGCTTTTGCTTTGACTCCAATTCTGTCTCATCCCAATCCTGGTTTGTCCTTTGTTTTAGAGGTGTATGAGTCTGGAATGGGAATAGGCATCCTCCTGTCTCATCATCGGACACCTGATGGACCCTTACTTCCTTGTGGGTTCTACTCCAAGAAGCTTTCTCCAGCTGAGTGCAATTACGAGAATGGAGACTGAGAGCTCTTGGCCATTATCCTGGCTCTCAAGGAGTGGTGACACTTGCTTGAAAGTTCTGTGGTTCCTGTTCTCTTTCTCACAGATCATAAGAATCTGATGTATCTCTCGGAGGCCAAGAGGCTCGCACCCCGTCAAGCCAAATGGGCGTTATTCTTGTCTCGTATTATCTATGGTCTCCTATGTTAAGTGTTGATGTTAATGATAAATGTTAAGGCTGATGCCTTGTCTCGCCAGTATTCTGAGTTGTCCAGGGAAGACTCTGTGCTGACACCGGTCAGACCTTCAGATCGTTTCCTGGCTGCCATCTGCACCAACTTAACTTCTCCTCTTGGGGAACATATCTTGGCTGCCCAATCTGATGCTCCCACAGAGAGACCTGCTAGCAAATGTTTTGTACCTGAGGGGTTGCGCATCAGACTGTTGTGCATATACCACTATTCCAAGACTGTCGGTCACCCTGGTAAGAACCAGATGTCCTGGGCAACTTCCCATCAGTTCTGGTGGCCATCTCTCCACACTGATGTTGCTGTATATGTGGTTGCTTGTTCGGTCTGTGCCCAGAACAAATCTCCTCGGCACCTTCCCTTGGGCCTACTGCATCCCATTTCCAATGGGGAGCGTACCTGGTCTCACCTGGCCATGGATTTTATTGTGGAACTTCCCGCGTCTTGAGGTTACACGGTTATCCTCATGAGTGTCGACCGGTATTCCAAAATGTGCCACTGTGTTCCGTTTAAGCAACTGCCTACCGCTCAGAAGCTTGCCTTGGTGTTTGCCAGGGAGGTCTTCCGTTTACACGGTTTGCCTAAGGAGATTGTCTCGGACTGTGGGAGTCAGTTTGTCTCTAGGTTCTGGCATGCCTTTTGCTTCCAGTTGGGTATTCGACTCTCCTTCTCCTTTGCCTACCATCCGCAGTCCAGTGGTGCCGCTGAGTGTTCCAACCAAGCTCTGTAGCAATTTCTCCGCTGCTATATCTCTGAACATCAGGACAATTGGGTTGATATGTTACCCGGGGCAGGGTTTGCCAGGAACTCTGCCATCAACTAGTCTTCCGGAATTTCTCCATTCATGGCCAATTATGGGTTCCAACCTGCTGTGTTGTCTGAGTCGTTCTTGCCACAGGACATCCCGGCTGTGGAGGATCATCTTCATGTCCTCCGTTCCTCTTGGGTGCAGAGTCTTTACGGGTCTCTGCACAGTGTCAGAAGCTCCAGGCAGACTGGAAAAGTTTATCTGCTCCTTCATACCAGGTCTGGGAAAGGGTGTGGTGTTCGACCCGTAATCTCAACCTCAGGGTGCCCACTCCAAAACTGGCACCCCATTTTGTTGGTCCTTTTCGCATCCTCCGTAAGGTGAACCCGGTGGCCTATGCCCTTGGTCTTCCCCCTGGCATGCGTATTTCCAATGTCTTTCATGTATCACTTTTGAAGCCACTGGTTTTCAATCGCTATACTTCTTAACTTCCTTGCCCTCGTCTCATTCCTGTGGGCAATCATGAGGAGTATGAGGTTAGCAGCATCTTGGATTCTCGTTTGTGCCGAGGTCAGGTTCATTACCTGGTGCACTGGAAGGGATATGGTTCTGAGGAGCACTCCAGGGTTCCCTTCGCTGATGTTCTTGCTCGCTTTCCTCAAACTGTTTGTTTTTTCTTTTGCTCCGCAGGGGAGGGTAGTTGAGGGGAGGGTACTGTCAAGGTTTTACCTTGCTCTCCTGTTGGCAGCCATCTTGGACATGTGCAGACTGCTGCCTCTTATAAACTCTGATTGCATCATCACTTGCTTGCTGCCTGGGTGTTGCACAGTGATGATACTGCACACCAGACTATACCTATCACCTGATGAGTTGCAGTCCTTGCCCTTGCATTTGTGCTCCAAGGTGCATCTCTGCTAGCAGTCTTCTGTTCTCCGTGTTTCTTCGAGTATGACCTGGTTTGCTGTTGACTCTCCTGGCTCTCGACCCAGCATTGGCAGACGACCCAGCATCGGCATACTACCCGCTTCTGGAGTGTCCCTTTCCCACTTTCCCTCCCTTTCCCACTTTCCCTCACTCCCCTCCCCTTTCCCTCTCTTCCCTTCCCTTTTCCCTCCTCTTCCCTTCCCTTTTCCCTCCTCTTCCCTTCCCTTTTCCCTCCTCTTCCCTTCCCTTTTCCCTCCTCTTCCCTTCCCTTTTCCCTCCTCTTCCCTTCCCTCCCCTTCTCTCCAATCAGCTCTCAGAGCTCTAGCTACTGAACTCTGCAGAGTGTGACTTCAGCTCTATGCCCCCATTTTTCTGAAAGCTCAGACAAGGCATATGAATTCTCAACTTTGAAAGGCTATAGAGGAGAGGGGGCTGTAGATAGACAGGTACAACTTATGTTTCATCTCTGTGTATCACCTGAGGCCAGTCACGTCACTGGGCATATGGAAGGGTTTACAACCACTTTAAGCTGGGCTGTCAGTCAGCCTGATGTTGGGTGGGCATAGACAACCGTGCTGTGAAGGTTTGACCTCCTAGATTGCACATTAGCTACTGTAAAGGATGTCGAGAGGAAAGCGAGTTGATTTGTTGTCCGTTTTTCAGCAACTTCCTTTTTTTTTTTTCAAATTGTGTACTGCTTTTTATCAGGAATGGGGTCCCTCCTTAAAATAAAAGCATACTGTAGTTTATTGGTGTCCAAGGATCTGTTACAAAAATATATAGGTCAATGATGTTTAGCTGTTTTTACTCCTTCGTTTGTGGGTCTTAAGAGCATGCTGTACATACAGTATGCACCCACCTTTGACGTGCTGCATATGTGACCACCATACAGGAAGCTCGTGGTAGTTGTGCTTGTAGGATCTAATGCCTGCGGTCTTGTGGTGGTGGGCGCAGTCTTTGAGACTTGTACATCCCCCTACAAAAAAAGGACCCTCTTCTGTTTAAAGAGGAAGTCACACCACACCACTCCTCACCTTTCTCGTCAGCACCTCTGTCTCTGTGTCTCATCTAATTTAAAGTGGAATTTTGGGAGGTGGATCTTAAATTAGATGCAAAGTCTTGTATGCAACATTTTTTCAGCATATCCCCCTTCTTTCTCAGATTACTATCACAAATAGGTAAAATAGAATATTACTTTATTACTTGCATCTGGGTAGGTTACCATTAACCATTGAAATGGTATGCAACCTGCCGAAAATCGTGTGCAGAATATCTGTTGTCTGCATGCAGATCGTTCTTTCAGTGGATGGTCAACCTCAATGCATAAGGAGAACAGGACCTTATGGCGCTTTTCCACTGCATGGAACCGAACGGTTTGGCTCGCTTTTGTGCTTTTCCACTGCTGGTACCGCATGGTACGGTGTAGGAATGGTTCGGTACGGTACGGCGCGCTTTTCCACTGCATGGAACCGAACGGTACGGCTCTGTAAAACAGTACCACCTCGATTGTGGTTCCAAGAGGTACCGTACCGGTACCATATCCCACAATCCTTTGCATTCAGTCACTACTAGCCACTGATTGGTCAGAGAATCGTTGTTATCCCACTCACTTAACTTTAGTACTACTTTAGTGGAAAAGCAAACCGTACCGAACCGTTCCAACACCGGTACCAGCAGTGGAAAAGCAAACCGGGCCGAGTAGAGCCGAGCCGGTACTTGCAGTGGAAAAGTGCTGTTATAGTCCCCTGGGTGGGCCATGTCAGGAATGTAGGTAGGAGGAGGTGTGCTAGAATAGATTCCAAAATGCTCCTGATGCAGGAATGCATGGCATTTGTGTATTTTGTGTATTGTTTAGAGAGCTCTTGTGCCCATTTTAAAATTTTGCTTTATTGTTGTAGGTACATTGAAACAGTATAAAGACATTCTGTGGCTACTCCCTTTCTTCAGAATAGATGTCACATACACTGTAGATCATCCTTTCTCAGAAATATTTTCAGGTCTCTAGGTATTCTTACTGAAAGCAATTTTTGGGGGTTCAATGGGGAAAATGCCCCTTACAGTGATGGTCTGTAAAAAGACTGCATCCCTTACAGTGGTGGTCAGTATAGAAAGACTGCAACCCTTACAGTGGTGGTCAGTATAGAAAGACTGCAACCCTTACAGTGGTGGTCAGTATAGAAAGACTGCAACCCTTACAGTGGTGGTCTGTAAAAAGACTGCATCCCTTACAGTGGTGGTCAGTAGAAAGACTGCATCCCTTACAGTGATGGTCTGTATGGAAAGACTGCAACCCTTACATTGGTGGTCAGTAGAAAGACTGCATCCCTTACAGTGGTGGTCAGTATGGAAAGACTGCATCCCTTACAGTGGTGGCCAGTATGGAAAGACTGCAACCCTTACAGTGGTGGCCAGTATGGAAAGACTGCAACCCTTACAGTGGTGGCCAGTATGGAAAGACTGCAACCCTTACAGTGGTGACCAGTATGGAAAGACTGCAACCCTTACAGTGGTGGCCAGTATGGAAAGACTGCAACCCTTACAGTGGTGGCCAGTATGGAAAGACTGCAACCCTTACAGTGGTGACCAGTATGGAAAGACTGCAACCCTTACAGTGGTGGCCAGTATGGAAAGACTGCAACCCTTACAGTGGTGGTCAGTATGGAAAGACTGTAACCCTTACAGTGGTGGTCAGAATGGAAAGACTGTAACCCTTACAGTGGTGGTCAGAATGGAAAGACTGCAACCCTTACAGTGGTGACCAGTATGGAAAGACTGCAACCCTTACAGTGGTGGCCAGTATGGAAAGACTGTAACCCTTACAGTGGTGGTCAGTATGGAAAGACTGCATCCCTTACGGTGGTGGTCAGTATGGAAAGACTGCAACCCTTACAGTGATGGACAGTAAGTAGTAGGCTGCAACCCTTACAGTGGTGACCAGTATGGAAAGACTGCAACCCTTACAGTGGTGGCCAGTATGGAAAGACTGCAACCCTTACAGTGGTGGTCAGTTTGGAAAGACTGCATACCTTACAGTGGTGGCCAGTATGGAAAGACTGCAACCCTTACAGTGGTGGCCAGTATGGAAAGACTGCAACCCTTACAGTGGTGGCCAGTATGGAAAGACTGCAACCCTTACAGTGGTGGCCAGTATGGAAAGACTGCAACCCTTACAGTGGTGGCCAGTATGGAAAGACTGCAACCCTTACAGTGGTGACCAGTATGGAAAGACTGCAACCCTTACAGTGGTGGCCAGTATGGAAAGACTGCAACCCTTACAGTGGTGGCCAGTATGGAAAGACTGCAACCCTTACAGTGGTGACCAGTATGGAAAGACTGCAACCCTTACAGTGGTGGCCAGTATGGAAAGACTGCAACCCTTACAGTGGTGGTCAGTATGGAAAGACTGTAACCCTTACAGTGGTGGTCAGAATGGAAAGACTGTAACCCTTACAGTGGTGGTCAGAATGGAAAGACTGCAACCCTTACAGTGGTGACCAGTATGGAAAGACTGCAACCCTTACAGTGGTGGCCAGTATGGAAAGACTGTAACCCTTACAGTGGTGGTCAGTATGGAAAGACTGCATCCCTTACGGTGGTGGTCAGTATGGAAAGACTGCAACCCTTACAGTGATGGACAGTAAGTAGTAGGCTGCAACCCTTACAGTGGCAGTCAGCATGGCATGCTTATAGACTGCTAAAAAGATGATTGGGGTCACGCTGGTGACTTTACTAGGTGGCGTTGGCTCTGGAACTTTGAAGGCAGCATCAGACATGAGGTCAATCAGCCACAGATCAAGAAACCCCTAGCAACCTCTTGATCAGCCTTTCTCAACTTTATCAGAACAGAGGAACCTTAAAATAACTTTCCGGTCTGAGGAAACCCCTGATAATCATTACTATATCTACAACTCCTGATACATTATTGTTATGATCAGCGGAAAGAATGCTACCTACACTTGTGGTCATTGGGAAGAATTCCTCCCCTTACAGATAGCTAAAAATATCATTGTTGTCAGTGGGAACTTATCTGGGAGGCAAACATTGCTCATTGCTCAAGTAACCCCTAGAAACCTCTGGAGGAACCCTAGGATTCCAGGAAACCGTTGTTGAGAAACCCTGCTCTGGAGGAACAGAGTTTCATGAGAATGACTGCTCTAGGTCAACCTTTCCCAACCTTTTTAACACACCTTTGATCTAATGTTCCAACCTCAGGGAACCCCTGCTGAAAATCCTTATATCTTCAGCTTACGCTACATTAGTGTGAAGGTCAATGTGAAGAATGCTTCTTCTTGAGGTCATTGGATAGAATCCCCTCTTTAAAAATAGCTCAAAGGGTCATTGCTGTGAGTGGTTACATATCTGCAAGGCAGAAATTGCTCATGGAACCCCAAGCAGCTTCTGGTAGGACCCTAGTTGAGGAAGGTTGCTCTAAATACAAGACAGCTGTAGTGCAGTTACAGGATATGGGTGGGGGCTAAATACATACCAAGTGCACATTTTGTGTGATTTTTATCTGTTTTTATTATATTGTATTTTATATTTGTATTTAGCCCCACATATACTCTGCACTTACAATCACCCTATTATTTGGCCGGTTCAGCAGTAACTGGCTGAATTTTGATCCATCAATGGGCAGGTTGGTTGTGCCAAAGCTGATCTATGGGTTGACTGCAGGGGAAGCCTGTGGGGGGGGGGGGGGGGGGGGGTCGGTTATGTTCTAGCTATCAGCAGTGATAGTCTAGCTATCAGCAGAGAAACCTCCCGCTGTCAGAATACAATAGCTCAGCAGGAGGGATTCCCCCCATCAACACCCAATGTGTTGATGGAGGTATTGAGCAATTTTTGTTCCTTTTGACCATGATTAAAGGAAAGAAAATTGCACAATCTATGGCTTGCTTTAGTGTAGTATAACACTTCTCAAATACAATTAAATAATACTTTTTATAGAGGTCTATACATACAGAACTGGCAAATGGATTTGTTTCCAAAAAAGGGACAGTTAATGCCGAGCGCTACACTGACATCCAAGCAGCACTATAGCGAAGTCTTAAAAAATGCAGTTTTGGCAATTTTTTTTTTTAGCAGTCATGTGACTGTTCCCAGGGCTGCTGTTAGAAATCGCAGGGCCCCGTACAGACTACCTGGCAGGGCCCCCTCAAGAAAATATTAAAGATATAATTAGCTAAAATTACAACAAAATCACTATTATCAGACACAAATATAACATAACTCGCATAATTCCTGCTAAATCTAAAAAAAAAAAACTATGTTAAATAAAAAAGATGAGCTGAGAAACATATACAGGCTGGGCAGTTGGAGCTCAGTGATCAGAGAGACAGAGAGAGAGAAACAAAGTTACAATCTACAAATAAACTCCTGAGCAGAGATAAGTGCTGGGAGGGGGGCCACACAGGGAGGGGGATTAGTGAGGGAAAACTGTCTCTTTCTCAGCAGATAAAAGCTGATAGCAGGGAGGGGGACAGATCAGATTCAGGTGCTGGAGGAAGATTTCTGTATTTGTTGTCCATCACTAATCCCTATCTCTGTGTGGGCCCCCCTGTGTGCTCGGGCCCCCTACAAGAGGGCTGGTGGTCCCCCCCCTATCAGCGGCCCTGACTGTGCCTCTCTAGTGCACCAGTGGCGGGGCAGGGGGTGTGTACTTCAGGGCTCTTCTCATCCTGGACTATACTTGGCAAAGCTCAGTGCTGTCGGCGCTCCCTGTAGGCTGACAGCGCCAATACGCCAATATGCCCACCCTGCTGGGAGAGGGTGACAAAGCTGCTGGAA